>NC_040907.2:76312953-76625140 GCF_004126475.2 Phyllostomus discolor | reverse complement strand
GGGTGCCCTACAGCAGAGACTGCTCATCCCCCTGTTCTGTGTGCAGGGCTGGACTAAAGGCAACTCCCATCTCCACCAGCCCTATCCTATCTGTTCTATAGAACTGGGGGTTTATACCTCACAATACTGCCCTAAACGCATCTTACCCTTTGAAATCCCGGGGCTGTTCTGCAAATCACCCTCCACCTCCCAACAGCAATCTCTTCAGAACCACAAGGAACTTTCTACCACACCTGCAGTGTGGCCCCAGGAAAGATCAAAATGCTCAGGGTCAGTCACTAGCCTTATCAGATCTCTGGGACCCCAGAGGGGACACCGCTGCCTGCCTAGAACCCTCCCACTCATCCCAGACCCTCATGCCCAGCAAGCAAGTTGCACTTCCCAACTCGAAGCTGTGGGCTACGCCTGACTTCCTCATCTTCCTCCTCCGCGTCCTCCTCCTCCTCCTAGAGGACTCATGTTCCCACCGTGACCTTCTTCTCTCAGCTCTCCCTCGGCTCCACCCAAAACCTCCGTCTGCCCAGCTCTCCCCTTTGTCTTTCAGTGAGCTGGAGAATCATCAGCCTCCAGGCATTTTCTTTCTCCTTTTACCACTACAATGGGGAGAGGGGACAAGTAGGGAAAAGAACTTCACTTCCTTGGACCATTTTTCTTTCACCATCTATACAAAATCTTTCCTCCCCTCAAACTCTACCCAGACTCCTTATATTAAATGAGATGCTGTCTGCAGAGCAGCTGGCTGTCTGTCTGTCTGACAGCAGAGTAGGTCCTAGCCTCTCTGGTCCTTCTTCACACTGTCTGACTCTACCACCCTCCACCATCCTAGAGACCTTTGGTCCTGTGTTGTCTTCTCTACCTCACCTCCCCGAATTCAGCTGGGAAGCTTCACTGTTTAAGGGGACAGTCCGTCAAACCCCCATTTCCCCAAGCTAAACCAAACTGACTGGCACCCCAGCTCCCATATGCCTACCCTGACTTTCACCGTGGCCCAGAAAAGCTTCCCTGTGAATCTTCTCCTGAAGCATCCCAGCCTCTAGCTCTCTCCCTTCCTCTGCACCTGCTCCTCAAAGTCTTTCAGTCTCTGGATAGTTCTCTTTTCACTTTCATCACTTCCAACTATTTGCCAGTATCTTTCTTTCAACACCTTTACTTCTTAACTTTTCAACAGCCTTCTCTGGAAATATCCAACTATCTGTATTACTTTTGCTCCTCAAAGAAGCTGCTAAATGAGAAAGATTATGTATTGACACAAATTCATGTGTCTAAAAATCTATGGCTTTCAGTGGGTTGATTACACCCATTAAATTACCTCTGGTCGGTTCTTCCTCCACTCACCCATAAAGACCACTCTAAATCCTCACTCATCCTCAAAACCACTGCTCCCCCCCATTCCTGCATGCTTTCCCTGTGACCCCTGCACCAAACTGCAGAATGAAAATCCTTGTACCACCTAAGCCCTCTAACACCCTCCCTTTGGTGGTAAGCAGTGGCTCTAAACTTCAGCTGGCATGAGACACACACAGGGTACCCTTCCACTCTGATATTCAGATTCATCAGTTCTGGAAAAGATTCCCAAAACACACATGGCAATAGATTCTGATGAATGATAGTCCACTCACCAAACTTTGAAAAAAAAATTAGTCTACAGCATGGGTCTGCAACATCTGGCCCCTGGGCCAGAATTCCACCGGCTGCCTGTTTTGGTGTGGCCCGCATGCTAAAAATGTGTTTTATACATGTAAAGGGTTAAAATACAACAAGTGAAGAAAATTCCACGACACCTGAAAATGATATGAAATTCAAATTTCAGTGTCCATGAATAGTTTTAGGAGCTCACAGTCATGCCCAATTATTTACATCTTACTTGTGATTGCTTTCATCCTACGATGGCAGAGCTGAGTGGTTGTGACAAAGACTCCTTGTAGGGTCTGCAAAGTCAAAAATATTTACTTTCTAGTCCTTCAGAAAAAAGTTCGCTGGCCCCTGGCCTGCGGGATACAGTGTAAACCCCTCACCAGAGCATTTCAGCTTCCTGGTGATGTGAGTCCTGCTTACTTCTCCAACCTAGAGTCCTGTGGTCCACACAACTGCAGCCCACCGCCCACTGCAGTGGGCTCTTGGTTCCTTGAATGACGCACACAATTCCACACTCCATACCTCTGCATGTGCTGTTCTTTTTCACCAGTCTGCCTGACAAATTTGGCAATTTGTTTACCTGAAAACTTGGGTCTTCATCCTTCAAGACCCAAGTGCTGCTTCTCCTTCTCCTGAGAGATGCTGTCTGATGACCGTGCCTCTTCTCTTTTGCCTGTGCTGGATTAACTAGTCTCCCAGTTATCCATCTAGCAGGGTGTCCAACCTGCAGGCCGCAGGCTGCATGCAGCCCAGGATGATTATGAGTGCAGACCAAAACAAAATTGTAAATTTACTTAAAATAATGTGAGTTGTTTTTTTTTTTTCGTTAGTATTTGTGTATTTAATGTGTAGCCCGAGAGAGCTTTTCTTCTACCTGTGTGGGCTTCAGGCTGGACACCCCTGGTACAGCAATGGTTCTCAAACTTTCAGGCACATCGTTAAATCACCAGCAGCTGGGCCCATCGCCAGAGCAGCAGATAGGGGCACCAGGCAGAGAATGTATTAGGTAGGCCAAAAAGTCTGTATGGTTTCTTCCTTAAAATAAAAGACACATTTTTCATTATCACCAATAACTTTATTATAGATTTGTAAATTTTGAGTATGTTGGCTATCTCCTGCTATTGGCTTCTAGTAGATAGAGTCCAGGGGTGCTGCTCAACATCTTCCAATGCGTAAGGCAGCCTCACAGCAAAGAATTATTTGCCCAAAATGTCAATCATACCAAGAAACTTCATGAACCACTTTTGACACGTTCACATGTTACAGGACCATTGCCCTGCCTGGTGTGGCTCAGTGGATTGAGGGCCAGCCTGTGAACCAAAGCATTGCCTGTTCAATTCCCAGTCAGGGCACATGTCTGGGTGGCAGGCCAGGTCCCACGTTGGGGGCACCCGAGAGGCAACCAACTGATGTTTGTCTCACACATCAATGTTTCTCTGCCTTTTTCCCTCCCTTCCTCGCTCTCTGAAAATAAATAAAATCATTTTTTTGAAACGCTCTATTTAATGAAGTTTTATAATGGGTATCAGTAACATTGGCATATATTGTTACTAATGATAAACATTTATCGAGAACCCACTATTTCCTTTGAATACATGAAGGGATAAAAACTCCACCTCAAAGAGACTTTAAATAAGTTTGAAATTCAGCATATAAACCCAGCAAGATTACTAACAACATAAGGCACCATTTATTAAATCAAATGTAAACTGTGTCAAAGGTAAACAGTGAGTTCCACAGGCATCCTGTGTGTCCGACAGTTTTCCCTTCCCTGTTCCACCTGAGTGCCATCTCCACACCTCCGTCAGCAGCTGCACTGCTCTGCGGCTGCACTGCACTTGTACGCTTACATGGATCCCCTGTCTCCTCTACTGGTGTGGAGGCTCTTCCAGATAGGAACCATCTCGACTTTTTTGTATCCTTGGACTCTACAACCTGGCCAGGTACCTGGCACTAATAATATTAAATAAATATTTAATTGACTTAACAATGACTATGGAATGTGAGCTGAGCATTTAAGTAAGGGCAAGACTTAGATAAGAAAAGGGTTGAAGGCTGGGCTTTCCAAGAACGTGCAAGGGAACCAATGGGGTGATTCAAAGTTCCAGGCAAGTAAAGGAACCCTGTGGTCACAGCCACACCCACCTCCAGCCCACGCATGAAACGATCAACCCCCTGCAGGCCTCTCACCAGTCTGGAGGGCCAAGTTTTCAGAGCTGGTCTTCATTCACCCAGCCTTTTCAATTGTAACACAAGCTTACCCTTAATAGTCCCAAAACTTTGCTGCTTTAATCTCAATATCATTTCCTACATTCTTATGTCCTGGTGTATGTTTCTCATGTCCCTTTTTCTGCTGATTAACTTAGTAAAGGAGGGAGGGGTAAACAAACAAACTGAAAAACTCCTAATTTAACACTGACTTGATACTTTATACAAACACAAAATTTGGGGGTACCAGTCAATAAAAATAGCCTTGGCACCCGGAATTCCTCCACCAAAGTGGAAATTCCTCAAAACCAGGAAACAAGTTTCAGCTTCCACAGTTCCTAATACAACCATGCACCACACAAATTAATGAGGCCAGTATCTCATCTAACCTGGTAGCTGAGTCAATCTTGCAGACTTAGAAGGCTTTGGTTAAAGTCAGATCATGTCACACTCCACAACCACAACAAGGTGGACAGGACATGAACAGATGGTTTATTTTTTAATGTTTTTAATTGTTATTTATTGATTTGAGAGTGAGACAGATAAACACTGACATGTTCCACTTGTTTATGCATTCATTGGTTGATTCTTGCTTGTGCCCTGACTGGGATCGAATCTATAACCTCAGCATACGCAGCCTTGGCATATGAGGATGACTCTCTAACCAGCAAAGCTACCTGGCCAGGGTGACATGAGCAGATGATTTAACCAAAAAATAAAACACTCATCCTCCGTTCCTCAATTCCCCCTAAATTGGAAGGAAAAGTTCTTATCTAACCTATCTTGAGTAAGTGAAGCTTTATATCTGAATAATGGTACTAACTGCCAGAGCTCCTTATTTGCTGGACAGACAGGGACTCGGACTCACAATTTAGAAATCAACTTTCAACACTCTCATTTGGGAGGTACCTCTGAAGACCCTAAGTCATCGCTCATTTCCTATGTTCTGCCTGGAGCGCTGTGCTCTACTTGTTCTCATTAAATAAGACGATTTTACATTGAACATCTATAAGAGGATGTCAGACTAATAGAAGTCCCTAAAAACTAAAACCACAGACTTTGTTCCTCAGTGTGGTCACAAGTGCACACAGGCTTCCCCCAGGAGTTAACAGAACAGGTAAATGAAAGAATCAGAAAAAATAACAATAACAGCAGTTTTCACTCACATAGTAGAGTGCTCAACAGATATTTCAATTTTTGCAAATAATAAACTACTCGACACAGGAACATCCACAGCCAAAGAAGTTTCAGCAGTGCATTCAATTCAGAAATTATGAAGGTACATGTGTGATGTGAAGTCATTCACTGGGGGGAAAAAATCAGTGTCTTTAAGAGGCAGATGAAGAACAATTTGGGTAATTTGAGGTATATATTTTATTCTTTTTTTAGCATATTGCAGGCCAATAAAAGTCACTCTTTTATGCAACAGGAGCAAACACTGATCAAGGACTGTGCTCCTGAACTGCCCTCCAGATCAGACCCTCCCTTTCTCTGCCCCACTCTGTGCCCTGGGAGGGACCCCTGCAGACCCAGCCAGCCTGAGGTGGAAGGTGGAAGGGGGAGAAGGGCTGAGGTTCTTAATCTGCTCCCCACCCCATCCTGGCAGGGGTTGGGGGCAGCTCTCCCTGGGCAGTGACAACAGGACTTCCTTCCTTTTCCCCTCTGGCCCCCAGGTATCCATACCTGACCATCCTCTGTCAGTTTCCCTAATGCTGCCCACACCTCTCTAAGTAATTCATTCATGTTTCTTCATGGCAACCCATTGAGCTGAATTTTGTTTCCTGCCAGGACCCAGCCTGATACAAGGACCTTCCTCACATAGGGCATTTTATACCTACATAAAACTTCTTACCTCCCAAATGTAGGTCTTATTGCCATCTCCCATTTTACACACGAGGATGCTGGGGCTCTAAGATGTGGTCACACAGGAAGTTTGCTGATGGAGCAGGAATTACACCCAGGTCAGTCTGACATTTAAAATCATTAAAAAGCCCTTGAAAGTGTGAAGAAGACCTCATGCTTGCAAACTCTCGAGCCACCATATATCCTGACTTGGGATGTTTCCCTGAGTCCAAAATAAGCTAGCTGGGGCACTGCCCTATAAGTGCTTCTCACCAAGTCATTCAGATTGGACCCTGCTGGAGGGAGGAGGGGCTGTGCTAAGATCCAAGAGATCACAGGTGTTCCTTCCTTGCCCACCACCCACGTTCTTCCTTCAATCACCCCAGAAATCCTTAAACATCCCTTAGACATCCATTAAACACCCGTAAGGCCCTTATATTTATTTTTATAAATTAAAAACAGGGTTTCTTGACAGAAACCTAGGAAAGTTGGAAATGGAGGTGGATGCAGTTAAAAAGCACTTGATAACATCACACTGGAACCTCCCAGTCATTACTCGCCAGGTTCCATTAACAAGTCTCTTTCCACACACAAGGCCTCACTGGATTCCTCTCTGCACCTGTGCAGAGTAGCTTAAAACAGAAAACACAATTAAAATAAATTTTGATGGGTGGGGGGGATAAGTACAAACGAACTCCTCTTAAGGAAATTCAGCTATCAGTTATATATTTATTTCAGGGCTAAAGACTGCTGTTATTTCTGCCTTTGTCTGGGTCGCTAGGTCCCTCCACCCTCACTACACACTGAGGAGTAATTTACAACAGCACGAGGTAGGATTTGATACCTCTCTCAAGTTCTAAACTCACTTGCATTTTGTAACTGATAAGAAGGCAATGCTTAGATCAGGTAAGGTTCTGAATCAGATCTTCAGAGGAAACCAGGTAGAAGGTGGATCAAAAAAATAGTATCTGAGTAAGGCAATCGCCGGCTCTCACTTCCTCATTACTGAAAGACTGTGAGTGGAAAGGGCGGCAGGTGTGCTCTTGTTGGAAAAAAAATCACTAGTGAAAGGCAGAGGAAGAACCCTGGCCAAATACTCGGCATGGAACAAAACAGGCTAGAGTGCAGTGGGCCCTCCTCCAGCAGCCCCACCCGATTCCATTTAAATCAACAAACACTTGTTGACTCAATACCAAGCCCAAGGTGGATCTAGCCTGTAGCGCCTGAAGCAGACAAGAAAATGAGTAAGACTACCACAGTCCTCAGGAAGATTTCCTACCAGGAATTACTGTTCTTTATTGCCATTGTCAATTTTCATGGTCGCAGACGATATAAGAAAGTCCGAATGACTTCAGCAGCGCCCCCTCTTCTCCCACTAATCTGTCCAACTTGGGAGCCCTGGGGAAGCCAGTGTCCTGTGTCCGTCCTCCCTGTCGGATGGACATCACATATGGCACAAAATAACTGCCATCCTGATTTGACAAGTCTCACTTCTGAAGTTTAAAATCCAGGTCTCTCATTCAAAAGCTATAGGCTATAGCCTCTAAATTAACCAAGTGTAATTTTTATGTAGAATCATCTACACTAAAACTAATGACTTCACTGGTGGGAGAAACAACTAAATCACCTATCAGAAGACTTTAGAACTTGGTAACAGGGAACAAGGCAACTCTAAACTTTTTTATAAGTTCTTTTGGACCTGTCGTGCAGGGTACATCAATGTCTTTCACACTTACAGGAGAAAAACTCACTCAAAAAAATGCCCACCTGTCTGGTTTGTAGCTATAAAATCTGCCATGGGGCGGGGACAGAGGGAGATAACATCCGCAGAGACTCCACGCTCGCACTGGCTCGGGGAGTGGTCTCGCGCCCCGCGCCGCACTCACCTGGTCCAGCGGGATGCCCAGGAGCTGGCTGAGCGGGTGCAGGCAGGTGGAGCCTGTGGTGCGGTAGGAGAGGCTGGACCGCGGCTCGGCTGCCATCCCGCATCTTCGGGAGGCGGCTGCCCCAGCCCCACCACGCGCCACACTACTCCGCGTCCTTCCGCCCAAGTGCTCGTGGGTGACCTGCCGAGGGGCAAGCGACCTCCTCGCTGGCGGGGATCTAGCGGCGAGGCCGAGGGACACGATCGGACGCCAACTCCCGTGGAGCAAACTTGGCGTTGGCGCCACGACCAGCGCGCCGTAGGAGGGCCGCGCCGTGCACGCCGCTTCCCGCTCCCTCCTCTCGGCGCTCATTGGCCTGGCTTTGGGGACCGCCCGGGAGGAGGGAGGGAGGCAGGAAAAGTGGGGACGCGCCGCGCGGCCCGCCCAGCCTAACTCGGACCAAAGCTGCCGGGAGTGGAAAAGCGATCCCCGCGGGCGCGCTGCTGGCGAGCCGTCCCGAGAGCGGGAGGCGCCTCTCCTCCTTCGAGTTCGCCGTCCCAGCTCTCGGCAAAATGTCATGACCTCCACCCACTGCACCCAGGCGGCCGCCTTTCGCTGAGGCTAAACCCCCGCCCCTCCCTATTTACGCATTCACCCTGCTCCCAGTTCCACCGCCGGCTAGGATTTCCTGCGCTTTCCTTTCGGGCTTTCTCGCTCGAAGTCCTTACTGCAAAGGGTTAACATGCCAGTGGCTGGAGCCCAAGGAGAACCCCACGCTGCTAGCCAGGGCCCCAACACCCAGTCTCGCCCTCTTTCTTGAGTTTCATCACCAACAAACTGCACTGAACTTTAAATCGCCAAACCGGAGTTTCTCAACCTATGTCCCCTATTGAGGGGCAAAAGCAGTCCCTACCACTACCCTTTGTCACCGTGGAGATTTTACAGGGGGCCACCAGCACCAGATGACAATCTCGCCACACACACACACACACAGACACACACAGGCATATGCTTGAAAATTAACTATACTACACAGGCTCATTAGACACCACCCGAGCCTAGAAACTGACCAGAATTGAAGCACTGTTCCTCTTATCTTGAGCAATATAACAGCTTGAGCGGAGTGTTTGAGGAAGACGGGGTTGAAAGCACCGTTAAAAAAAAATCAGCACAGATATAAATTGCCACATAAAAAAGTTCTACTGATACTGTAGTACAATTCAATATTAAAAGAACTATTAGATGGCACAGTATCAAGAGAATAGATAAGGTGCACTGTAGATTATTTAAATAGGCTCCTGGAGAACTGGATATGATCCTAAGATTCCTAAGAGCTGCACCATGAACGCGTGGCTCTCTTTTCCTTTCCCTTCATCCCTGTTTCCATCTTGGTTCAATTGCGGATTCATCATCATAATTATTATATGCTGGATATAACTTTGTAAACGTTGTTTCATATACCAGTGACAATCACCCATGTGGTAGTTATTATAATCTCTACAGATAAGAAACCTGGAGCTTATAGAGTTGAAGAACTTGGTTTTATTTAGAGAGGTTCAGTGAAACACATCTGTCTGTTCCCGCGCCTGGGTTCTGAGCCATTAGGATGCTTTGCCTCCTCTGAAACAAAGCACTGCTCTCTTCATCAAGAGGCCCACCCATGTACCTGACACAGGCCTGTCATTGCAGTGGACAGGCACTATGTTTACTGTTCAAAATGAGGTGGCAGCAGGATGTTAGAGGCACTCCGTCTCACCTGTTTTCTATCTGCAGTGGAATGAGACTTGATATCAAAGTCAAGTCTTTAATCTCCCTTCCGAAAGACTAAACCGTGCTCAGAATGTGAAGTCACCCAGAAGATCCAGTGCTCATCCTGATGACTGGTCTGAAATTAAAGGCCAGACAAAAAGACCTGAAAAAGCTTCTGGCACGTTTCAGGAAGGCAGCATGACACTATGGACTGATAAACCCTCAACACCAGTCACATGCCAGCCCAGGCCCTAAACAGCAAAACTGAATTAAAGCAGTCCTCAAAGTTTCCAAAGGTAGAACCCCTCAAGACGATAAAATTGTAATGATATTGTCTGTCTAGATTAGACCAAAAATAATCACTACAAAACCATCAACAATGATATGACCCATATAAAAATGGAATTGCCATTTTAGTAATACTAAATGTGTATGTGTTGAAACTGTATACTCACAGAGCATATTCATTTATACCCTCCTTTTGATTCTGCCAACAACTCTATGAGGTTGGAAGGGCAGGTCTCATTATTTTATTATCATGCCATCATTCTCCCCATTTTTAAAATATATATATTTATTACTTTTAGAGAGGGGAAGGCAGGGAGAAAGAGAGGGAAAGAAATATGAATGTGTGGTTGCCTCTCACAAGCCCTCCACTGGAGACCTGGCCTGCAACCCAGACATGTGCCCTGACTGGGAATGGAAATGATGACCCTTTGGTTCTCAGGCTGGAACTCAATCCACTGGACCATACCAGCCAGGACCATTCCCTCCATTTTTATGCATTAGAATACTAATTTCTGGTAATGTGCAGCTAGCTTATATAGCTAGTAAACAGTAAAAGTGGGATTCAGATTTGGCTGTTCCATTTTTGTTTGTATTATACAGAAATCTTTTTATTATGCTAGGAGTCCACCTTCAGGAAAACCGCAGAAATTGTTGTCTGCATAGGACATTAAACTCCATGCTTAACATTTGAGAGCTGATCTGCAGAATGTTCTAATTGGCCCACAGTAGGTATCACTCTTGCATAAGAGTGTACATACATACATATATATATATGAAAAGTCCATTATTTTTTAAATTTTATTTTAATTGTTGTTCAAGTACAGTTTTCTGTCTTTTACTCCCATCCCAGCCCACCCCCCAGGGCTCCCCACCTCCATCCCAATTCCACCCCCGCCCCCAGTTTTTGTCCATGTGTCCTTTACATTTGTTCCTGTAAACCCTTCCCCTTTTCCCCTGAAATTCCCTTCCCTCTCCCATCTGGACATGGTCAGCCTGTTCTCTATTTCAGTGTCTTTGGTTATATTTTTCTTATTTGTTTGTTTTGTTGTTTAGGTTCCTGTTAAAGGTGAGATCATATGGTATTTGTCTTTCACTGCCTGGCTTATTTCGCTTAGCATAATTCACTCTTGCTTTTTAAGCAGTTTCTTTAAGCATTATCCAGCGAACCTCAGGAAATATAGATTTTACAGTCAGTGCTCAGTTTTGTAACATTTTAGCTGGACCACTTTGTGTTTGCTTGGAACATATATTGCCACCTACCTGCATAACATTTTTTAAGGTTGAGATCACAGTTAACATTGTTTTTATATTTGTATGTGTTCACAAAATGAAGAAATATAACTGAACACCAGCCAGATTTAGTTATTACTGCTGAGTAATAGCATGTTTTCCTAAGAATATCCATCACTTGGTCATTCAAGATAAATCAACACAAATCGGCTCAGCATCCTAACTTACGTACATACACCTAACTTAGGTGCTGATGTGTCTAAAGACAAAAGAATCAAAGACAATATACCAACCTCTGAAAGAAACCAGTTATGAGAAATGCAAAGCAGAAATCAGTCACTGATAATTGAATGCAGAAATAAAGCATACTAACAAAACTACGTTAGCTAAAAATACTCAGAACAATATTTATAAATATGATTTTATACAACTTCTGAGTGGTCAGGACCGGAGCTGAAAACCTAGAAGAGGAACAGATAATGAAAATATAAAGAACTCAGCCTTCAGAGCAAAACAAAAGGATCTGAAAGTTAATACTGCCTTTTACTGACTGTTATTGTGGCTGAGTAAATCAATTAACTTCCTCAAATCTCAATTTTCTCCTCTATAAAGTGGGAATAAAGATTATGATTTCTTGGGGTTGGTATAAGAACTGAAGGAAAGGTTATATATGAAATAACCTATCACAAATTAATTGTTCAAAATATGTTAACGGCCTAGCTAAAGTCTACTCTTTAGGAACTAACATTTTATTTTATTTTATTTTTTTGACCCACACCCAAGGATATGTTTATTAATTTTAAAGAGAGAGAAAGGGGGAGAGAGTGAGTGAGAGAGAGAGAGAGAGACATCAATCACTTGCCTCCCATTCATGCCCCGACTAGGGATCGAACCTGCAACCAAGACATGTGCCTTGACAGGGGATCCAAACTGCAACCTTTTGTTGTTTGGGGACAATGCTCCAACCAACTGAGCCACCTAGCCAGGGCTAACTTTATGTTTAACTTTGGTCTTTTGGGAAGTAAAACTTCCTAAAATATATCCCAGTGTACTTAAGTGGAGTTAGTGCTCATGACTGAACTTATAGTGATGAGATGGGCATTACTGCAAACAAGGACCATCCTGCAATAGTGATGCCTCAGAGTCCATCGACTTGTCAAGAGTTTGTCCTCACAGTGAACTACGCCCAAAGAGGTAAGCTTTCTCAATTACTGTGTCCACCTTCTAGTTTTCAGTCTCCTTTTTTATCCTCATATTTCAGCTGTCACTGTCTTGCCTCCTATTTTTGTTCTCCTGTGATCTGGGGAACTCTATAGATTGCTGTAGAATCACTAGACTTTGAAAGCTGAGTGCCTAAGGAGTTCTTAAAGAAGTGAAGTACTTCAATTTTAAGTAAACGCTAGGCTATCTTGGATATTCAGAGGCTTTCTTTTTTCTTTACTTCCTGTTTCTTTGGCTGTGTTCCAAATACATAGTTACATTGCCAGAGAAGAGTCCCATATAATAAAGTGTGATTGAAGACAATATTGGAGAATACAGAGATAGGCAAAATCCTATCTGCTTATGCTGCCAGGATTTTCTGGTTGGCTGCGGTGGGGAACGGGTGTTGAGAGAGAGAGAGTCTAGCCTGATACCCCTGGAGCCTCAGGTATCCTGACATGCTTGGCCCCCACCCTCTCCACCCTGTACCCCAACCGTACCATGGGTATTGTTGCTGAAGCCACTGTCATTTTTGGCTTCTGGGAGTGCCATAGCAATAACCCTTTACTCAAGAGCATATATTCACTTTGGGGGCCACTTGCAAAGTCCCTCAACTCTTATATTTTTTACCTTACTCCTCACCCTCTGTTCTTCACCCTGGCCCAGTAAAAGTGCCAAACACAACAGTATTTCAAAATGAATGGGTGGATGGTTTCCTGGCAATCAGCACAGCCAACAGGACGCATGACTGTCTCTTCTTTTCTCACTGAAGTCCTCATGATCCAGATTGTTGTTTGGAGCCTGTGTGGCCTTCCGTCAGCACATTTCACTGGGGAGCCCCAAATGCTGAGTATACTGTCTGTGATTTATAGGACCAAAGAGGGTACGCATTTGCCCCTGTTGCCTGGGTTCTTTTCCTATACTCCCAATATTCCATTTCTGTAACATAGCAGCTACCGTCAATTGTCAATCTCCAAGAAAATGGCATCCCCCTTAGTTGACCACAAGGCATTTTTTTTTACTTTTTTATTGAATTTACTGGGGTGACACTGTTCAATAAAATTATACAGGTTTCAAGTGTACAATTCTATAACACATCCTCTGTATATTGTATTGTGTGTTCACCACCCCAAGTCAGGTCTCCTTCCATCACCATTTGACGGCAAGACATTTTTTGCATACATAGTGTCATCCTTTAGAATTAGCATTCCCCAAGTTCAGTTGGGGAAACAGTGTCTTTGCTTGTGAAGGTTGATTCAACATTCAGTAAATACTTATTGAAGAGCTATTATTTATAAAGCATTCTTCCAGGTGCTTGGGAGACACATAGACTCCAAACAGACAAAAATCCCTCCCCTGCTGGAGCTTACACTCTAGTAGGGGAAGGAGTAAACAAAAAAAAAAAACTCATATTAATATGTCAAAGATGATACGTACATAGAACATAAGGAAGGTGCAGCAAGGGGAAAAGGTGAGTGGGGGCAGGATACGTGTGTTGCAGTGTTTAATAGGGTGGTCAGGAGAAGCCTCATTGAAGTCATACGTGAACAAAGACCTGAAGAAAGCTAAGGAGTTAATGGAGCAGATTTCTGGACAAAGAACATTTTAGAAAGAGGAACTGACTAGAGCAAAGGCCCTAAGACAGGAATAGGCCTGGCAGGGTGGAGAAACCTCAGGCCGGCCAGGAAGGCTGGAGCAGAGTGGATGAGAGAGAGAGAAGGAGATGAGCCAGTGAGGTATGGGGGTGGGGGAGCAGGCTACAGGGACCTCAGAGGCCCTTCTAACAACTTTGGCTGCCCCTCTGACAGTAGTGAAGAGTCACTGCAGGAATATGAACAGAGGAATGCTTATACTCTTTAAAACACTGCTTTTTCTCTCCCCCCAGCCATCGGTAAGCACCATTCTGCTTTCTGTCTCTATGAATTTGACTATTTTAGATACCTCATATAAGTGGAATCATACAGTAATTCTCTTTTGGTTACTGGCTAATTCCACATGGCATAATGTCCTCCAGTTTCATACATATTATAGCATGTGTTAGGATTTCGTTCTGTTTTAAGGCTACACAATATTCCATTGTACTTTTTTCAAAATTTTTAATCAATTTTTCTGTTGATTTTCTTTGCTATTATGAGTAGTGCTGCTATGAAAATGGATGTGCATATATCTCTGAGACCCCACTTTCAATTCTTTGGGGGCTTGCTAGATCATATGGTAGTTCTATTTCTAATATTTTGAAGAACCATTGTACTGTTTTCCACAACAGTTGTGACATTTTACAATCTCAGCAACAGTGAATGATTCCAGTTCCTCCATGTCCTGGCCAACACTTGTTATTTTCAGTTTGTTTGTTCATTGTAGCAATCCAAATGGGTATGTGGTAATATCTCATTGGGGCATTGATTAGCATTTCTTTTATGATTAGTGATGTTAAGCAACTTTTCATATGCTGTATATCATCCTTAGAGGAAGTTTCTATTCAAGTCTTTTGCCCATTTTTTAGTCAGGTTATTAGATTTTTTTAAACTATTGAGTTGTAGGAGTTCTCTTATATTCTGGATATTAACCCCTTAGCAGACATATGATATGCAAATATTCTGTCCCATTCCATAGACTGCCCTTTCTCTTTGTTGGTTGTGTCTTTTGGTGCACAAAAGTTTTTGTTTGATATAGTTCCCACTTTCCTTTCTTCACTTTTGTTGATTATGCTTTTGGTCATATCCAAGAAATTATTGCCAATCCAATATCATGAAATTTTTCCCCTGTGTTTTATTCTAAGAGGTTTCCTGTTTTCAGTTTTATGTTTAGGTCTTCAGTCTTTAATCTCTTTTGAGTCATTGTGTTTTTATGCACCTTGAGAGCGTGTTTGGCGTTTCTAGCAGGGAGCTATTTGTATATCCTTCACCAAAGCATGGTCCTCTCCTCTATCAAGGAAGGTTGTCCCCTCCACCAAAAGCACAGCTTCGGGAGGGACACATGTGGAGTGGTGAGGGAAGAAGCGGACACCCGCCAAGTCAGCCAGATCAGCCAAATCAACCCTGGCAATCAATGGAGTGACAGATGTCACAGGCAGATCACCCTCACAGCCAATCTTTTTCGAGTTAATTTTTAGATATGGTGTAAGATAAGGGTCCAACTGCATCTTTTGCATTTGTTGAACAGACTGTCCTTTTCCCATTGAGTAATCTTGATACATGTCAAAGATCATGGACCATACATTGACCATATATGGGAGGGTTGATCCAAATTCCTTCATTTTTAATGTTAAACCATTAAACTATCTTTTTACTTACTAACCTCTTTAAAGTCTAATCCATAATAGCACTTACCATTTTCCTGCCTAAGACAGCTTTCTGCCAGAGAGGAATTTTGTCAGATGTGAAGATTTTTGCATTGTCCCCCAGCTGACACACCTGTGAATGCAGTCTCCCTGGGCTGCAGTTTCCATGAGAGTGTGTGTGTGGGGGGGGGGGGGGGGATACAACTGCCCTGCAAACTGTAGATTTTAAAAACTATATTTACTGAGAGATGCATCATATGTGTAAAGTGTAGTAATGTGTATATAATTTAAAGAAAACTAGTCAAATGAAACAGATATGCATGTTCCCACAACCCACTTTAAGAAAGAGAACATCAGAAATACCATCAACAGTGCTCTTCAAACGGAGGCTTTCAGCCCTCTCACCTTTCCTCACCCCTGCTCAGGTACATGAAATCTTTCTCAGGGGTACACACATATCTACCAGTTTAAGGAAATCTATTTTTATATGCCCAAATTTCACATATACTCTTCCTAAACCAAATTTGCCTGAGAACACTGGAGTTCACAATTGTCCTTCTATTTAACCAAAGTGCCCACTGCCAATACCACAGAGGACCAGGTCCTGGGGAGTGCACCCTCTTATCTCCCGGTGGGCAGGCCTCCCGGAGGACTGAGCAAGGCATCATAAACCCACAGTGCTTCCTTTGTCTCTCATTTTATATGTATTTCTGTTAAAAGTTAAAGCATGAATTTTACCATCAAGTATTTTGGCTCCTGTTAAGATGTTCTGAAGTTAAATCTACATTGATGATAAGGAGTGGGGGTGGCTATGATAGTTTTAACCTCTCTATTCCCCAGTTCTTTTTCAAAGAATGAGGAAGAGACCTGGGGGAGCAAGCCAAGAAGAACATGGGTGAAGAATATTCAACACTAGAAACCTGAGCTTTTTCCGTATATTTAAAATGAAGCATTTCCGTTGAGCTAGTCTCGACTGTTTCCTAGGCTATGTCATTTGCTGGAAATAAAAAACATTTTGAGATGAAGAAGCAGAATTATTCTAATTATTTTCAATAAAACTGGAATGTTTTCTGGGACTGCCAAAATGTTTAGGGTGATTTGTACAAAACCCAAAGATAAAATTTTCACATAAATTATTTCATGTAGTATGTAGTATTCAATGTAGTAATTAAAACCTCTTTTACCAATTATAAATTTTCTTTGTAATTATATGGATTTCTCATCTTTTTTCTTCCTGTAAAATGCCTACCATTTTTGCCTACTAATAAAAAAACTTCTAAACGAACTGCTAATCCTACCATTCTTACCAGTATAAACATTCCTCTTTATAAAAAGCATAGGAGATCACAATTCTTCTTACAGAGAATGTATTCCCAGACTTCCAGTCAAGATGGCAGTGTAGGATGTGGTGGTACTCACGTCCTCCCACAACCACTTCAAAATTACAACTGAACTACAGAACAACCATCATTCAGAACTGCCCTAAATTAAGCTGAATGGGAGTCTCCCAAATAGGGATTTAAAGAAGTCACATGGACACTGGCAGGAGGAACAGAGATGTGGAACAGGCTGGTCGTACACCCACGTGTAGTGGATAAAAATCAGGAGGGATATCTCGGCTGTGGGTCCTCCTGAAGAGTGAGGACTCCCAGCCCCACACCTGGTTCCCCATCCCAGGGCTCCAGTGCCAGGAAGAGAAGTCTCCATAACTTCTGGCCAAAAAAGCCAGCAAGGATTGTGGTTGAGGGAGACAGTGCTTCTGAAGTCCAGGCAGTTCCTCTTAAAGGACCCACACACAGACTTACTCTGACTCACCACCTCTGAGTTGCAGCACTAGGGCAGCAGCATGAAAGGCACCAGAGGCACATGGGGGAGGAACTGAAATGCCTGGCATTAGGGCAAGAGCTGGACAGCTTTCTCCCAGACAGAAATGTTAGCAGAGACCATGGTTCATTTGATAAGTGCTCCCCCCACAGAGATAGCACACAGGTGCCATCAACCTGGATATCACTGTTTGCCCTCCCTGGTGATTCCCGGAGACCCTGCACCATGAAATTTGCAGGCCTACCAAGCTGTTTTCAGTGCAGGGCAGAGGGGAATAAATGGGAGGAAAAAAATAGGCAACTGTAACAGCATAATCAATAAAATATACTTAAAAAGATAATTACATTTATATGCATATTTTATTTTGGATAAGAATGATACAGTAACCAATAGATCACTTTCAAGCATAACAATCTATAAGGACAAAACTATATAAAGGAAATAGAACAGAAATGTTATTCAAGATTTACATATTTTCATGTGGAAAAGCTTGTTGGTTTATGTTCTAAGTTGTTGGTTGGTGACAGTATCAAAATTTACAATATGTTCTATTAAATACTTCTAAAAGCAATGTATCACAGTATCATTTTTAAGTGTCAATATTTATAACATGCTAGAAATTACATTCTTTGCAACTACTTCAACTTACAATAAAAACTTTTGATGTTAACTTGAAATGTAGAAGCAAATACACGCCTTTCCCAAATTGTTTAAGGGAATAAATGAAGAAAATATTTGCCTTAAGAAGTCCTATGTGACCCTTCTCAATGCATCACCATCTCAGAAAGGCAGCAATTCTTTGAATGTTAGGTATGCACTTGCTTCTTTTAGCAGCTTTACTACGTATGTATACATCTGTAAGCACATATTGTTAGGTTTAGCTGGTTTTAACCTCTGTATAGGAATCTCCTCATTCTTGGGTATTGTTTCACTCAATAGTATGTTTTTGAGATTCACTCATTTAGAGATGTGTTAAAACAGCTTCTGCATTTTCACTGCTGTGTAGTATTCATTTGCCTAAAATGTACCACAATTCATTTAACAATTATCTGGTCCATTTGACATCTGAAAACAATTTATTTCAGGTTTTTGCTTTTAAAAACACCAACATAGAATGCAGTTATGAATACACTTGACCTCTGGCAAACACATAAAAACTTTCCCTGTAGTGTAGACTTAGGAGTAAACACTGCTGGCTCATACACTGAGTGCACGTTCAACACTCCAAGGTAAGGTCGAGGCGTTTCCCAAAGTGGCTGCACTGTCACACTTGGCATTGGCAGCCTTCTCAGTTTTTCCTCAGATTGGTGAAGGTGAGGTACTTTTATCGTTTTGTCTATTAGTAATTAAGTTGAGTGTGTTTTCATCTGTCTGGAGGCCATTTATGTCTCCTCTTTTCTGAAGTATCTATTCATGCCTTTTGCCTATCTCTCTGTAATTTTTGTGGCTTATCTATTTCATTTTTATTTTTAGGAGTAGTGTGTATGTTCTGGGAGCTAGTATTGAATATTGATCAGTCATAATTGTAGTAAATATCTTCTCCCAGCCTATAGCATGTGCTTCACTGTCTTTACAGTATTTTTAAATAAATCATCTTAATATAAATTTAGCCACACTTATCCATCTTTTTTCTTTATTGTTGCATCCTACTTAAGAAATTTATCCAACAAACTGATAGTGACCGAGGTGGGGGTGAGGAGTACTGGAGGAAAGAAGGAGAAGGGGCAAGTCAAGGAATATGTATAAAGGACCCTGGGCATGGACAACGGGGTGGGGATTGACTGTGGGGACAGGGGGGTGGGCAGGGCAGGGGAGAGCAACCAGGAAAAAGAGGGATAACTGTAATTGAACAAAAGTAAAAAAAAAAAGGAAAGAAATCTATCTTACCTGGAATTCACAGATAAAACTGTTCTCTATTGTCTCCAAATTTTTAAAAAACAGATTTATTTTTCGAGCAGTTTTAGGTTTACAGAAAAATTGATCAGAAAATACAAAGATTTACTACATATTCCCACCCTCACATTTTCCTCTACTACTTACATCTTGTATTAGTGTGGTACATTTGTTAGAATTGATGAGCCAATATTGCTATGTTACTGTTAACTAAAGTTCATCGTATACATTAGAGTTCACTCTTTGTGTTGTATATTGTATGAGTTTTGACAAATGTATAATGAAATGTATCCATCATCACTGTATCAAATGGTATAGTTTCGCACTATTCTAAATGTATTCTGTGCTGCACTTCTTCATCCCCCCTTTCTGCCACTCCCCCATCCTGTGCCTCTGTAGCTTTGACTCCTCCAGAATGTCATATTGTTGAAATCATGCACTATGTTATCTTTTCAGATGAGCCCTTTTCATCTGACAATATGTTTTATAGTTTCCTTTATGTTTTTTCATGGCTTGACAACTCATTTCCTCACTGAATAATATTCCCTTGTATGGATGCACGACAGCTGTTTATACATTTCACATACTGAAGGACACCTTGGGTGCCTAAAACTTTTTAAAGTTTGGTTTTGTCCTAAAGTACTTGTCTCATCTAAAATTAATTCCTGGGTATGATGTGAGATAGAATTCGGTGTTCATTTTTTTCCCCATATGGATTATCAGATTTTCCAGAACCTTTTATTAACCTTTCTGTCTTTTCCTCACTGATCCAGCTGTCATATATCAAGCTTTTATTTTTGCATCGACCTGTTTCTAGGCCCACTGTTTTATTCCACTGGTTGTCTGTCTACCCTGGGCCCACACCACATTGTCACAATTACAACACAAGTGTTACAAGTCTTGGTACCCGGTAGGGTATGGTCCAGTCATGTAGCTTTTCAAGAGCATGTTGGTTAATCTGGGACCTTCTTTTCCATATAAATTTGAAAACCAGTTTTTTGGGTCCAGGACAAACTCCACTGAGTTTGGCTAGAATTACATTGAGTCTACTTCTTAATTTGTGGAGAAAGTCTGACTTTGTGGTGAACTGAAGTCTTTACAGAGACTTTTGCCCCATGAAGACAGTATGTCTCTCTATGTATTCAGATCTTAAGATTTTTAAGAAAGGTTTATCATTTTCTATATACTAAATGACTTGATCGTCCTTATTAGATTTATACCAGGTACATTATATTTTTTATTCTCTGTTTTTTTACATTATATGTCTTTATTGTGTGTTACTTTTGAAAGCAATCTATCTTACATGTAGCAGTCTTTTAAATTTGTATTATTAATTGTATTTATTTGTATACAGATTCCTTGGAGATGTCTAAGTATAAAGTCATACCATTTTCTAAAAAGGTTACAGTTTATGTCCTCCTTTCTAATCCTTACATTTCTGTTTCTTTTTCTTACCCCATTAAGATGGCTAAAACCTCTAGTATTTTCACATGGAGTTTGATAAGACATAGTCCTCTTGAATGCTTTGTTGGGGAAACTAAATACATCAATACGACACAGTGTGACAGGACTTAGGAATGATTTCTAAAAAGTGTACAAAAACTAAGACCACATTTAATTCCTCCTTAGAAGACAGAGATCAGTTCCTGCCATGCATTTATCATTGTAGCTTAAAACCATAAACTAATATTTTGCTAATTGAAGAAAATTATATAAGCATTTACCAAGCCTTAAGACAGAAAGAACATTGCTTTGAAGTGAAAAGATAGATTTTTAAAGCATCGATCATTTTATTAATACCTTTATTAAACATAGGACCTATTGAATGTAGGCCCATATTAAGGATAATGCCTTTACCAGACATTGTCCAGACCATACAGATATAATGACGTACAAACACAGCTCCCAGTCATTAACCGGGGGAGGAAAAGGGACTGTGTTTAAACAGTGAAACATTTTTGTGTCAACTGGTTCTTCCAAAATAACAACCATTGAATAGTGCTCCTATGTAATCCATGACAGACACTGTGGAGACAGCATATGGGTGAACCACTGTGCTCACACTGAACTAAAAGCTGCCTTTCTAAAACTCTTAACCATAATTTCTAGTTCTGCCAAAGAAAAGAAAATGATGAAAATAAAATGTATTTCTTCCAACTGACAGTAGGTAAAATCTGTAAAAACATCCTTTTTTCTCTCCCTTTTTTAAAATTAAATTTATTGGGGAAACTTTGGTTAATAACATTATGTAAATTTCAGGTACAAACTGTATAATATAACATCTGTATGCTCCACTGTGTGCTCACCACCCAAAGTCTCTTTTCTTCTCTCTCTCTCTCTTCTAAGCCTTCACTTGTCCTGCGTAAACTTCCATTCCTTCAACAGCAGTGTGATTTTAGGACCCCTATCATCCTGGCCACATTCCTCCTGAGATCCTATTGTTTGTCCCTATCTCTCTCAAAAACCATTACACACAACTGAAAATAATCTCCCAGTCCAGAAATGATCAGAACAGCATAGGTAGAGACTATCCTCAGCTATTTCTGGAAGTTAAAAATATCCGTGCCACAAAGAAGTAAATTTACATTAGTTCGTTTAGTGTCAGTGGTATAGGACTAAGACCTATTGTTATGTAGTTCAGAAAAATCAGATTAGAACTTAAACCTGTAAGAATTTCTACTAAGAGCCTTTTAGGAATAGCTATTAGGTCATGTCTCTTCAATCCTATAATTATCATGTAGCTTTTCGATCATGTTTTCATTGTTTCTTTCAATTGCAAATAACAGAAATCCCATTAAAGCATCTTTGGAACAATTGTTTAACAGGCAGAGATTTATTGGTTTGCATAACTAGTCAGATCCCTGAAAAATTCAAGAGTCCTAGCACTTCAGATGCAGCTAGACCCAGGGTCTCAAGGTTTTCAGGATTGGTCTTCTGCCATCTCCAGGCTTTGCGTTCCCGCCGTGGTCGCTCCATTCTCATGCAATAATGCTCCTTCAGATAGCAACATGGTGGCAGCAATTCCAGCTGATGTCCTGTCCTTTCCACAAGCAGAGAGATGCTGTCCTCCCAACACAAACCTCAGGATTGAAGCTCACTGGCTCTGGATAGGTCATGGGTCCAGCCTGACTCAATCACCGGATGTGCCATTCTGGTTGGCCAGGTCTGTAACCACATGCCCATTGGCTGAATGTGAGGGAGGAGTAATTTTACAAGGAAAAAAAGGGGTTTCTGTTATCAAAAGAAGGGCGAGTGGTTGTCAGGTTTTCAGTAAAAACAAATGTCCACTTCAGCTCTAAAATTTCAGGCATATTTACCCCTTTTAAATTGAACCCACAGTTCTAATTCTAATGTTGACATCTTCACTACCTAGCAGCATAGTATTGGTTTAAACATTTAACACTTTGAATTTATTTACTCTGTAAAATGAAGGAAAGAAGGAGATGAACTAATCGCTAGAGCTATTTTCACTCTTAATTCCCTCCTTTCATGATATATAGGTTAAGTGAGTGGAGGAAAACAGGACTTTAAAATACATTCTCTGTGTGGAATAATTAGAGATTTTTTCCTTTTATTCTTCTTCAGTTTTCTATCCTGAGGCTGGATTATACCTTTAAAAATATTTACCTTTTAATTCAAAAGTAAAATATGAACATGTTCTCATTTTTTAAAATATGTCAAATGTACAAGGCGAAGTTTCCTTTGGCACCACTCAAGGTGAGTCTCCTTTCTAGAGAAAATGACTCACCCATTTGCTATGTATCCAAACATATCTATACTTTGAGTTTTAAACCTGTGTGTGTGTGTCTGTGTCTATTTCTCCATGTGTTTTATATGTAGGAAGGGCTGATTTTATACCTAAATCTTGTTTTCCTTTTTACTTCTTGTTCTGCAAATTGTATTTTTGTCACCTAACAGTTTCTTTCAAAGACGTTTCTACATTCGTGCACACAGGTCTTTGCCATTTTCTGGTGTGTGCCGCACAGTCTGGAAATGCCGCGGTGCATTTATTCCAGTGCTGACGCTCCCAGTTCTGCCTGCTGCCAGCACTGCTGCAGTGAGGGTGCTTGTACTCCACCATGGCCACACAGAGACAGACACAGAGTTGCCGAGCCATAGACTGTATGCATGTTTCATTCTGACAGACACTGCCAAAACTGTACTGTGGAGTAGCTATAAAAATTTACACTCAAAAAATCAATAAGACTCCCCAAGTTTTTACATCACCACCAGTATTTGATACAAGGAGTTTGTTCCTCTGATGAGTAAAAAATTGTATTTCTTCGTTTCAACTTGCATTCCTCTGTTACTGATGGAGTTGAGCCTCTTACTTATTGCTCATTTGTGTTTCATCTTTGAGGAACAGGATGCTCTGTACATGACTTTTGTCCATTTTTCCCCTAGGATTTTTTCTTTCTTTTTTAAACAAATGTCTATGTTCTAAGTGTTAGTTTTGTTTTGCTGAAGTGCACTTTTTTGTAACTCATTCAGGTAAGAACTGCAGGTGGTCGACTTTCCAAGTCTGTACATTTCTGAAGTGTTCTCCACAGAGTATGCATGGATGGTTTTGTTTGTTTCAATGCATTTATTCTGTAATTATTAGGAATATCGAACATTCATCACATGTTTATTCTGAAAGCTGTCATGAATTGGAAGTCTTTTGTGATTTAAAAAATGTCATTAAGAGAAAGCACAAGCAAACATACAAATCTTAAATCTTTGTGTTATGCCTGAAAAATAAAACTATTTCAGCTAAAAATAAAATATATTCTCAAATGAAAGCAATGATAAAATTCCTCTGACTCTAAGGTTTATCAAGTATGCTATCTCTCTGGGAGTCCCTAAATTAAATTCTAAAAATACTCATTGAGTGCCTACTATCAATTAATCAGCAAGCACTCCGCTAAATGGAAAAAGGCTCTGGGGAAGTATTCAAGAGAGGAATTCTGATTTCAAAATGGCAAATGATCACCAAAATAGAAGGGGGAAGTGGGGATCTAAAGAAATAGTTTCAATTGCAGGCCCTACTTAACTCAGATTTTTAAAAACATATTAAAGAAAGGTAGAAGGAAGGAAACAACCAAGAATCAACAAAATATGATATTGACCTATAAAAAATAACAGGAAGTCCAAAATTCAGAATTATTTGACACTTGCCTTAGAAGATGTGTCAAGGCACAGAGAAGGAAAACAGAGCCCTCAAATTCAGAAAGAATTGGGTGTAGCCCTGCTCAGGGTGGCTCAGTTGGTTGGGTATCATCCTACAAAGCCAAAGGCTTTGATCCCCTGTTTTGATTCCCAAACAGGGCACATGCCTGGGTTGTTGGTTCGGTTTCTGGTAGAAGCTCATGCAAGAGGTAACCAATCAATGTTTCTCTCTCACAGTGATGTTCCTCCCCCTTTCTCCCTCCCTTGCCCTCTCTTTCTCTAAAAAAAGAGAAAAGAGAATTGGGTATAAAGGCTATCTCTGCACTTACTATTCACTGGCTTTGGGAATTTGAGTAACTTGCCCATCTGAGTCTATTTCTCAATCTTTAAAATACATATAATGACTTTTCCTCAAGAGAATGGATTACATCAAATAAAGCTGTGGGCATGAGGCAGTCACTCAAAAGATTCCTCTTCTTTCTCCAACAGGCCTGAACTTACACAAGTTTCTGATCAATGATTTGTCTGAAATCATGGTACATTCACCTGATATTACAAATGATATAAAACAAAGGAATAGGAATTGTTTGTATATTAGGTGAAAATGGGAAATCAGAGAAGTTTCCTCCTACCTTGCTATGTGATTTTGGCAATTTGGTAAAGAATTTGAACCTCAGTGGACTCATCCATAAAATTAACATAATTATATTCAGCTGTTTTACAAATTATTGTGAAGAGCAAGTCAGACCACTTGGGAGAACTTGTGTAAATGCAGAGCACTGTGTCGGTCAGTGGTCGCTGACGGGCGCTGAGGTTAGATGTGTAAATGGTGCACTGTGCCAGGGCTGCGCTGGAGGGGCTGCCATTCACCCCCCAGACGCCGCGGGTTTCTGCCTCCAGGGCAACAATTTTCTGACTGGTAGCAGCAAACACCTTGTTCACCACTATTATCTCACTGAATCCTCCTAAGAATCCATCAAAGGTTGTATCATTACCCCTGTTTTAAAGAGGAGGTGGTCGAGTACTTTTCGAAATTCACGTGGAGCTGATACGAGTCAGTGAAGAGATTGCCAGGCTCTCTATTCGTTTCTTATTGCACTGTCCTCAATCACCACAGGCTCTGTGGCTTCAAACGACAGAAGTTTTTTATCTCATAGTTCTGTAGATCAGAAGTCCAAAGTGAGCTTCTGTGAGCCCAAACAAGGTGTCAGCAGGGCCACGCTCCTTTCTGGAGACTCTAGAGGAAAATCTGTTTTCTTGCTTCTTCCATCTTCTAGAGGCTGCCCACACTCCGTGGCCCATGGGCCCTTCCATCTTTAAATGGTCACATCTTTCTCACATCACATGACTTTGATGCTGACTCCTCTGCCTCCCTCTTTCATCTTTAAGAATCCTCATGATTATATTGGGTAATATCCTTACTTTCAGGTCAGCCAATGAACTACCTTAATCCACCTGCAACCTTAACTCCCCCTTGCTAAGTAACCTAACATATTCATGGCTTCCAGGAATTAGGATGTGGACATCTTTGTGGGGCCATTATTCTCCCCACCCTCTGTGCCCCTGCCTCTGAGCCCCTGCTCTTTTCCTTATAGCATTATCCCTTCTTACTGCATCTCTAAAATCCTTTTCAGTTCTCCATGAGGCTTATACAAAACGTGGGAAAAACTAGAAAACATGGCCTCTACTCTTAAGGAGTTTCCAGTGAAGCTGGGGTGGCAAGATTAACCTGGGTAGAGTGCCACACTCGGTTGGCTATGCAAGTGACACAGCCATAATAGACACCACAGCTAGGCCTCAGTTTACAAAATCTCTGGCCGTGGAAACCTATCACTGATTTTTAGTCCCATCACTGCTCTGCTCATAAAAACAATCTTTTAATTTCTTGAGTGCAAACTGGGAGAACCTGGAACTGATTTGGGGATTGGGCAGCACAGAGAAAGTGATATCCCCACAGCAGGTGAAAGGGGACATGTGCTGAGGAGGAAGTGGCAGAGCAAAGTCACAGAGGCAGTGAAGGCCCAGGGATGGCAGCCAAAGGAGAGGGATTGTGCAGGGGACAGAACAGGTGGCATCATGAGATGTCTCAAGAGGAAGAATCATTTTTCAGTGCAGATGCCTCATGGACAGGCCAGAGCCTGGGACCCTCTGCATGAAATTGCGGACAAGAAGCACACCCTCAGCATGCTGCTGTTTCATTCACTGTGGCGGCAGCAAGTCTAGAAAGGGGGGATATCCAGGTAGAGCAAAGGCATCAGATAAATTCTCATTGAAGCCATGAGAACGGAAGGAAGAGGACTGCTGTGGCTGCTGAGAGGAGAGGAGACAGCCTACCCTGGGGACACACTGGAAGGAGAAGCTCTGAGCATGCACAGCCAGGAGAGCTGCTCCCTGAAACCTCTTCCAGTCCTGCTTGTCATTTTGCATTCCCAGGCTGGGTGTATTTTAAGCATCTTTATCCTAACCAGCACTCTGCTGCTGCAAGCCCCAGACACTGCCAGTATCAGCATTATCTAAGGCACGTGTTAAAACTGCACGTTTAGGGGCCTCCATGTCAGACCTTCCAAGTCAGACTGGCTAGATTCTCCAAGGGGATAAAATTGAGACTCACAGTGTCTCTGTGAGAGAGGTCACTGCAAATAGTGTTGGCATAGGAAACATCCAAACCTGTAAATGATTTTTATGAGTTAATTTGAGCCAAACTGACAACATATGCCAGGAAGCAATACATTAAATACTCCTGAGAATAACAGTTTTGCAGCTTCTTTTTTACCCCCTTACTCGAGGACAAGCTTATTGATTATAGAGAGTGGGGAAGAAAGAGAGAGAGAAGGGGAGAGAAATGTCAGTGTGTTGCCTCTTACACACACCCTGACTGGGGACCAAACCCACAACCCAGGCATGTGCCCTGAAGCAAACCCAGCAATCGAACAGTGACCTTTTGGTTTATGGGACAATGCTTCAACCAGCTGAACCACACTGGCCAGGGTCTGTCTGTCTGTCTGTCTGTCTCTCTCTCCCTTTTCAATCCATACCTGGAGATTTTTTTTTCATTCCTTTTAGAGAGAGAGGAAAGAGTTATGAGGAGAGAGAAAATCAATGTGAGAGAGAAATATCAACTGGTTGCCTTCTTGTACATGCCCCCACTGGGGATCCAACCCACAACCTGGGTATGTGCCCTGCCAGGAAGTCAAACCCATGATCTTTGGGTCTAGAGGATGACACTCCAACAAACTGAGCCACACTGGTCAGGGCTGCAGCTTCTTTTCATCCATTACATTCCCTCCTTAACTTCCCGAAGGGAACCTAAGGGAAGACTGGAAAAGCAAGGTGGGGATTGGATTACAGGATAGTTAACAAGATTCAGTGCTCTCTTGAGGGTTAATTCCCCTTTGAGGAGTATTACTGCTGGCATTTCAAAGGTGTGTCAACCTAGAAGCACAAGAACAATGGACAGGGCTGGCTTAAAGCCTTTCACCTAAGGAGTTATAGACCTCATGCGAGACTACCCTCCACGGCCCGCTGAGATAGGGATTTATGATCAGATCTCCCTGTGTGGTTACTTTCCATAGAACACCTCTTTTTCATCCACAGGAAATTAATACCATCAGGTAAAGGTCAATGAACTGGGGCAAGAGGAAGAAACTGTGAAGAAAAAGATGTGTGTCCCTGGTACTGTGGCCACTGTAGAAAGTGGCGTGGAGAAACGTAAGTGTGGTTGCCAACAAATATCCAGCCTCCTTAAACTGCTTTGAGACCCAAACTTTTGAGGTGCCAGCTACTTGATAAGCCATGAAAGATACTAAAAGGACCGCACTTTGTTCTGCCTGCAATGGTATTATTTTAATCATTTCATCTTTTCTACAGCTGTAAGAAGAACATGTATTAATGGCAGGGAGAGGAAGACTATCAACAGCATTTAAAGGGAGTAGATCTTCCCTCAGTCTTATACTCACCAATGGCTGCTGTAAATCATAGGTGAGTTGTAAGGAAAGTAATAACGTTGATGCCTTCTGATCCAAGAAAAAGGGTTTTTCAGTTAAAAAAAAAGAAAAGAAAAGAAACAAAATAGCAAATGTATTATTACACCTGCCATTTTTTTAAATCAGAAGCTCAAGTTTTATTTATACACAAAAAGGTCTTTTTTAAGGTTATGGTTAGGTATTTACTTATTCTGTATGCCACAATTATTTTATCTATATTTCATATACTTACTTGCTCAACATTAAACACTTATAGCAAAATGGTTATGAACAGTATATAAAGTCAGTCCTTACATATTTTCTCCTTGCACATATATGCCTGAAGACTTCACTTTGTATATGTCTATATAACAAAACCAACTCAAAGGTTAAAGAAATATTGTTCTGTTGAAACAGGTATCTATTGTTTTTAAAAGAGTATAAGCCTGTGCTAACATCTGACATTTATATACCCTACATGTTGCTATTATTGATTTTATTCCAGTGGAGCTTCTGAATGGGGCTCAGGATTCAAAACTTTCTGTTGACCTGACCCACCTTTTAAAGTCCTTTAAACTTTCAACACTTTCTTTTTATCATCTTCTACAAAGAGAAAGAAATGCCTTCATGTTACTACATCGCACCACACCTATCAAGAGTATTTGCCTTTAACAGGTGTGGCTGAGGTGAGGCTACACCTAAGTCTTTGTGTGCTCAGGCCAAGTGAGAATTCTGTGGCTGGAGAAAAATTGCTTCATTTTCTTGGTGCTTCCTTCCTCAAGAAGAGTTGAGACACTTTTTAAAACCTAGACTCCTTCCTCCTTAGTTGGGCATGTGATGCAGACTACGGGACCATTAACAAATTGCTATTTCTCTTTCCTTTCACTTTTTAAAATTTCATTTCATGGTCCATTTTCTTAGAAGATTCCAACTATTCTTTCAAGCCAGCGCTTGAGTCATGTTTTCTCTGAGGGCAATTTTTGTTTAGCTGTGTCTAGCTTTAAACCAAAGTTCAAAACCTTGGCTAAACATCAGAATCACCTGGGGAACTTTTATAAATTATTGGTACCAGGGCTCTATTCCAGGCCAATTAAATCAAAATCTCCTAAGGGGATCCCTAGAAAGACATGGACAAGCATATTCTAAAATCTGTATTAAAGGCAAAGGACCTAGAATAACTCAGACTGTTTAAAAAGAAGAAAGAGGAAGGAGCCACTTTACCTGACATTAAGGTGCTATAACTACAGTAATCAAGATAGTGTGGTATTGATGGAGGGATAGACACACAGATCGATGGGACAAAAAGGAGAATCTAGACCCACATAAATATGCCCAGCCAATGTTTGACAAAAGATAGAAGAATACTGTAATTGGGAAAAAATAGTCTTTTCAAGCAATCATGCTGGAACAATTGAATGTGCATAGGCAAAAATGAATCTCAAATTAAACCACACACCTTATTCAAAAATTAATGCCAAATGGATCTTAGACAAATATAAAATATAAAACTCTAGGTCTTTTAGGAAAAAATGTAGGAGAAAATCTTCAGGACCTAGGGCTAAATCAAGAGTTTTTAGACTTGATGCTAAAAACATGATCCATAAAAGGAAAAATGGAAAAATTGGATCTCACTGAAATTAAAACTTTTACTCTGTGGAAGATGCTTTAAGAGAATAAAAATACAACTACAGAGTGAGAAAATATTTACAAACTATATATCCAGCAAAAGGGTCATTTCTAGAAAATATAAAAAGCTCTCAAAACTCAAAAGCTAAGAATCCATTTAAAAATGGGCAAAATTCATGAAGGCACATTTCACCCAAAGCGATATACAGGTGATGAAGAAGCACATGAAAAAATTTCAACATCCTTAGTTACAAGGGAATTTCAAATTGGAACCATTGAGTTAAAAAGGAAAAAAGAGAAAAAACTCAGGGGCAGGGACAACAGTATGGTAATTGCTGGGGGGAGGGGGAATGGAGGGAGTAGGGAAGGTATGGGGGTAGAAATGGTGATGGACAGAGACTTGACTTGGGGTGGTGAACACAACACAGTGTACAGATGATGTGCTGTGGAACTGTGCACCTGAAACCTGCATAATTTTGTTAACCAGTGTCACCCCAATAAATTCAATAAAAAGGAAAACAAATTAAAACCATGAACTATCACTACACACCCATTGGAATGGCTAACAAAAAAGTAATGATGCCACCAAATGCTGGCAAAGATGGGAAGAAACTGGTGGGTATGCAAAATGGTATGGCCACTCTGGAAAATAGTTTGGCAGCTTCTTATAAAACTAGGAGCACCCTTACCATATGACCCAGCAATTCCACACTTGGTCATTTATCCCAGAGAAATGAAAACTGAGGTTCAAACAAATATCTGTACATGAACATTTATAGCATCTCTATTCATAACAGCCTCAAATTACCCAAATATCCTTCAATAGGTGAATGATTAAATAAAGCATCATAGATCCATACCACGTAATACTACACAAGTTGATATATGCAACAATTTAAATGAATTTCAAGGGAATTATGCTGAGTGTAAAACAAAATCTCAAAATGTTACACACTGCATGATCCCATTTACATGACATTCTTGAAATACCAAACTAGAGGGATGGAGAACAGATTGGTGGTTGCCAGGGGTCAGAGATAGGAGATGGCATAGGGAGCCTTTAGGTTATGGTGCAGTTCTGTATGTTGATTGTGATGATGGTTACATGAATCTACACTTGTGGGAAAGTTGCATGGAAACACACACACACGAGCATATGTAAAGTACACTGATAAAATACTGCTGCCTGAGTCCTATCCCATAACAATGAGATGAAAATTTCCTGGGGTGGGCCAGGACATCAATATTTTTAAACCCTCTCCAAATGATTCTAAAGTGCATTCAGGGTTTAACCACTGTTTTAAGTAAGCACAGATTTCCAAAAATATCTAAGTTAAGAAGATGAGCCCTGCCTGGTGTGGCTCAGTGGATTCAATGCCAGCCTGCGAACCAAAGGATCGCTGGTTCAATTCCCAGTCAGGGCGCATGCCTGGGTTGTGGGCCAGGTCCCCAGTAGGGGGTGCTTGAGAGGCAACCACACATTGATGTTTCTCTACCTCTCTCCCTCTCTCCCCCTCTCTCTAAAAATAAATAAATAAAATCTTTTTAACAATTTTTAAAATTCATTAAAAAGAAAAGAAAATGATAACTTCCTTTATAAAAGAATCTTTACTCTAGAATATAAAATTGATCCCCAGCAGTCTTTCAAATAGTGAGCCCTATAAATCACTCAAGAAATTTAAGGTACACGTTACCTTCCAGGAACACGTATGTTCATTGTTCATGCTTAAGCACATGACAATGATATGGAGGTTTTGCTACAAAGGAAAATGAGTGGTTTCTAAATAGATGTATGTCTGCAGGTGAGTGCTGTCCTTAGTGGTCATCCTTGGAAATACTACCAGTGTGCTGGCGGTACTCAAACCAATATTACAACTTCTTTGTTGGAAAGCTCCAGACCCACCCCTATCGTTCTATGAGACTGGACCAGGGGTGCAAACTAAGACCCACATGTCACGTCATATGTCTAAATAATTAAAAGTTATAAATCAAACTAACAGTTAAAATATGTTCCATCCTTCTCACTTGACAAGAATGCCTTCATAATAAGAGGGAAAAAACCTACATCAAAGCAGTGTTTTTTATATGATGGAAATTCAGCAAAGTATCAAAGGCAACTGAGTTGAATTATTATTGAATAAGTCTGGATAGTTTGTTGATGGGTCAGCAAACTTGGATGAGTAAAAAGATTAAGATATATAATTTATAAATTAATTATTTCAGAAAAAATTTTTCTTTTCTATCAGTAAAAATCACCAGTTATGTTGTACTAATTAAGATTTTCACATAATTTATATTCTATTGATGGCAATGATTTAAAGGATTAAAAAATGAAATGTATTTGTAATCAAAGTATACATAATTCAAGTGCATTTTCATAAAATTATAACCATTAAAAATCAAAAATTAAAATTACTTTTATATATATAGATAGACCTTCCAAAAAAGTCATTTTTCTTCCAATTTTTTAAAATCATCTATTAAAACAGTGGCAGATTACAGATTATAATTAATAAATATTAAAACTTAAATTATTTAAAGTTGGATTTTTGTATTTTTGAGACTTTAATTACACTTTATTTTTTTAAGATTTTAATTTATTTATTTTTAGAGAGGGGAAGGGAAAGAGAAAGAGAGGGAAACATCAATGTGTGGTTGCCTCTCTCACACCCCCTACTGGGAAACTGGACAGCAACCCAGGTATGTACCCTGACTGGGAATCCAACCAGTGACCCTTTGGTTTGCAGGCCAGTACTCAATCAATTGAGCCACACCAGCCAGGGCTAGTTACACTTTATTAAATATTTGTACAGACATAGCTACTCACAATTTTAGTCTTCAATGTCCACCTAGGAGCTAATGTAAAGAATTAGAGACAAACTTCATACATGTTACATCTAGACCTACAGATCTACTTTACAATACTAAAAATTGTTTAATGTTGCAAAATCTTTTTCAGCCACCATGTGCAATTCTTGTGAACTGCTTCCGCAGTCACAAATTGTAACACGAAGGGTGAAAATAGACAGTGGACACTAACTGGGAAATGATACTCCCTTAAGTAAATGTCTACTGCATTCAGCACTCTAAGAAACTGTATCTCACTAGTTTATTAATTTATATTTATAAATATAAGTATTTAAATTTATAAATATAAATATAGCACATCTATAGCTCAAAATGGCCTGGCTCTCCAAAGCAGTGTCAGCAGAGGTACAGCCTCACGGCATCCAGGCATTTGTCTTCTGTTTGAAGGCTATCTAGGGCAGCGATTTTCACCCTCATCTCATGGCACACACAAACCAATAACTAAAATTATGCAGCACACCAGAAAATATACTATATTTCTGGCCTGACAAAAAATAGGTATAATTTTGATTCATTCATACCAGATAGCTATTGTTGTGTTGGCTATTGTCCTTTTTTTTTTTATTTGATGTCTAAGGGAAAAGAGGCCAGTGCCCCTGACTAAATAGTCAGGTATCACATGTTTTAAAAATTCTGGTGCACCACTGTGCCACAGCACAGCAGCTGAAAATCACTGACCTAGGGTATTGTGCAGGAACTGCTGAGAGGCAGTTTCCCAGGGCCGGAACCATGTTCATCATGGGGGCAGATGTTTTAGGGATGAGTTGCACTGCACCAGTGCTGGACACCAGACCTCAAGTGGTAGACGTTCCATGCAGTCGTCATTTTTTAGGATGTCTGTGATGTATGCAGGGCCCTCGAAATCATGGGCCCAGCCCTGGGGCTCCTCTTACCATGAAGACTAAGGGCTGCATGGCACATCCCATGATATGTCTCATTTTACTGTTTATAAATTATTGTTGTGCATCTGATCCATTTGATACCTGCTTTATTTACCATACAGGGCTCAAAGTAATTTTTATTTTAAAAATTATGCCTGTCCACCAGCAACGGTCTTTTACTGTTGAAAGATTTCCAAAGAATATTCCAGACCCAAAAGGAGAATCCAAAACAATTTGAACTGTGGCAGCATCCCTGGAATATCACTGTAGGCTCTTAAGGTAAAGCATCACAGGATAAAAATACCGATTGTTTATTACATGCCATACGCCTATCTTGAAATCTCAGGAGTGCTTGGCTACCACCCTGCAGAAACTAGAAGAGGCTCAGGGAGCTCCCGAGGCATCAGGGAGGTTTAAGGTTATCACAAACTGGGGCTGATGATAAAGAGAAGTGAACAAAGTGGAGCTCTGGGAAATCCAACTCACAGAAGCTAAGACCATTCAAGATGAGGTAGTTCAGAAGCAGGGCAGAGGAGGGGCATGATGGCTGTGGTGGTGGCCAACTTGGAATGGCCAAGTGCTGTTGTTGAGAGATAGATACGCAGATCAGACTGATGGACCAGAACCTGAAGTGTCCGAGTTTGGTGAAAAACAGTCTTCTCCAAGGAAGACAGACATGAAGAAGAGATAGAGTCTTATTCAATCCAAGTTGGCAGAGACTAAGACTGAGCTTGTTAACAGATGGACAGCCAACCTGGAAAAGACAACTGATCATTTGAATGCTGAATTGAAATGCACCGGGGAAATTCATCTCTAACCATGGAAAATGCTGGACCAGACTTCGTCACACCTGACTGGGGTGTGGAGCACCCTCACCCAGCACTCAGCTGCTCCCTCCAGACTCCACTTGAACCTACCTGCTTAAAACTGACCTTTAAACTGAAGGCTGATCTTTCCCTGGAAGGCTGCTTTCTCCTCCTTCCTCTGCCTCCTCCCACAGCCTATGCCGGTCTCCCTAGAGACCCCTGCCAGGGTCTGGGCCAAAACCTTTGGGAACAAATTTAAGGAAATGTGAGTAGCAGAAAAGCATCCTTAAAAACAAGTGATGTACACATTTTGCAGTCACCTTTATTGTTTTTAAACATTTCAGATTTTTCTAGAGTTCTTAATTGTATCTAAGCAATTTCTCAGTTTAAGAAGGTAACTTTACAGCCCAGTGCACACTTGTCCCTCTCTCCTTATCAGGGCCACACAGAGAAACTGTTGTTTCATACCCAAACCATCCAAACCAGAAAGATAATTCCGGGAAGAGTCTGCACACCTCCAAAAATAAAACTGCCAGGCTTACGGCATCTGAGGGCATGTTTCTAAGTCAGTTGTTGGTGACCAAACAAATCAACATAGAGAGACTGCTACACAAACCGCATCTTTGTCTCCTTTCTCTAGCCATTCCCCAGCAGAACCCCTCACATATCACGTGCTCTGTATGTGGTGGTGTCCACTTCCTCCAGTATCTTTTTTTGGTCGTTGATTCATCCAAGCAAAACGTTTCTCATCACTTATCCCTAAATCAGAAATTCCCTGGTTTTCTTTCATAGGGAAATGGGCATTTCAAGACTGTAATCTGGGCACTAAGGATACTCACTGCTACTGTGCTGATTGCTGTTTCTAAGCATCATCACCAGTCAAAAGGAGGGTAGTTTGGGTTTTTTCATGCTTTTAAGGTAAAAACTCACAGGTTCATAGTGATACTTCCTGTTCAAATTCAGGACTGTAAGGTGTTTACTTAACATCTTTTCTGTCTTCCCTCTTCCACACTGAGAATTTTGATTCTTAAGGTCACCAACAATAAGATTAGAGTATTCCATAATCACCCATGTGGTTGTCCCTTATTACACACAGGATGATCTCAGAATAGCAATCTTAATTTTTTGTAGTTGTGCTACACCCACCCTGTCTCAGTATATAGTCACTACGTTCCATACTCTCTCCACTTCAACCCTCAGCTGTCAGTCTACAACTACTTGTTTAATGTTCCCCATCAGTTCCAAGGTCAATGTCTCCCTAGTCACTTTGATTCTTTGACGATTGTTTTCCAGTAGCTTCCTTAGGAAGGGCTCATGAAAATAATATTCTCTGAATCCTTACAGGTTGAAAACAGATTCTGTGCCCTTCATACTTCAAATTCAGCTTTCCTGTACATAAAATCTTTGGTTCTCCTATTCTTACCTTGTGAATTTAAAATGTTACATGAGCCTTGGTGGTGTGGCTCAGTGGATTGAGCACCAGCCTGCAAACTGAAATGTTGCTGGTTCAATTCCCAGTCAGAGCAGGTGCCTGGGTTGCAGGCCAGGTCCCCAGCTGGGAGCCTATGACAGGCAACCGATCAATGTTTCTCTCACACATCACTGTTTCTCTCTGACTCTCTTCCTCCCTTCCCTTCTTTCTGAAAATAGGTAAAATCTTCTTTTATTTTATTTTACTTTTAGTACATTTTATTGATCATGCTATTATAGTTATCCCAATTTTTCCCTCATTGCTCCCCAGACCAGTATCGCCCTTCCATCCAGCAATTCGCCCCACCCCCCTTAGTTCATGACCATGGGATGGGATGTGCATATAAGCTCTTTGGGTTCTCTATTTCCTATACTATTCATAACCTCCCTCTATTTTGTGCCTACCAATTATGCTTCTTATTCCCTTCACCTTTTCCCCATTCTCCCCCATCACTTTCCCAACTAATAGCCCTCCAAATGATCTCCATACCTATGATTCTGTTCCTGTTCTGGTTGTGTGTTTAGTTTGTTTTTTTCTTTTTAATTCAACTGTTCATAGTTGTGAGTGTGTTGCCTTTTTAATGTTTAATGGCTTTGATCACCTTCTTTTTCTTAAATAAGTCCCTTTAACATTTCCTGTAATAAGAGCTTGGTGATGATGAACTCCTTTCACTTTACTTTGTTGGGGAAGCACTTTATCTACCCTTTGATTCTAAATGATAGCTTTACTGGACAGAGTAATCTAGGTTGTAGGGTCTTGCTTTTTATCACTTTGACTACTTCTTGCCAGTCCGTTCTTGCCTGCAAAGTTTCCTCTGAGAAAGCAGCTTTTTGGGAAAGCAGCTTTATCAGTCTTATGGGAACACCTTTGTAAGTAATTCTCTGCTCTTCCCTTGCTGCTTTTAAGACTCCCTCCTTTTCTTTAACTTTAGTATTTTAATTATGATGTGTCTTAGTGTGGTCCTGTTTGGATCCAACTTGTTTGGGACTCTCTGTGCTTTCTGGACTTGTATGTCTATATCCTTTGCCAAATTAGGGAAGTTATTTTTTCGAATAAGTTTTCAATTTCTTGTTCTTCCTTTTCTCCTTCTAGTATCCCTGTGATCTGGATGTTGGCATGTTTAGAGATGTCCCAGACACTTCTTATACTCTTCTCATTATTTTTGAATTCTTATTTCATCTTTCTGCTTTAGTCAAATGTTTATTTCTACTTTATGTTCCAAATCACTGATTTGAACCCTGGCTTCCTTCCCTTCATTGTTGGTTCCCTATGGATTTTTCTTTATTTCACTTGGTGTAACCTTCATTTCTTCCTTTATATTGTTTCCATACTCAGTGAGTTCTCTGAGCATCCTTATCACCAGTGTTTTGAACTCTGCATCTGATAGGCTTGTTATCTGCATTTTGTTTAGTTCTTTTCCTGGGGTTTTGTTCTGTTCCTTCATTTGGGCCATGTTTCTTTGCCTCCTCAACTTCACAGCCTCCTTGTGTTTGTTTCTATGTATTAGGTAGAGCTGCTTTGACTCTATGTCTTAGTAGTGTAACCTATTATAGAAAAGGCACCTGTAAATTGTGTGGGGTGGAGCCTTAGGTAATCACCAGGGTGAGACAACCTTCTTCATTACTCTGGCTCTGTGTGTGGGGAAGGTTCAGAGAAAAAATTATGCTGCTGCCTGGCTTTTGGAGGTTAGCTTGGCACTCACCCCATTTCCATTAACTTTACTCACTCCCCATGTGTGACTGGTGCCCTTCCAGCTTTGCCCTGATGCTGAATCCCAGAGTGGGTAGGTTTGTGTAATTTTTAAGACACTGGGGGCACTTTAAACAGAGTTTCCTGAAAATCCAGCAGTTTCTTCTGCCACCCCAACCCCCAGAGGTTTTTACAGCCAGAAGTTACAGGGATTTATCTTCCTGGGGCTGGAACCCTGGGCAGTGTGGTCTGGCCTGGGGCTGGAATCACTCACTCCCAAGGTATCCCACCCAATTTTTATCCACCACGTGTGAATGTGAGACTTTCCTTGCCCGTTTTGCCATCACCACCGCTTCTCTGTACCATACCCTGTCTCCTTGCCTCTCCACCCACCTCCATGTCTCTGCCCCTCGTACCTGTCTGGATGAATGTGGCTTTGTTAAATCCTTGGTTGTCAGACTTCCATACAGTTTGATTTTCTGACAATTTGGTATTATATTTGTTTTGAGATTTAGTTGTAATAGTTTTTGTGGTAGCATGAGGAGGTGAAATATGTCTACCTACACCTCCATCTTGACCAGAAGTCCTGAAAATAAATAAAATCTTACAAAATATAAAGTGTTACTCAATTCTCTTCTGGTATAAAGTGTTGTTGAAAAATCTGATGATAATCTAAATCTCTTCCCTTTATAAGTAACATGATCTTTTTGGCTAAATGTCCTAAGGAATTTTCTCTCTAAATTCTAGTATTTTTAGTAGACTGTCTTGATGTCAGCCACTCTGAATCAATTTTGTCAAGTATACAATGTTCTCTTTTTAATATAGAACCTTTCATCTTTTTTATTTCAGAAAGTTTTCTGGAACTGAAATTTGTAGTATTTGTTCTGTTCCCTGGTTGATGTTTTTCTTTAAGGATTCCTATTATCTTTTTTTTTTTTAACTTCTTTGCCCCTGTTCAATATATTTCAGTTTCTCTCAAATCTTTTTTATATACTTGTTCATTTATTTTTTTGACTTTTAAATTTTTTCTTTTTTTCATCTTCTTTATTTCTTCACCGATTTGTTTTAAGGCACTTGCTCTTCTAATTTAGTTATCACTTAAGAAAGTATTTTTTAAATTTATAATCCTTCACTTAGTTGTGTCAACATATTCTGAGTTTTTCTGATTTTGATTTATGTTGTTTTTTCACCTTTTGTGTCTTGTTCGTATCAACTTTTAGCTCATTTTGAAGTAGAAGGTTACATTTTGATGTGCTCCATGGTCATGCCTTTCTGCCATGTCTTCATTGTCTCTAGAGATAATATGTTTTTTATTACCTTTTTTATAATAACTTTGTATAGAATTTGATAGCTATAAATTTCTCCTGGTCATTTTATGTGAAACTAATTTCCTGAACTTTCAGAAGGAGTCATGATTCAGGGTAGCTTTCCTAACTTCTTAGGACTTACAAGCAACAGAAGGAAATGGAGGTGGTGTTCAAATATAAAAAGGCTTTCTAAGATTTCTTGAGTGTGTCCTCCCCTGACATTTACCTGGATTTTCTCTTTACACCCTCTCCCTTGTCTTTCTCTGCTAATAGCATATTTTCTTCAATGTGGAGTGCTATCTTGGAAGGGAGTCCTGGTGTGCTAATTTTGAGAGATCACACATCACCAGCCCCTTCAGACCTTATTGCAGGACCCTTGCATTCATTTACTTTTGAGTTATGTAAAAATCTCTGCTGGCTTCAGCTCCTGTCTACTTTGATGTTCTCTGCTCTCAGGTCCATTAGGTAACCTAGCACTCTCTACTGCTTTTTCTTACACAGATGCTGATACCATGCAGACCTGGTATTTTGGTATTGCTGTTGATGTTTTGATTTCATTCACTTATATTTTGGAATTTGTGAAGATAAGTTGTTATTTAGTTTTAGTGTAAATGCTGTCCATAGGGTTTTTTGTCATTGTTGTTTGATATCTTGTTTCTCTATCATTTTTTAAACAAACTTCTTTATTTTGGAATAATTTTATACTTACAGAAAGCTTGCAAAGGTAGTATAGAATATTCCAGTATACCACTCACCTAGTTTCCCCCTTGTTAATGTCTTACACCACATGTTACCTTGGTCAAAACTAAGAAACTAACCATGGTACATTACTCTTAACTAAACTCCCAACTTTATTCAGATTTCATCATTTTTCTATTAATGTCATCTTTCTAATTCAGGATTCAAGCACATTTAGTTGCCATGTCTCTACATTCTCCTCAGATTTGTGGTGGTTTCAAGTCTTTTTCTGGGGGTCATGACCTTGAGAATATTGAGGAAAATTGGCCAGAAATCTCAAAGAATGCCCTCCAATCTGAGTCTGTCTGAGATTTTTCACATTATTACACTAGGTTCATGGGTTAGGGAAAGAATATCACAGAAATGAAGAGCCCTTCTCATCACACAGCATCAGGAGGTACATGACACCCACATGACCTTACTGTGATGTTAACCTTAATCACTTGATTAAGGAGGGTCAGGTTTCTCCATTGTGAAGTTTCTATTTTTCCCATTGCAAACTCTATTCTCATTAATTCCAGTTCACTCTAAAGGGAAGAATAGCAGGAATTAAGTCCCACCTTTGGTGGGGGTGGGGGAAGGAAGTATCTATTAATATTGTTTGGAATTCTTTTGTAAGGGAAATTTGTCTCTTCTTTCGATACTTATTTATTCAACCATTTACTTGTACCCTTTTGACTCATATATTTATTTTATACTTTGGATTATAATCCAATACTTTTTCATTTGTTATGTTATTCAGATTGTTGCAGTCCTGGTCACCAGGAGCACTTTGAGGTTGGCCCCTGTGTTCTCTCTCTGTTTTTGCATGGGAATTCAGAGAGCTTCAAATACTTTGCCACTGCTGCCATCTTCCCCTCTTGCATTCTTTCCATTATTTCCTTTTGTAAACATTTCACACAATTATGGTAATAAATATACACATAAAAATTATATATTTTTATTTCCTACTTAAATTCTGCCTCTGCTGTACCCACAGCATTTTATTATACTTATGGGAGCTATACTTTGCAGGCTGCAGAGATGCCCAGTTATTTTCTGAGAATTGTTTTTTCTGGTTGTCTAAAATGGAAAAATGAAAAGAAAAGATATATAAAAATTGATCCAAATTGTCTGAGGTATTTACACTGAAAACTAAAAAATATGTATAGAAACAGAGAAAAACTTAACAAGACCTAAATAAATGGAGAGATTATACCTCATTCATGGATTGAAAGATTCACAAATACTGTTAACATGGCAATTCTTCCCAAATTGCTCTATAGCTTCAAAAAAATTACACCTAAATTTAGGCCTTTTTTGCTGAAATTTACAAGCTTTAAAAAACTAATATGGAAGCTCAAAGGATCTAAAACAACACAAGCAATTTTTAGTTGGACATTCAAAGGATGTGGTATCTCAGTTGGCAAACTAAAGCCCATAATGTTGGGCACATGCGTGGTCTCCATCTCTGCTACTATGGCCACACCACTCACGTGCCCAGTCCTGTGATGGCCAATAATGGAGCCTTACTAATATCAACAAGCCTGAATCATTTTACCTACTTGGTTGTTTAATGTCTGCCATGGTTGATACTTCCTGATGGGTATTAATATGTGATACAAAATCTTCACATTTTCTATCCATTTGCATGCTTCTAAAACCCAAACCTCCTAGTCTCTGATCTTTCAGTTCTTCTCCTTGCAGGCTCCTAACTCTCTGGCCAGGTCATTGACCATGACCCAGGAATCTCTGAATAGTCACATAGAGCCACTTCTTCTTCCACACAAAATAGATGACAAGCTTTGCCCATTTAAGATCTCTTCTGCCTACTATCTTTCAAAGCTAACCTCAGTATGGTTATAATGTAAGTGCTCTCCATTCTCAGGTGGACCCACATGCAGAGCCAATCACCCACAAACCAGTCTTGGGCTTTTTTTCCTTTTCTTTAAACTGGCTACATAGAACCTACCATATGGTTGGAGCTGGGGACAGCCCTGGTGAAATTGTGGCAGGTGAAAAGAGGTTGAGGCCACTTGCTTCTGAGCTTACTCATTCCCACTGGTCCTGCTCAGGTTCAATCTCAGATACACTACTGCAATGTCATGATGGACTGCAGCTGGGCCTGTCTGACTTATTGGGAGTTCTGGTCACAAAGTTACCTGGTACGCCACAAGCAAGTGTTCCATCTCTACCTGGACCCACTCATATGCCAGGAACTGTTCCTCAAAAGGCACATAGTTTTCTGTGGCAGTGGCATAGCCTTAGTTCAGAACCCCAGAGGCCTGCGTTGTGATTCTCCCACCCAGGGCTTGACATAAAACCCACACTGCAACTCTTTCCTAGCAGAGCTTCTAGGTTGCATGGGTTTACTCTTCACCTTCCAAGGCACACGAGTGTCACCAAGTATTCCGGTTTTCTCAGCACCTCCTATTCATCCTGCCTGGTCCCTGGGCTGATGCTGATGTCAGGGATCAGTATGTATGACACTGTTTGAAACATTAAAGTTGGAAATAATTAAATGCCCATCTATACCCATGATTGAATAAATCACTGTACAATACATCATGAATGAAAAAGCAGACATTAAAAGGAAACAGGTCTCTAAATACAAGGTGGGGCAAAAGTAGGTTTATCATTGTGATTTTGCACAACAGAGTTTATTCTTGTACTATTATTTATTATTGTATCATTTTCCATATGAACAACTCTAAACCTACTTTTGCCCCACCCTATATACAAAGGTCTCTATGATATATCATTATATGGAAAAAGCAAATTACAGAGTGCTGTAACATAAGCAATTTATGTAAAAAGAAAAATAAATATGTTTGTACATGCATGGAAAAGATGTGGAAGAATACACCGTAAATGTTGTGTCAGGGAGTTTCCTCTATGGTGGAGAATAAAATATGGGAATAAGAATCAGAAAAGGTAGCGTTCAGCTTTAATGTTTCCAAGATTGTCAGGAAATTCTATGTTGCCCAATAATGTTTTGGATATAATAGAATGGTTTTGAGGAAATGCAGAGGTCCCATGTTTGGGGCTCAGGTGTCACATATCTGAAACAGGGAGCCCATGAAGCTAAGGGGGAAATGAGGATCCAGGTCACACATACTTTTCCACATAACAACATAGTCTTCAAGGTTATCACTTTTGAACACTAGAGAGCAGCTTATGGAGAAGTTATATCCATTTACTCAAGCTTTCCCCTCCTCTCGAACATTTGAGTTAACTAAAAATTTCCCTGCTTTCTCTATCCCTGTTATAATTATATTTGAACATGGAGGCTTAAAAAACTATCTGGGACTATTTCTGTAGATACATAAATTCCCACTGGGTCAAAAAGTTTGATCCTCTCTGCGATTCAGATTACCTCTTGACTGGTTTTCCTCCAGAACGACTGTCACCTCAAAGTGACATTACCAAAAGTAACTGACGTATTTTCAATGTCCTGAAGCTTTATTTATTTAACTTGAGTTGTATTTATTCTTCTGTGTATATCACATCAAAGGTTAGAGAATTCTGCCTGCATTATTCAGAAAAGGGCAAGCCCCCTTTTTGTCAGGGCACGAGCCAAGACCTCTCCTCCCGGAGCTTAATGCACCTCGTGAGGACAGGAGTCGTTGACCCTTCCTGCAGTGGCAGTGTCATTCTCCAGTCGGTGATCTGAAGAAATAAGATAGAATGTGTGATATAACGGTAATGTGGGTTTAGACAAAACCAAGTAAAATCAAGTTTCAAAAATTTCCTTTTTAGCAAATATCGCAATGCTTTTACTATGGTAAGCAACACTGTGAATCTCTAATAAAGGAATAAACTCTTCACCCCTTCCAAAACTTATTTGAACACAAACCCTTTCTTTCCTTTTATGAACATCTTTCCCAGTTAATGGTCTATAGAATTCACTTTAGAAACTACAGTTCAACAATCACATGATCTGAACAATATGTGTGCATATTTTTCACATAACAAGTTTTTCATTTGCTCTGCTACAGCAAATTGCAGTTACCACTGATTGTAAAATTTGTTATATATCTATTTTCAGTTTTTACTGTCACTGTTCCTGTTGTAGTACTGGCTTCTACATCTCTGTTATGCATCAGTAGTATGCCTTCATTTTAAATTTAAATTTTTTCCATACTTATAGATTTTCCCCTTAAGATCTTCAATGGTTAATAGAGGATATAAGACTTATTGACGACTTTGGCATAGGCGGATATGGCTCACCTCTTCACACAACCACATCAGAATTACAACTAACATAGAGAACAACCATCACTCAGAACAGTCAAAAATTAGGTTGAATAGAAGTCTGACAACTAAAGAATTAAAGAAACTACATCCATCCAGACTGGTAGGAGGGGCGAAGATGATAATGGGCTGGTCCCATACCCATGTGCAGCAGGTAAAAACTCAGGAGGGATATCTTGGGAGCAAGGAGTCCCAGACCCACACCAGGCCCCTCAGCCCAGGATTCCAGTGCCAAGAAGATAAGTCCCCACAACTTCTGGCTGCAAAAATCACTAGGGATTGAGTTGGTGAAAGAAACTTCAGGAGTCCTAAGCAGTTCCTCTTAAAGAAACCACACATGGACTCACCCACTCAGACTCCCTTTGAGCTCCAGCACTGGGGTAACAGCTTGAAAGGCACCAGTGGTATATAAGGAGGAACTGAGGTGCCTGGCATCATAGTGAGCAGAAGCTATCATCCCTTTTCTGAAACCTCCCCCCACAGAGCCAGCAAGCTGGTGCCATATCTGAGAATCCATCAACCTGGATAACAGTGTTTGACCTGCCTTGGAGATCCCCAGAGACTCTGACACACCCAGCTTACAGACCCACCCAAGCTGCTGTTCCATACGAATGGCTGGGGTTGACTCCTGCTTCCCAACTTCCTGAATCCTGTCAAACAAGCAACAGCTGGCCTCAGTGAGCCCCAGCCTGGCACTAGCAACACCCAGCCTAGATTCACAGGTTGGCTTTGCCTGGGAATCTCAAAGCTCAGCATAAGTAGCAGCCACCTGAGATTTCTTTACAGCTCATGCAGGGTGACCCCAGGTAGAACACAGGCAGGGGCTGACCTTGGCCTGCATGACCCAGGAAACCCCAAGGCCAGTACACCAGTGGACAGCTACAAACCCCATAGGAGCACCACCATACTGCCCCTACACAGCTGATCCTCCACGGAGAGTGGATATTGGTGCTAAGTGGTCACAGCCAATCCTTTTAGCTGACCAGCCTAGGTAAATCCATCCCATTGACCTGCCAACATCAACCAAAGCTCAAATACAAGAGGAAGGTGTACTCAGCCCACGCAAATGGTGCACCTCAAATACCCAGGTTGGAGGATAGTGGAGGCCGTGCAGCTGGACCCTAAAGGACACCTAGTACCAAGACAGGGAGTCAAAGCAGCTGTACCTAATACATAGAAAAAAACAAAACAAAACAAAAAAACAAGGAGGCTGCCAAAACAAGGAGACCAAGAAACATGGCCCAAATGAAAGAACATATTAAAACTCCAGAAAAAGCTGTGGCTCAGTGGATTGAGTGTCAGCCTTCAAACCAAAGGGTCACCAGTTCAATTCCCAGTCAGGGCATATGCCTGGATTGTGGGCCAGGTCCCCACTTAGGGACACATGAGAGGCAACCACACATTGATGTCTCTCTCTCTCTCTCCCTCCCTTCCCATCTCTCTAAAAATAAATAAATTAAATATTTTTTTAAAACCTCCATAAAAGAGCTAAATGAAATGGAGATAAGCAATCTATCAGATGTAGAGTTCAAAACATTGGTTATGGGGATGCTCGAGGAACTCAGTGAAGACCTTAGCAGCATACAAAAGATCCAGTCAGAAACAAAGTATACACTAATTGAAATAAAGAACAATTTACAGGGAAACAACAATAGAGTGGATGAAGCCAAGATCAAATCAGTGATTTGGAACATAAGGAAGAAAAAAACAATCACACAGAACAACAAGAAGAAAAAAAAATTAAAAAAAAAACACAAAAGATAGTGTAAGCAGCCTCTGGGATAACCTCAAGAGGTCCAACATTTGCATCATAGGGGTGCCAGAAGGAAAAGAGAAAGAGCAAGAAATGGGAAATCTATTTGAACAAATAATGAAAGAAAATGTCCCTAATTGGTGAAGATAACAAACATGAAAGTTCAGGAAGCACAGAGTCCCAAACAAGATGGATGCAAAGAAGCCCGCTTCCAGACACATCATCATTAAAATGCCAAAGGTGAAAGATAAAGAGATAATCTTAAAAGTAACAAGATAAAAGCAGTTAGTTGTTGCGCGTGGGTCACCGGCCAGCAGTGACCACGGAATGCTGTGGATGGCTCGCCGAAAAACACACGAGAAACAAACAAACATGCACAGAGACAAGACTAGTTTCTGTGGGGAAGTAGGGACAGAATGGCCACCCCCCCTAGTGGGGGGCACCCTGATTTACCATCCATACCTGCTTTTATTGGGCTCATTTTGCATAATAATTCAGGTAAAGCACAGTATTCATTAGGGGGAAGTAAGGAACTATAGAAAACAAGGAACTCTGCTGGTCTATTGAGTGGGGGTCAAAGAGCTGTAAGACTTTGAGGAACAAACTTCCTCCTTGGACCCCTCTCATTCAACTGAGAGCATTCTAAACAAAGAAGGTTTCACAGTAATTTACATGTTCTTCTTAGGCCTGATCACCCAGGGAATCCACTCTTTTCAGCACAGAGCTGCACCACCCTGTCATTGTTTCAGGCTTAGCACGGGAACTAAGGCAATAAAGAGATTTTCTCCCAGAGGATGAGAACTCAGGCTATGTCAAAGCCGAGGAGGGAGGGTCTGTCACCCTCTTTTGCTGCAGCCCCCCAAGTCCTTCTTTTGGGGGGCCTCCCAAAGTGATCGTGCCTGGCTTAGGTCGTTCCCCCCCGTGGGGAATCTTACCCGTCTTTGGCTAACCGACCAAGCTTTTTGGGGTTCAGCAGCAGAAGCAGCATTCCTGCCAGGAAGATAAGCTTTTGTCTCCTTGCTGGCTTACGGTTCCAAGGGCGTTCCCTTAGCCTTAGCCTAGGCAGGGGTTTCAGCTTCTGATACCAGTCAGGCGGTTCCCAACAGTTAGTTACCTACAGAGGAGTTCCCATAAGACTGTCGGCAGCTTCCTCAAAAGAAACTTTGCAGGCCAGAAAGGACTGGCAAGAAATATTGAAAGTCATGAAAACCAGGGACCTACAGCCAAGATTGCTCTACCCAGTAAAGCTAACATTTAGAATCAGAGGGCTGATAAAGAGCTTCCAACAAGAAAAAAACTAAAGGAGTTCATCATCACCAAATCATTATTATATGAAATGTTAAAAGGACTTATTTAAGAAAAAGGGGATAGAAACTATGAACAATAAAATGGCAAAGAGTACAAATCTATCAACAATTGAATCTAAAAAACAAACTAAGCAAACAAGAACAGAGACAGAATCATGGACACTAACAGCATTTTGACAGTTGCCAGATAGGAGAGGTGTGTGGAAGAATGGGTGAAGAGGTGGGCAGATTAAGAAGTACAAAGAAATAGTTACAGAATAGCCATGGGGATGTAAAGTACAGTATAGGAAATGGAGTAGCCAAAGAAGTTACAAGCATGACCCATGGACATGAACAATGGTATGGGGATTGCCTGAGGGAGCAGAGTATGCTGGGAGGAGGAGGGGCAAAGGGAGAAAAATCAGAACAACCATAATAGTGTAAATAATAGAATATAATTTAAAAAGACTTATTCACAAATAACTATAAGAAAGCCTACTGAAAAAGGTTTAAAGATATTTTAATTATGGCCCTAGACAGGTAGCTCAGTAGGTTAGACTCTAGTAATTTGACCATCATCCTGATACGCCAAGGTTGTGGGTTTGATCCTCCATCAGGGCACATATAAGAATCAACAAATGAATGCATAAATAAGTGAAACAACAAATCTCTTTCTCTTTCTCTCCCTCCCTCTCTCTCTCCTTTCCTTCGTCCCTCCTTCTCCCCATCTCTCTCTAAAATGAATTTTAAAAATTAAAAAAATAAAGATTTTAAAATAATATTTAAAAGTGTTCACCAATTATGATTCACATCATAGCTACCACTAACTTGTGATCTCTGTATAAAGTGTCCAAATAAACAGATTACAGTGTTATATTGGCACATGTAAAAATGTAATTCAAATAGCCAATCCATTTATCAATCAGATAAGTGATGTATTTATGCTTAATACTAGGTCACACACACAGAGCACATGCACCACAGTACAATTGTACCTTATGTGACACAAGGGTTGGAAGGAAATATAATTCTACCAGAATGGTAGTGTTGTGTTTAATAAGAAATATTTTACAGTGCTTTAGTTTTTTTAAGTTAAAATGAAAATTAATTAAAATTAAATAAAATGTAAAATGCAGTTTCTCAGTAACACTGGCCATATGCTAAGTGCTCACCTGCCACACACACCCAGGAGTGACTGTGTTGGGTGGTAGTTAAAAGGGAATGCAGGGGAGCCTCTCCAGCGACCAGAGAGACCTGCACACATTGTACCCTGAGGGGATGTTGTTGACATTGGTGGCCAGTGGGTACTGCACAATGACAGACAATGTTCCAAAGAGATATGAGGACATAGGATGCAGAGGGACAAGACATGGGAGGAGGAGGTACACTTTAGTGCAGCCCTGAAGCTGTCACTATGCCCTTCTACTGCATTTCCAAGTCTCTATCCATCCTCTCTCTCTCTCTCTCAAAGATTATGGGAGGTGAGCTTAGTCTCCAAAAAAGACTGTGAAGAAAGGGGAGGTGGTGTGGGATATTTTCAAAGAGCATAACCAGTGGCATCAGATGAGCCCAGGTCCAAATCCTGAGTACTACCATTTACTAAGTGACTTTTGTCAAGTTGTTTGAACTCCTGAGCCAATTTCTTCATAATTAAAATCGGGAAGAAACTCCCTACCCTAAAGAATGGTATGAGAATTAAATAAGATAAATGCACAGGAAGAAATGCTTAGCACAGTAACTGTCTCATTAGAAGCACTCAGTCTTTCACATCAGATATTAAGAGCCCTCCTCGCCTATTTTACATATTTGCCTGAAACTCTGCCTAATATCTACAAGGAACCCCCAAGCCTAGCATATAATAAATCATACTCAGCATAACTGTCAAATAACAGAGTACTAATTGTGGAAAGAGAGCAACATGAGAGATTTGGACTTTTTCTAAACTGCTTTCCCTTGACCGCCATGTTTTAGGTAGGGCTCTCTATAGCAAAATCTTCTGCCTCACACCAAAACCATACCATGAGACAGAAAGAGGACAAATTATTAGAAAAAGATGGTCAGGTATCCTAGTTTGATATCATACACTTGGCCTTTCTTCCTTGTATCTCTGAAAATCTAAACTCAATGTGACATTTCACGAAGCCCATGAGAGGTTCCCCAAGTTTTGTGAGTGGGACACCTTCCCTTGAAAAAGGCATACTTTGGTCCTCTGGTAGCCAGATCCACTCCGAATAAGCCTAGCCAATGACCAGCAGTGAGGAACCCTGCTCTGAGGGAAGATGACCTAACATCCCTCCCTGCCCTGCCCCCACCAAATGCCTCCCCACAACACTACCAGTAAGGTCTGGGAGTTCTGAAGAACAAACAAATTCTTGTCCCTACAAAGACCCCATTTTTCTACCAGTCACATTCCCTACCTCCACTAATTGGTTAGAAGTTCTAGACACTTTTTACTGTCATTTTTGTGGTATAATCCCCCCCCCCCCACCATGGCAAATCAAAACACTTACAATATAAGCGTGGGTGTGCAGAATGATTTGATGACTTATAAAAATGATCAGTATTCACAAAGCCTGTGAGCAGGTGTTGTATTATGAGCATTTCAAACAGACCATAAAGGAAGGAGAACAAAATAATAGGCCCTTAGTCACCACCATCCAGATTGCTCTCATCTCCCCCATGTTCACCTCAGATATTTATAAGGAAATGAAATATCACAGATGTAGTTGAAGTCTTCTTTATACCTCTTCTTGAAGTTCCAGCTATTACTGTTATTCTTTTAACTTTAACCTTAAATACTAGGCCAGAAGCATGGTAGTAATAGCATTCAAAGGCAAAGTGAAATTTTTCTTCTCATGTTGCTATGGGCATTGATTCAGCTCATCTTAGGGCATGCTTTTCTTCCTGTTTATAGTGCTTTCTTTTTCATTTTTCAAAGACTCTCAAGAGTAGAATTAGAATTCATTGTGCTACTGGTTTTAAAATAAAAAGGACAGATCTAAATTTACTTTGGAATTTCTACTGACCTTCAGTCTAAGTTATTAAAGTTAAATATGCCCAAAGGCATCATGAAAATATTGTGTATTTTCACAGGTTGAGACATTTAATTTTATATTTTATTTTCCCACAGAGTAGCCATTTATTGTTGCAAAAATCTAAGGAAAATTTTATATACAAATAATGAACTATCAGAAAAGGAAATGAAGAAAACAATCCCATCTACAATTGCATAAAAAAATACCTAGGAATAAATTTAACCAAGGATGTAAAAGACCTGTACTTGAAAAATTATAAGACACTGAAGAAAAAAATTGAAGGAGATACAAATAAAGGGAAGTATATACTGTGTTCATGGATAGGATGAATTAATGTCATTAAAATGTCCATACTACTCAAAGCAATCTATAGATTCAAGGCAATTCCTATCAAGATACCCATGGCATATTTCACTAAAACAAATATTTCAAAATTTATATAGAAACACTAAAGATCCTGAATAGCCACAACAATCTTGAGAAATAAGGACAAATTTGGAGGAATCATGCTACATGGTATGAAACTATACTACAAAACCATAGTAGTCAAAACCGCATGGTACTGGCTCAAAATGGATATTTAGATCAATGAAATAGAATAGAGAGCCTGGAAATAAACCCACACCTTTATGGTCAATAAATATTTGGCAAAGGAGGCAAAAGCATACAATGGGGTAGAGACAGCCTATTCAATAAGTAGTGTGGGAAAAATAAGATAAATGCAAAAATTTGAAAGTAGACCACTTTCTTATACTATACACAGGAATAGACTCAAAATGGACTACATGACTAAAATGTGAGGATTGAGACCATAAAACCCCTAAAGAAAAACATGGGCAGTTAAATCTCAGACATTTCTCATAGCAATATTTTTCTGGTGTATTTCCTTAGGCAAGGGAAACAAAAGAAAAAATTAACAAATGGGACTACATCAAACTAAAGAGATTTTGAACAGCAAAGGAAACCATCAATAAAATGAAGACAACCCACTGAATGAGAGCACATATTCACCAATGATTCATCTGATAAGAGGCTGATATCCAAAATTTATAAAGAATTTACACAACTCAAGATATTGACAGCAACATAATTATTGTGGGGGATTTTAACACCCCGCTATCAAAAATGGACAGATCTTCTAAACAAAATATCAACAAAGATATTATGGCATTGAACAATACCCTTGATGAAATGGGCTTTACTGACATATACAGAGCCCTCCATCCCAAAGAAGCTAAATACACATTCTTTTCAAATGTACACGGAACATTTTCAAAGATAGACCACATGATAGGACACAAAACAAGCCTCAAGAATTTCAAAAAAATTGAAATCATACCAAGCATTTTCTTGGATCACAAGGGATTGAACCTAGAAACCAACCCCAAGGGAAAAAAAAAAACAAAACACTCAAAATCATGGAGATTAAATAGCATGCTATTAAACAATGAATGGGTCAAGAATGATATTAGGGAAGAAATCAAAAGGTTTCTGGAAACAAATGAAAATGAACTCACAACAACCCAAAACTTATGGGACACAGCCAAGGCAGTCCTGAGAGGGAAGTTAATAGCAATACAGGCCCACCTAAAAAACTTAGAAACATTTCAAACAAACAACCTAACCCTATGTCTACAAGAACTCGAGGAACAACAACAAAGACAGCCCAGAGCAAGCAGAAGGAAGGAAATAACCAAGATCAGAGCAGAACTAAATGACATAGAGACTAAAAGCACAATTCTAAGGATCAATGAATCCAGGAGCTAATAAATAAAGAACTTACACTATTCCACTCTAAGAAGACAAGCAACCCAATTAAAAAATGGGCAAAGGATTTGAACAGACACTTCTCCAAGGAGGACATACAGAAAATCCAAAGACACATGAAACGATGTTCAATATCGCTAGCTATCAGAGAGATGCAAATTAAAACCACAATGAGATACCACCTCACACCAGTCAGAATGGCCATCATAAACAAAGCAACAAACAACAAGTGTTGGAGAGGTTGTGGAGAAAAGGGGACCCTAGCGCACTGTTGGTGGGACTGCAGACTGGTACAACCACTATGGAAAGCAGTATGGAACTTCCTCAGAAAACTAAAAATGGATCTGTCTTTTGACCCAGCAATTCCACTGCTGGGACTCTATCCTAAGAACACTAAAACACCAATACAAAAGAACCTTTGCACCCCAATGTTCATAGCAGCACAATTTACAATAGCTAGGTGCTGGAAGCAACCAAGATGCCCATCAGTGAATGAATGGATCAAAAAACTATGGTACATTTACACAATGGAATTCTATGCAGCAGAAAGAAAGAAGGAGCTCCTACCCTTTGCAACAGCTTGGATGGAGCTGGAAAGCATTATGCTAAGCGAAACAAGCCAGGCAGTGAAAGACAAATACCATATGATCTCACCTTTAACAGGAACCTAAACAACAAAACAAAGAAACAAGCAAAATATAACGAAAGTCACTGAAATAGGGGACAGGCTGATAGTGACCAGAGGGGAGAGAAGAGGGAATTTCAGGGGAGAATGGGTAGGGTTTACAGGAACAAATTTAAAGGACACATGGACAAAAACTAGGGGTAGGGTGGTAATGGGAGGGAAGTGGGGAGGGGTGGGTGGGTGGGCTGGAATGGGAGTAAAAGGGAGAAAACTGTACTTGAACAAAGATTAAAATTAAAAAAATAATAATAATAAAAGAACTTACACAACTCAACACCAAAAACAAACAAATAATCCAATTAAAAAATGGGCAAATGACCTGAATACACACTTCTCCAAGGAGAATGTACAGATGCCCAATAGACATATGAAAAGATGCTCGATATCACTGATCATCAGAGAAATACAAGTTAAAACCACAATGAGGTATTATCTCACTCCTGTCAGAATGTCTATCATCAATAAATCCACAAACAAGTGTTAGAGAGGATGTGGAGTAAAGGGAACCCTAGTGAACTGTTTGTGGGAATGCAGATTGGTGCAGCCACTGTGGAAACCGTTGTAGAGTTATCTCAAAAAATTAAAAATGGCCCTGACTCGGTGGCTCAGTTGGTTGGAGCATCATCCCACACATCAAAAGGTTGTGGGTTCCATTCCCTGTCAGGGCACATATTTAGGTTGTGGGTTTGATTTTTGGTTGATGTTTATGGGAGGTAGCCAGTCAATGTTTCTCTCTCACATCGATGTCTCTCTCTCTCTCTCTCTCTCTCTCTCTCTCTCTCTCTCACACACTCTCTCTCTCTCTCACTCTCTCACACTCTCACTCTCTCTCTCCCTTCCTCCCTTCCTCCTCCCTCCTTCCCTTCCTTTGTCTTTAAAAGCAATAAAAATATCCTTGGATGAGAATTTTTAAAAAATGAAAAATGGAATTGCTTTATGACCCAGCAATTCTACTTCTGGGAATATATCTTAAGTAACCTGAAACACTAATTTGAAAGAATATGTGCACCCAATGTTCACTGCAGTGTTACTTGCAATGGCCAATATTTGGATGCAGCCCCAGTGCCTATCAGTAAATGAGTGAATAAAAAGCTGTGGTACAGCCCTGGCTGGTGTGGCTCAGTGGATTGAGCATCAGTCTGCAAACTAAAAGGCTGCTGGTTCAGTTCCTGATCAGGGCACATGCCTGGGTTGTGGGCTAGGTTAGGGGCTTGTAAAAGGCAACTGAACAATGTTTCCTTCTCTTTGTCCCTCCCTTCCACTCCCTCTAAAAATAAATGAATAAAATCTTTTTTAAAAGTTGTGGTATACAACAGAATAATACACTGCCATAAAAAAGGAAATCTTCCCTTTTGTAATTGCATGGATGGACCTGGAGAGTATTGTGCTAAGTGAAATAAGCCAGTCAAAGACAAGTACCATATTACTTCACTTATATGTGGAATTTAATAAACAAGATGATCTAAGAAACAGACTTAAAATACAGAGAAAAGACTGAAAGCTATCACAGGGGGCTGGGATTGGGGGCCTGGGTAAAAAAGGTGAAGGAGCAAAGCAAAAAAAACTCCCACAAAACTCATAGATACAGACAACAGTATGATGATTATCAGAGAGAAAACCAGGTGGCGGAAAGTTGAAGAGGGTAAAGTGGGGATAAATGGTGATGGAAGGAGACTTCACTTGGGTTAGTGAACACACAATACAATATATAGATGATGTGCTATAGAATTGTACACCTGAAACCTATATAATTTTATTAGCCAGTGTCACCCCCCAAAATTCAATTTTAAAAATCTCAGCAATAATAACTGAGTGTGGCTCTTTCCCAACTGAATCTCTTCCTATTAAACTGGTTTTGTATCAAAATCTAAATGTTTACTTATAAACCTGTTGGGGATCGCCCTGCCTGGTCTCAGGAAGCTGTAACCCCCCGTGACAGGCTAAGTGAAAGACCTCCGGACCAGGAGCCACTAAGGAGTCAAAACTTATTTCCCTGGTATGAACGCTGCCTGTTCTGTGCTTGGCCTCCTATGCTTGATCATTTAGCCAATGATGGGTAAAATTTCCCATGGAGGGAATCACCTAGAGACAGGCATGATCACAAGGAGGCCTCAGGGAAGAGATTTGGGGCTGTGGAAATGAAGGGGTGATGGACATCAACCCCTGCCCCCTTGGCTTTGTCAAAACCTGAGTCCTTGTTCTTGGATGTGAGAAATCCAAGTCTCCTGGCTGCCTTTGTCTCCTCTGCCTGACTCAGATCTGCGGAAATAGCAGGGGCGGTGCAGTCCAGACCAGAGTCAGTGGACCCCCAGGGTAATCAGGCCTGGGACATAGAATATGCAAGATCCTGTGAGATCTGTTTGCTGGAGGATGATTAGATTAGAATTTGAAGGCACAGACAGGAAACCAAAACTAGCCCTTTGAGCCCTGTAGTCCTTTCAGATGATAAAACTTCAAACTTTGCCCAGAATCACAGCAGGGGTTCTGTCAGTATCTTTGAAAGTCACCTATTTCTTTTGATCTTTTCTGCCAGACTGTGAATCCACAAACTAAGTCTGTATTCTTAATAAAAACCTGCTTGGGAATGGAGACAGGGTGCTCCCCACTAGAGAGAGTGGCTGTTCCATCCCTACTTCCCCACAGGACCTGGTTGTCTCTGTGTATGTTTTTCTCGTGTTTCGACGAGCCATCCCGCAGAGTTCCGGGGTCACTACAGGCCAGTGAGCATGCGTCATAAACCAATTCATTCAAATTTACAGAACTCAGAGTAATAGCCTAGCAAGTGTAATAACTGTATATTTATAATAAAAGCTAAATTTTAGACAGCATCTAAATTTTTACATCTTAGAGGACTGCACTGACCAGAAGTTTAGAAGATTTTTGTTATTTCCCAAGAACCTATTTGGAAAATTCATATTTTTTCATCTTTCCCTTAAGTTCATCAATTCAAATTATTCTTTGATAAACTGTTTTCTTCTTTTTTTATTATTTATGCTTGTCCCAATTTTTCCCCCTTTCACACTCTTCTGCACATCCCACCTCCTCACTTCCATAGTCAATCCCTACACCATTATCCAGGTCCGCAGGTCCTTCATATTTGTTCTTTGACTAATCCCTTCACCCTCTTTCAATGGTAAGAGTGGAGGTGGGAGAAGGGGACTGTTTGGAAGAGGGAGATAAAAATGTTTAAGCCCACTTTCAGAGGAAATCTTGTTAAGCATGTGCTCACTTTCCCCACCTACAGGTCAAAGAGTACAACTCACAGTCTCCAAGAAATTGACTTTGTAGTTCTTAAACCTTCTACACTGTACAAAATTATCTTACTTTCCTCCACTAAAGGAATTTCTGAAACACTTTCTACTTCTTTTCATTTGTTACTACATTCTGTCTTATACTATAGTTATTTGTGAACAAATCCTGTATCTCCTCATAGACATTGGATATCTTAAGGGGCAGGTTCATATCTTACCCATTCTTTTTTAATTATTATTACTTTGAATCATTTTTATTGTTATTCTATTACAGTTGTTCCAATTTTTCACCCTTTTCCTTCCTTCACCCATCCCACCTCTGCTCCCACAGTCAATCCCCACACTGTTGTCCATGTCCATGGGTCATTCATACATGTTCTTTGTCTAGTCCTTCCCCTTCTTTCCACCACTATCCCCCTCCCCTCTGGTCACTTTCAGTCTGTTCCATGTTTCCATGCTTATGGTTCTATTTTGTTCTTTAGTTTATTTTTGTTCATTAGATTCCTCTTATAGGTGAGATCATATGGTATTTGTCTTTAGCAACTTGGCTTATTTCACTTAGCATAATATTCTCCAGTTCCATTTATGTTGTCACAAAAGGTAGGAGTTCCATCTTTCTTTCTTTTGCATAATATTTCATTGTGTAAATGTACCTGTTTTTTGATCCACTCATTTACTGATGGCCACTTAGGCTGTTTCCAGTGCTTGGCTATTATAAATAGTGCTGCTATGAACATAGGGGTACATAAACTCTTTTTAATTGGTGATTTGGAATTCATATTCCCAGCAGTGAAATCACTGGATCAAAAGGCAGTTCTATTTTTCATTTTTTGAGGAAATTCCATACTGTTTTCCACAGAGGCTGCACCAGTCTGCATTCTCACCAACACAATCTATAGATTCAATATAATTCCTATTAAAATACCAATGGCATATTTCACAAATCTAGAACAAATATTTCAAAAATTTATATGGAACCAAAAATACCCTGAATAGCTTCAGTAATCTTGAGAAAGAAGAACAAAGTAGGAGGGATCACACTACCAGATATCAAACTATACTAAAAGGCCACTGTAATCAAAACAGTCTGGTACTGGCATAAGAACAGATACATAGACTAATGGAACACAATAGAGAGCCCAAAAATAAACCCATGTTTCTATGGTCAATATTTGACAAAGGGGGCAGGAACATACAATGCAGTGAAAATAGCCACTTCAACAAATGGTGTTGGGAGAGCTGGACTGATACATGAGAAAAAATGAAATTAGACCACCAACTTAAACTATACACCAGAATAAACTGAAAATGGATAAGAATTAAATATAAGTCATGACACCATAAACATCCTAGAGGAAAGCATAAGTAGTAAAATTTCAGATATCTCATGTAGCAATATTTTGCTGATATATCTCCTAGGGCAAGAGAAATAAAGGAAAAAATAAAGAAATGGGACTACATCAAACTAAAAATCTGCTTGGCTAAAGAAACCATCAGCAACATTGAAAGGAAACTGACCATATGGCAGAACATATTTGCCAATGATACCTCGGACAAGGGTTTGATCTCCAAAATATATGAAGAACTCATATGACTCAACACTAGGAAAACAAACAACCCAGTTAAAAAATGGGCAAAGGGCCTCAATAGACACTTCTCCAAGGAGGACATACAGAGGGCCCATAAACCTATGAAAAGATTCTCAACATCACTAGCCATCAGAGAGATGCAAATGGCCATCAGAACACCCATCATAAACAAATCAACAAACAGGTGCTGGCAAGGATGTGGAGAAGAAGGAATCTAACCCATTCTTTGTACCTTCCATAGCACTTAACTCTGTGCTTCAGACAGAGAAGAATGAATGAAAGAGCAGGTGACCAAATAGACAAACATATCAATTTGGTGATAGATTCTTATTCATCTCCATTTGGTCTTGGTTATATAAAGAAAGGTGACAACCATAAAAAGACACTCCATGGCACTGTGGTGTAGGGTGAAATGATACTCAGCATAGAAAGAATGTGACCTGGAGCCTCAGATTCTTGCCTCTTCTTATCCTATCTCTACTACTAGCCAGTTGGGAAGTCATTGGCCAAGTGACAATTTCTCCTAGCCTTGCTTTCCCTTTCCCTAAAGTAAAGAAAATGACACCTATGTTACAAAGGTGTATGAATATTAAGTAATACAGCATCAGAGAAAGTGCTTTGCTCATAGAGAGACGGACGATCCGACTGCAGGCCTGCCTCTGCCACAGACCGACCAGCTATGTGACCTCCAGCAAGACATTCACCCCCTCTGGCACTCCCTGTTTCTCATTACTGAGATCTTTGAGGTTTTTCCCAGCTCTGTGATTTAGAAAATAAATGTTTAATGTATCAGTTCATTATCAAAGTATGTCTTGGTTGAGGAACTTCACATTTTCTCTCTTCTTTAGCAACGCAGTTGATAAATGTATAATAAGTATCTCTAAGTTTTGTTTTCTCCATGAGAAAATAAGAATCCAACTTAAAAAAAAAAAGCAAACCTGTGCAACTTTCAGAAAAGAGAATTTAATTGCCTTTATCTATGACATAATCCACTGAACATAATTTTGCTTCAACATATTTTGCATTGCCCAACATTCTGAATGAATGAATGGATAATATATTAGTGGGTATTTGCCAAAAGTTCCAAGAATAACAATTCATATTTGCTACTAGGTTTGATTCTTTATAGACAGACAGCTTAGCTTTTTTTCCCTTAAAATTGGCTTTGAGTCACTGATATGATTCATAACTTTGAAAAACAAGTTGAACCTGGAATTGTGCTGGCAGGAAATGAGCTAAGGAGCACAGTGCAAGTGAAAGGGAGATGCCCCTACCAAAAGAGAAGACAGTTCTTTTCATCTTGTAATTCCAATATGAAATGAGGAAGTGTCAACAAGCAGCTTCATTCTCACCTCTTCAATCACACTGGTTACAATAGTAAAATTCAATCCAAAGTACAGAGTAATTACATCTCCAGGATCCAAAAGGCACATTTTTCAGGTGTGTTTGGTTCCCCATTCCACCCCCAGTTGAGTCACTTGACAGGAAGGGAGGAAGATACTGAACTGACAGTATGTGGGCAAAAAGCACATACTGGGTTTTAGAAGATCCAGGTTAGGCTTTGACCCACAAAGAAACTGTGATGTCAGACAGGGAGATTCTGATGGCAAGAGCTGAGAGATGCCTATCAGAGAGAGGTGAAGATGATATAGCCCAACCAGCCCTGCTCCATCCTTTAAAGGGGGAGACATGACAAAGGAGCAAGATGCACAGGCAGCATTGGGCAGGGGTCTAGAGGAAGTCTGCTGTGTTTGAAGAAAGATCCTAAAAGGTAAACAGGTGGTTTCAGCTTCAGTTGCCTGACTTGCAATAGCCTCTCTGCAACCTGAACTTCCAGTAATAACTGAAAGCCATGTTGCCTTCTTCTGGGTTATTTTCCCACAGATAATGGCATATCCTGGTACTTATCCAGAAACCCATAAAAGCAATTATTCTACAGAAGTAAACAAGACACTCTGGGAAAGTACAACACTATTAAATGGGAATGGGGTAATTTCAGCCATTAGTCAAGTGCGAGGAATTTACCTGATACCCATTGTACAATGTCAGCAAGAAAGGCCCCTGCCCTGGACCCCTACATTAGAGAGCTCACTGTTGCTCTTCTCTGGCCATGCCCTCCCTCCATGGCCAAACAGACATACCAACCTGGAGCTCTGAACCTCTCTTCTAGATCACACTCCAGGTACCCAAGACCCTGGAATTCCCTTCACAAATAACCCTGAGCCCTCTTCAAGGACCTGCATTGGTCTCTTCTCTGCATCAGGCCCAAGGGCAGACAGAACAGACAGTATACCCACTCCTAGCCTGTGCGTGGCCATGAACAGCTGCACGGAGGTAGTGGGGGATGGAAAAAGCTTATATGTGCAAGGCTAGGGGGTCCACACACTGTAGGATGAAGCTGGTAATGAGAAGAGAGGAGGGATGGCCTGGGAGATTGCAGGAGTACAACATCAACTGGTCCAAGAATTCTAAATGTGGCCTTGACTTCCAATCATGAAAGTATATTAATCAATATAGGAAGACAGAACATATTTTGTTTAGCAAGCTGTTAGCTTGCTTTATAAATTGTAGACCTATGACATGTGGGCCTCCATTTGTATTCCTGCCTGGGCCTTGCAAATGTTGGAAGTGGGGTGAGTACACCATGTATTTCAATCGAAGATTGGTTATTTATTGCTTTTATGATGATAGGTGACTTGAATTTAGTCAATAGGGAAGGGTTATTTCTTTGACCCATACCAATTTTTCAGTCTGTAAAAGAGATTGTTATGTTCTAATTCTAGAGCAATTTTCAACCTACTGCCAATAATTTATGACAATACCAGAGGAGGACCTATAGTTTTTAGTATAAAGGAAAATGAAGGTGTCAGGTTAGATAATCATTTCTAGAAGTAACTCTAGTGACAGCTGCTCATTTTATTTAAATTTCTAGACACTTATCTAAGCATCTTTATGATAAGACATTGTGGGGTCTGAGTATTTAGCAAATTAATGAATTTTCTGTATTTCAATTTATTTTAGAGTGAGCACTATCAAAATGTTTAAGCATTTTTAATTTTAAATAATGTTTAGTAGATCCCAAAATGTGCTACTACCATGGTAACTATCTTGGGCTGCCATGCTTATTCGCCTTGCTGCCCTACAAGTCATAAGAATATAAGCAGACACCAAAGTCCTGTTAAATGCATCCTGACACAAGACAGAATTCTGTTTTATACTATGTCTCTAACACTGTTTAAGGGGCTGGGTTGGCAGGGAACCTCCTTATCACAGGATTTTCTTGTGGTCAGTCCTACCAGCAATCTTGGGCAACAGCATCATTGTAAAATCCCCATTACTACAAATACAGGTGTTTTGAAAGTCTTCACCAAAAGGGGGTTGGACATGTTTTATTTTTCTTAGCTCCATCACCATTTTATTGGGGCTTTGTGCATTCAATGAATGTTTTAAAATAGATACTAAATTATATTGCCTTATTCATTTGGTCACCCAAAGTATAGAGGTATAAGAACATGTTGAAGAGCCCTGGCTGGTGTGGCTCAGTGGATTGAGTGCTGGCTGCAAACCAAAGGGTTAATAGTGCAGTTCCCAGCCAGGGCACATGCCTGGGTTGTGAGCCAGGTCCCCAGTCACAAGAAGCAACCACACATTGATGCTTCTCTCTTCCTTTCTGCCTCTCTTCCCCTCTCTCTAAAAATAAATAAAATCTTAAAAAAAAAAGAACCTCTTAAAGAGAATGAGTTCACTCACACAAGATGAGACCCAACCCTCAGACAATTCCTTCCCAGAGACAAACATCCACAGCCCCATCCAAAGTCTCCAGAAGAAAGAGACACATCCTCCTTCATTTCTCCCCTTCCAATCAGTGCACGTGTCCCTCTGCAAATCCTTCCACAGACCCCCAGGCATCATTTGGGCTGCTCTCCCTTCCCTTGAGGTGCCAGGTTGCTGTCACTCTCTCTGCAGCCAATCTTGGCTGCTCATTGCCTTGCCTTTCTGGTACAGCACCAAGCTGGCCTCTACTTCCTAACAGGCTGGGACACAGTCATAGTTGTCACAGCTAACACCATAGACACACCCTGCCGTTCCTCACCCTGACCCCTGCCACCACTGAGTCCACCACCGCCGGCTCTACTTGCCCTCTCACTCTATTAGTTCCTTGGGGAAGCCGAGAAAAGAAGGGCCACCTGAGCTATAGATTTTTTGCTCACAATGCAGACCCTCAACATTGCTCTTTCACCAGAGCAGGATGAGTCAAGTCAGCTGTCTACCCTTCTCTACAAAAGGGCTGAGCAGTTCCAGTGGTTTTCTATGATAAGCAGGCTCAGTTATAGCCTCTCCTTCGGGATGGTCTTTCAGCATCTCCTAAGTCCCTTATCATATAACACATGTCTGTACCTCCTTGTATTTACTTGCCCACAAGTGCTATGAGGACAGGGATTATATCCACCTTGCAAACTATTATATCTCTAGCACCTGGTCTTGCCACACCATGCATGTCATATAAATGTTCCTTAAACTGAATTGAACCTCAAAAGCTTAGTGTAAAAACTGCACAGGCATTTTTTCAACACTACAGTGTGTGTCTACTGACACTCTTCTCCAGCCTTCACTCACCTTCCCAGCCCAACAATCCAAAACTATGACCAATGGGAAACCCACTTACCACCCAGGTCTCCAGGCCAAGCCTCCTGGGCCATATACAGGTTGTTTTGGATGGCTGGGTTGCACTTTAGTCTTAGTAGCTGAGGTTTTAAAGCAACTACTCAAAATTAGGGGTGAGACTAGGAAGGGTGCAGGAAGCACGTTTCTGTCACAGCAGAAGCTCCCTTCTGAGGAAGCCATTCACTCCATTCTAAGGGCTTCAGCCTTCCAAGTAGCACCCCACTGGGTCTACTCCCCTGTCTTCGGTGGGTGGTAAAAATGGGATCAGGACAGATGGGTACTGTAGAAATGGAGTAGAAGAATAAGAATAAGACATATAAGAGGTATGCTTACATGTTCAATCTTAACTCTCATTTGAATAAAGTCATAATTAAATAAATTATAACCCCATTATCTTCTAACAGGATAATTCTAGCTTTCCTTCTGGCATTTGGCATTTGCAGGTGATACTACTCGGAACCTTTCTTATCTGAGCGTGGGCTGTGACTGGGCCCACCAAGGCAAGCCTGGCCATGTCGCCCCTCTGCAGAGATGTGAATACTCTTCTGGGTTTGGGGCCACAGTTGCCATTTGCAAAACCATCGAGATGATTTATAAACCGCTGTGAGAAAGAGCCTCAGTGGGTCCGAGAGACTCCTCCTAACTACCTTAGGCATGGCCTTGGCTACAGTTTTTAGCAACCAATAAGTAGTACTATCTAGTATTTTTTTTCCAAAGCGTGTTTAAAGTTTGTCTTTTGTCTTTCTCCTTGGCGTACCATAGTTCACAAGATGGAAAACAGTGGCATTTTCTTACTGAGAATTCATTTCAGAGTAATTTAGTATCATGATGCCAGCAGAAGAGAATGGGTGAGATTCCAGTGGTATAAGACAGAAAAGCACTGACCCTCAATTTATCATTCAAAAAACACTTACAGAATATCTAGCCAGGGTGACATTAGGGGGTAAGAATAAAGTGACATAAAATGTCTCAAGCAGTTAATAGTTTAACATGGGAGAAAGACTTAAATAAACCAGCAATTACAGTAACTTTATTTGGTAAGTAACATGATAGACTTATACTTGAATAAGGAAGACTATTTGGAGTACAAAAGAAAAAGACTTCCAGTCAGACTTGGCGGGCATCAGGGATAGGGTGTCAGGAAATGCTTGGAGAATTCATACTTAGATGGAATCTTGAAGACCAAGTATGACCCAGAGAAAATAAAGAGGGGAGGAGACAGCAGGGTCATTCTGGGGAGAGGTCTTAGGTACAAACACATGGATACACAGAATCTTGTGTGTCCTGGGATTGCAGACAAGGCTAGAGAAAGGTGCAGGTTGGGGGCTGGTGGGAGACGGGGCTACACAAATTGTCTGCAGCAGGTGGTGGCGAAGACAGAAGCTAGGAGCACAGACTGGCTGAGGCTGTTCGCCCTACTGTAAATGCTGCAAAGGGCAGCGAACACAGCTGCCTTGTACATTTTTGCATCCTCAGTGCCTGGTCCATGGTGGCCTCTCAACAGATGTGTGCTAAGTGTTTAATTAATTGATTAATTAAGCCCTATGGCTGGGAGGGAATACTTTTTTTGTCAGAGACGAGGACAACTTTTATTTACACTAGCATTTAGTTACTTAGGAATGAAGAAAAATAAAGTAAAATGCAAAAGATACTTTAAATTAAAGATACAATAACATGGTATACTACATATATACAATAAAATACAATTTAGCCACAAAAAGAAGGAAATACTGCCATTTGCAACAACATGGATAGACCTTGAGGGCATTATGCTAAGTGAAGTCAGTCTGACTGTCTGACTAGACAGAAAAAAATAAATACCGTATAATGTCATATATATGTATACTCTAACAAAACAAAACTCAGAGACACAGAGAACAGATGGGTGGTTGCCAGACGCAGGGGCTGAGGAGGGGCAAAGCTGGTGAAGGTGGTCGAACGGCGCCAACTTCCGGTTCCCAAATGGAGGAGTCATGGGGATGTGGTATGGAGCGTGGGGACCATAGGGAGGCACACTCTACAATATATTTGAAAGCTGTTAATAGAGCAGATTTTAAAGTCTCATTGCAAAAAAATGGTAATGACTATTCAGCACCTACCACAATTAGTATAAAAATGTTTAAATTTCATCAAACAGACCTAGTAAGGATGCTCTGGGGAGCAGAGTCCTGTGCTTGTCTCATCAGAGACACATCATAAATATCTCTGAGGTTTCAAGTGCTGTGTGAGAGCTCCTGGGAATTCCAACTCCACACACCGTGTCCCAGGCAGTGTCCCTCACTAACATTACAAAGTTGTCTGTTGTCTATCTGAAATTCACCTTTGAGTTGGCTGTCCAGTACTTCATCTGGCAAGCATAGTTTGTAGCCTATAGGTTTGGGAAATACTGAATCAAACAACTATCTTTTATGCTGGTCTTCAAGACCCACTAATAAATTCTGGTGTATAATGGGTCTCTGAAAGAGAATTGAGTATGTAGGTAGTTCTTCTCAAAATTACTTGAAAATTCTTTTTTAAAATGAGCATCCCAAAAAGCCACTCCGAGGGGCCACTGGCCAATCATCTCTGGAGGTTTGGTGCCTTATTCACTAAGTAGTTCTATGATTTCCCGTCAGAGTCTGATCAAATCATCTCTCCTGTCTAACATAATCAAATCATTCTTTCCAAGAAAGAGTCTGAAATCCTTAGCATGAAATACAGAGCCTTTCCCAATCTGTTATCTACCTTTTCCGCTTTGCTCCCAGGGTTTCCTCTCTCATGGTCCTACCTGTGTGTCTCTGAGCTCCCGCCCCTCCACCTTCTGAATGCTCCACACTCTTTTCAAGCCACTTGGTTTTTGCTCATATTTTCTTTTCTAGAAATGCCTTTCTCTCACCTCCTATCTTCTCATCGAGACATGCATCCCCTAGGACTCCTGAATATAGGCGTTCCTGACCCCCCACAAAACACAGTTAGTCATTCATTTCTTCCTGCTCTCACAGCATTTGTATGTTTGTCTCTTAGTACTTACCTTACAGGATTATTCATTTATGGGTATGTCTCCTCCAACAGATGGTCAACTTTCAAGGGCACAGCCTTATTTTATTAATCTCCAAGCCCTCAGCTCACAGCATGGTATTTGACACACAGCAGATACTCAATAAATGATTGATGAATTAAGGAGTGAATAGTAAATGTGATTTTTGAATAGATGACTCAGGTCGTAGACCCCTCACCATTTTCCTCAATCATCTCTCTTCTGGTTCTGTAGAAGACCTAACATGTCATCCAAGAAATTAACTATTGTATAGAAATTGGCTCAGAATTCTAATACTGTCTCTGAAAAGAACATAAGGCAATAAAATTAGGTAACTGTCTACAAATATACTATCTGCATGTGGATCCTTGCCTTTCCATTGATTATGATTATATGACAAATTACTTAAAACTTGCCTCTCTTTAGTTGCATAGTAACACATTCAACTAGGGTTACTGACAACTAGTCAGTCTGTTCTTGAGTGATTTAACCACCTTCAGCAACCACATAGAGACCATAAATGTTGACAGGTCTATCTGATTCAGGTATCTCTCATTAAAGGTTTATGAAGAATTACTTCAACACCTGGGACTTTGTAAATTCAACATAAAGATTGAGAATAATGAACACTACTATGGAATGAACAATACCCAGTTTACTCACCACAGACATACAGTCAAGTACATAGAACCCCTGCCCAATTGGAATGTACTCTCACACAAAGTTCTGATATATGAACATTTATTTTTAATGTATTTTCAACCACTAAGAGAATTGTATTTTAAGTATTAAAATGCTGTGCTGTAACAGTTGTGATTCCCTCTATCAAGGAGACTTAGAAAGAGCAAATTAAAGACAGGGAAAAGGAAAAGGAAGTGAAATGAGTGATACGAAGCACTGTGACTGGTACCCCGTAGAACCACAAACAATATTTGCTGAATTTAGTTGGACTAAGACAGAGACATAGAGGTTTATGTAATGAAACAAAGGGAAAAATTTATATTTAACAACAACAACAAAAAAAAAACGCTGAGGGAAAGTAACTCTAGGCTTTAGAAATGCACTATTAGAAACAAGCTCTGATGGGTAAAAGAGTATCTCACGGCAAATCGATTGACATGAAGCCAAGAGCAGGAGAAACCATTGCTGTGGAGTGGAGGGAGGCTGCTCGGAAATACGGAGCTGAGCAGGTCAAGCAAGCTTAGCAAAAGTTATATGGCTTTGCCAATTGTCAGCTTTTAAGTGAGGCTCTCTCTAAGGCCATATAGGAACCCTATAATAACAGTTTATTTATATTTATTTATGAGAAATAAATTGTTTCAGATCATGAAACAAGACAGACACTCACCCTGGGGTGACACAGAGGGCCTTGGAGCCGCAGTGAGTGCCAGCAGGGAGAACCCGGAAGGCTGCTAGTGAGCAAAGATGATAAATAGAAAGTAACTTCACAGGCCACAGGGTCTGTATAGGGCCTGGAAGACAGCATGAACATGTCCTTATTTAGTGGGTTGTCTTTATGGTTTTATTCTAGTGACATATATGTTAGTAATAGTGACAACTAAGCTTTCATTTTCTAGGCTTGTTCTAAGGGCTTTACATGTAAGTCATTTCATCGTATCAATAACCGATGGAGTTGGTACTCTTCATATTTTCATTTTATAAACAGGAAAACTGATATATGGAAAGAATGCTCGGGGAAAGAGGGGAGGGAGGCGAGGGGAGAAAGAGAGACTGAGAGAGCACTAACAATGTTCTGGTTTCTGGTTCCAGTCGGTAGGACCCCAGAACGGCTCTGGGCTCTGCTGATGGTCCTTCAAGCTATCTCTCCGCCCTTCAGATAAATCCTTCTTTTTGTTTAACCTCGTTTGGGTTGCGATTCTATCACTTGCTGTTCCAAGTCTCCTGTCTGAACACTCTTCACTCACTATGCAACTCCACTAGTCCCTGTCCTGGTTCTCAGTTAGCAGTGGGTGCCCCTGAACCCCACACAGACCACACGCCAGGCCAGTCCACACCCTGTGCTGATTCGTACCTGTCCACACCACACCATCTGCACTCTGATCCGTGTGCCACAGAGATTCCCGTCACTTATCCCTTCTAGAGTTTAGCTTGGCAAGCACATATGTTTTGTATTCATATTGTCATTTCCTTACATATCCCCATTTTTATTGATATTGCACAATTCTAAGGAAATGCAAAAATATATGAAGTGTTACCAAATTTGGGTACATTTTTCCTTCCTATGATGGAAAGCTTTCATAATTCTCCTTAAGAAGAAAGTGAATAACATACAGGTAAAGTATAGGCTGTAAAATTTTTTCTAGAAGTGTGTCCCTTTGATCATCTCTGGTTGTGACATCTGGTCTTAAAAATCGGCTACTTCCTTCCTCTTCGCAGTTTGGTTTTTTAACTATTTCATCTCCACCACTTGTGAGCCACAGCATAACAAATTTTTTGCCTGCGCTACAGCCAATTAATAGATAGGCAAGTCTTCTCTCTCCTGGTTTATGTTCTTGTAGACAACACTGTCTCTAAATACATACACAAACACTGAAGTCCTTGAAAATATAAATTAGTGAATCAAAGATGACAGCCAGGAAGAGATTTAATTTACTTGAACAGTATTATTTCTTCCAGTAGTTTCGAACTGAGCTAAATCTTGGGTTCCATCTTTTTTGGTTCTGACTTTCTTATGTGGCTTTGCACATGATAAACCAGCAGCAGCCTTCTCCTGAGACACCACTTCCCCATTAGATCAACTCCCAGGGTTCTCCATATAAGCCCAAGAAGTTCCCAGTCCTTCCCCCTCCTGGTAGCTCTGAGGACAACCCTGCCCACCAAAGCAATCTGGAAAGTGATTCCATGTTCTGGGTGATACAGAAAAAAAACCTCTTATAATAACTTAAGCTGTTGGTCAAGAAGTTTTTACCAAGAGCCACCTTTGGGACCTTCAGGAAGGAAACAGATGGTGCCGAAGACAGCAGAGGTGGCCAGCACCGAAGGGATCAGATGCCCCAAAGACTCTGAGGAAAATTGCAAAACGGGAACAATGTGTCTGCCCTCTTCCTTTCTTTCCCCCTCTGCAACCACTCTTTTTCTGTTATCAGCAGTGGTTTTATGCTGTTCATCCATTCCTAGACATGCGAGTCAGTCGTTCCTACATGCACACATTTATTGATTTCACAAATATATCTTGGGTACCCACCATGTAGTAGGCACTGTTGTAGGCAATGGTGAAATAGCAGGGAATAATCCAAGTTTCTGGCCCTCAAGGAGTTTATAATCTAGTGGTGGTAGATAGAAAAAATCTGTAATAGTCTGATGTTGGTAAGCACTGTAGAGAAAAATTAACTAGGATAATGGGGTAGAGAGTAAGTCTGTGTGTGCTATTCTTCACATTGTTATTTACTATTATTTGTATTTTATTTGTTTATTTCATTTTTTATTAAAGACAGGCCTACTAGAAATAGGAGTCAAAGCATGTGAATATGGGATCCTGGGGGTAGGAAGGAAACCACAAAGCAAAGGCCCGTAGGCCGGAGAATGCCAGGAATGCTGTAGAGTCAGTAGGGACTCAGGGTGGCTGGGGCCTCGGGGGTGAGGACAGTGGAGGGCAGGAGGAGCAGGCCAGGTCCCAGGAGCACACGTGGAAGGGTTCCGCCCGACTTCGTGTCACAGAGGAACCACTGCAGGTTCTAAGCACAAGGCCAGCAGGAGCTGGTTTACATTTTGGTGGAATCACTTCATCTGTCACATTGAGAGGAGTATTTTGGGAGTGACAAAAGCAGGAACAAGGAGATTAGGTGAGGCCATTACGTAACCCAAGCAAAGATGGAGGTAGTTTTGAGTATCTTGAGAAGTGGCTGGATGTTTGTTATATTTTGAAGGTAGAACCAATGGGACTAGCTGATGAGGAAGAAAAGCACATATGTGTTATTCTAGTGAGAATAATTACTGTGGTGGAGGTTTACAGCTGAAAGTAAAATCAGGAGAATCTGTACCTAGAGCTGCCTAAAATGTGAGTTCTCTACTCCAATATAAACTCTATTCAACACTCTGTCCTAAGCTTCTAGGGAAGAGCCAAGTATATACAGAATGCTCACTAAATGTAGGTTGAATGGAATTTAGTTCAGAAAGTTGGTAAAGGTTTTACAAAATAAGAAAGTTTTTGTGCTGAAATTCAAAAAGCAAAAGGAGTTTATCCAGGAAACAAATGGCTCATGAGCCAAATCTATCAACCATCTGGACACTTCTCTCCACCACCAAAAACTTATTAAACTAATAAATGAGTTCAGCAAAGAAAATAATATATGATTAATATACAAAAATCAGTTCTATTTCTATGCTTTCACAATGAACAATCTGAAAATATCATTAAAGTACAATTCTGTTTACAAGAGCTTCAAAGAGAACAAAACACTTAGGAACAAGTTTAACAAAATAAGTGCAATAGTTTTCAAAGTATTGTTTCACATTGGATCTAGGACCCAGACTAATTCAGTATGAACTTTTCTTACCTAACTGCATACACAAAGATCTTATTTCTAAACATGGCCATATTCTGAGGCTCTAGATAGGCATGAACTTTTTAAAATGAACTTTTTAAAATTTTTATTTATTGATTTTTAGAGAGAGAGGAAGGGAGAGAGAAACATTGATTTGTTGTTCCACTTATTTATAACCTTCATTGGTTGACTATTGCATGTGCCCTGACCTGGGATTGAACCCACAAACTTGGCATAGCAGGACAGCACTCTAACCCACTGAGCTATCCAGCCAAAGCTCACAAGCAGGCATGAATTTTAAGGGGACACTATTAAACCCGCTATAAGGAGTAACTGCTAAGATGTACAGCTTTTCTTTTTGAAGTTGTCCTAAAAATTACTGTAGAGATGGCTGCACATTTCTGTGAATATACTACAAACTATTTAATTATATACTTTAAATGGGAGAATTATATGGCACATGAATTATATCTCAAAGCAATCTATCTAAAAATCAAAAAGAATTGACTCAACAAACCCCAATAAAGGAATTTCTAAAAAGTGTGCAGGAAGAAGGAGGAACATGATCCCTAAAGAAAGATCTGAGGTGTAGGCAGAAATGGTTTATAGGAGCTGTATACAAGGAAGTTAAGTCCTCCAAGGTCAGGGACTTTGTTTTGTTAACTCCTTGAGTCCCCAGACCTGTAGAGGCATTCAAAAAAATGTGTGCTGGGTAAATGATTGATGAACAAACAAATGGTAATGGGGCATAAATCTAAATAAACATTTTTAATTAAATAACATCTAATTTGGGGGGTTAAAAACAAAGAAGATGAAAAGCTGGATAGAACTGGGAGAATGCGTTCAGTTAGAGCAATTAATGTCACCTTAGAATTTTTGAGGCATAGGCCAAAGATACTGATTAATTTGGAACTTTATAAATTAAATATTTTTAAAAATATTTCAAAAAGAACAATTTTTAAATAAAAAAGACATCACTTTCTAGCTAACGGAGCAAAAATTTGGAAAAATGAGTGAGGGAAGCTCAATTAATCCAGTAGAATGCTGAAAAACAGGAAAGTATAGGTAATGTGGGACAATTAGGGAAAAAAATGAAAGGACAGGAAAAAAATCAAAATATATCAGGAATAAATATAAATAGAAAAATATTCCATTTAAAAGACAGATTATGATATAAGAGTAAAAATAAATCCAGCTGCATGCTACTTCACAATATACATCTACAACATAAGAACACAGTGGGAAGAATATACACATGTAAAACACACACATGTACCCTTAATCCAAACCCTGGAATCAAATGCATTTCCAAATTCAGATTAATTTTAAATTCAGAAATTAATACAGGATATATGTTATATATTAGTTAACACCCCCAGTGGAGTTTGAGGCAGCACCTCATAATCAAACACAGTAATATTTCTAAAAGGAACACATAAATATTCACACTAAGTAGAATAAATCAAGACTATAAATAGTTTCATATCAGCACAGATCAGGTTGGCTGCCAAATGAGTTATTAAAAAAAAACCTGTTTTTAGACCTGTTTGGTTTTCAGAACCACAGACATGGAATTATAGACATGAACCAGACAAATAGCCAAAAGATTTGGTGGCAATTCTGTTTGATTCCTGTGGCAATATCAAACAAAAATATGTTCGGAGGCATGCAACCTTATTAGGTATTAGCAATAACGATGTTTTAAAAGTATTGATTAATGAGGAGGATACAGTAAGTCTAAATTCATATACTCTTATTGAGATAGAAAACAGAAAGAAAAACTGATAGTACAATGAGGAAAATTTACTGTTCACACCAAATCATTTTCAACTTATGGCCCCCTGCCCGTCCAGTATCTTGGTGTGTGTCTCATCCTCCCAACCAGAGCGCAGTGAGAAAGTGGAGAGTGGGCGCTGGCGCCGGGGAGGCCTCAGGCTAAGGTGGGGGCCAGCCTCTCTCCAAGGCCGGCCTCCCTCCCTCCAGGACCTCCCTCGAGCTACACGCCTGCTCCAAGTGGGAACTGGTTTAGGAATTCGCCCCAAGTCACAACACTCAGCATCAGAGTCTGGATTCAGATCAAGGTCTGTCTAACTCCAAAGATCCAAGATCTTTTCAAGGGATCTTGAAATAAGCGTAAGACACTGTCTATTGAATAAGTGAAATTTTAAAATAGCAGCCATTCTATAGAATTAACATCAGGACTACGGCTCTATACATACCACTATCATTTTCCAGGAGGCTGATGATCAAGTGTCCATGCCGGGAGACAGTCTAAGGGCTCACACAATGATCATCTTCCTGTACCTCCCCAAATCTTGCCATTTTCGCCCTGATCGAGGGAAACAGCTTTGAAATGAGATGAACGCACAGTCCCAAAATATTCTGATATTTCTTAGCCTTAAACCCAGCTTATGCTTTTGACACAAAAATGCAGAATTGAGTGAGGAATGAATTTAGAATTTAAAATGTAAAGCCCTTTTAAACCTGTTTAAATTATGTTTCTACTCTCATTCACCAACTATCCTCCATAAAACAGAAAGAAAATAATTATAACTGAAATGGGTCACAGTAACAGCAGGTGGCATATAAATATGCAGTGAAAAATAAAGTCTAGAAATGAAAGCAGCATATTTTCCCTTATGTTTAAAGAACACCAGAGACTACTCCAGACGTAGTCTACTCGGGATGTACTTCTCCTCACCAGGGATATCAGAGAGCATCGCCGTGTCTCATAAAGAACCAGGGAGCAAGATGGAGACGCGCAAAGTCACGACTCACCACAAGAGGGCGCCGATCAAAAGGGAGTGAAAGGTCACCCTGCCCCCTGATTGTGCACCGGAAGCGTAAATCCGCGCCCGACCAGTGGGGAATATTTTTGTGATCAGGAGCTGCTGCTAGAACTGGTAAAACTACGATCCAAATTAAGATTTTTCTCCAATTCCTTTTTTTGTGTTGTCAATTCCATTTCTAACACGAGTCCTCAGAGATACTATATATAAAGAATAACAAATGTTCCTGTCTGGAAGGTAAAACGGAAACCCAATGAACTGCTCAGATAAAACAATTCTAGTAAGCATCAGCATTAAATGGATTTTAGGTGGACTTCACCAAAAATTTGAGAATACAATAGTTTCAGACTGCATTTCCCTTTAAGAAAGGAAGGAAGCTGTGAAAAAAGAAACTATTGAAGAATGAAAAACTGAGTTCAGATTCCAGTTTTACTATCTTTCAAAAGTGTGCACAGCAGCTGTCTCAGCCTCGTTGTGTCCCCATATCAGTGGTAAAGAATTCCTCTCAGATAACTCAGATCCTGTAGGTCTGATCTGTCAACCAAGAATCTCCTGGGCTTCCAGGTACCTACCAGCCAAGAAGGGGTATGTGTGCTTATCTGCCGGGGTAGGCAGTTTTGGGTTTGAACCTGCCTCTACTTCTTACTACTTATGTATAACCTTGGGTTAGTCTTTTGACCTGCCCAAGCCTCTGTTTCCTTATCTATAAAATGGGAATAATAATAGTACCTACCCCCAGAGAGCTACTGTAAGGATTCAATTAGATAAATAATACAGAGTGAGTACAGTGCTTAGTCCAAGAATATGCATGGATGTTTAATGAGCACCTATGCTGTGCCAGGGACTATTTATTCTAGGTGCTTGTGATGCACCCATAGACAAAATTGCAAATGATCCCTGCCATTCTGGCTTGCTCTCCAGCAAGGGCAGGCAGACAGTAAACAGCAGACATTCTAAGTAAATACATTATGCTAGAAGGCCCAAGGTGGTATGTGATATGAAAAACAAAGGAACTAGTGCAGGAGGCAAAGACAAGAAAAGGCCAGTTACAATTTAAATAGGGTGGTCAGATAGGCCTCATTAAGGAGCTTAAGTAAGTATTGGAGAAGGTATGGGAGATATATGGGTTGTGGGGAGGAAGGCTCTTAGGCCACAGAAATGTGCCTGGCTTGTTCCAGAACAGGAAAGGAGCCCAGGATGGCTGGATTAGAGAGAACATCTTCAAGTTGGATGACCCATTCTCACATCAGACTATATGAGATCCAAAACAAAACATGGCATCTTCCCCCTTTCAAACCTCCTGCCATATCTTCCTTATTTATTAATGTTAAATTATTCCAACATCATAACTTAGAAGTCATACTTTTATTCCTTCTTGATACCTTTCTTTCTTTCTTTCTTTCTTTCTTTCTCTTTGGATTTATCCTCTTCTTTCCACAGCTGCTGTCATGACACAGAGACAGATTAAAACTTGGCACTAAGACTAGAAAATGTGTGGTGCCCTTCTTTAAACTGCAAGGGTTTGTAAAACATTATGAAAGGTAAGGATTTCTCAATTTTTGGTGCCTGAGCATGCGCTTAGTCTGCCTTCCAGGCATCCAAAACAGCCATCTTATGGCCTACCCCCACTTCTAAATCAGTTCAGTCATATCTTAACTAGTCTCCTCCTTTAGGACCTCCCAGCTCTAATCCATAAACACAAAACCTTCTGACTGACCTTCTTCAGATGATCCCTTCATTAGTCATCTGTCCACTTACAGGCTTGTGATGACCATTTATTTATCACTTACCAGAAAAGTCAAAATTGAAATGCCTGTCCTCATCATTATAAATAACCTGAGGTCAAACCCCAAGCCTTAAACTTCTGTTGTAGCCCAAGAAATGCTTAGTGTGGTGAAGGATACATGTAAACATTCAGTAGTTGTTGGATTGACTTGAAAAGAAAAAGAAATTGAAAGAAAAGAAGAGAAAAGAAAGAGTAAAATTTTCAGAGACCGAAGTTCTTCCAGCTCTGAGGGCCGTACTGTTTTTTTTTTTTAGGTTGGTTTTATCAATGTATAATGTACATACAGTAAGAATTACTCTTCATAGTGTACAAATCTCTGAGTTTTGACAAATGCACGTGGTCATATAACCCTGGTCATAATCGTGATTTAGAACAGTTAGAGTTTACACTTTCAGCCATGATGGAGGCATAGATGGACGCACCGTACCTCCACGCACAACCAAGATTGGAATAACAACAATTTAGAGGCAGAATAACACCCAGAACTGACAGAAAAATTATCTGAATGGAAGTCGAAGCCAAGAAGTTGAAATAGACCCATTCATCCAGACTGGTAGGAGGGGCGGAGACAAGCAGCCGGTCATGGGTCGCGGTGCAGAGAACAGGGAAAAGTGGACACATAAGGCAACCAGGAGCGAGTAAGGCATCTGGGGTGTGCAAGAGTGCAAGCGGCAGCTGGCAGACCCAGTGAGGCGGCGATTGTGCAGCAGGGCAGAGCGCAACCCAGGATCCCAGGGAAGGGACTGAGGTCCCAGAAGAACAAGCTACCATTATTGTTCCCTCCCGCCCCTGCCCCCACATACAACATCACAATCTAGCAACTGGGGTGCCCAGACCCGGTGAACACCTAAGGCTTCACCCCTCACCATAACAGGAGTGACCAGACCAAAAAAAAGAGAGAGAGAGAGAAATGGCTCAAACAGAAGAACAAATCAGTACCCCAGAACTCACCCTTTTGAGTGACTAAGAGATAGCTAACCTATCAGATGCACAGTTCAAAACACTGGTGATCAGGAAGCTCCAGAATTGGTTGATTTTGGGTGCAAATTAGATGAACAAATGCAGGTTACCATAAAAGAAATGAAGGAAAATGCACAGGGAACCAATAGTGATGGGAAGGAAATTGGGACTCAAAACAACAGAGTGGACCAGAAGGAAGAAAGAAACAACCAAACAGGAAAGAATGGAGGAATAAGAATTCAAAAATACAAAGAGAAGCTTAGGAACCTCCAGAACATCTTTGCACATTCCAACATCAGAATTATAGGGGTACCAGAAGGGGAAGAGGTAGAGCAACAGATTGAAAACATATTTGAACAAATAATAAAGGAGAACTTCCCCATTCTGGCAAAGGAAATAGACTTCTAGGAAGTCCAGGAAGCTCAGAGAGTCCCAAAGAAGTTGGACCCAAGAAGAAACACACCAAGGCACATCATAGTTACATTAGCCAAGGTAAAAATGAAGGTGAGAATCCTAGAAGCAGCAAGAGATAAGGGGACAGTCACCTACAAAGGAGTTCCTATCAGACTGTCAGCTGATTTCTCAAAAGAGACCTTACAGGCAAGAAGGGGCTGGAAAGAAGTATTCTAAGTCATGAAAGACAAGGACCTATATCCCAGATTACTCTATCCAGCAAAGCTTTCATTTAGAATGGAAGGGCAGATAAAATGCTTCTCAGATAAGGTCAAGTTAAAGGAGTTCATCATCATCAAGCCCTTATTTTATGAAATGTTAAAGGGACTTATCTAAGAAAAGAAGATTTTTTTAAAAAAAACATGTATAGTAAAAGGACAGCAAACTCACAATTATGAACAATCACACCTAAAGCAAAACCAAAAGAAAAAAGCAAACAACTAGAACAGGAACAGAACCACAGAAATGGAGATCACATGGAGGGGTAGCAACAGGGGAGTAGGAGGAGGAAAGAGGGAAAAAAGGTACAGAGAATAAGTAGCATAGGTTGTAGGGAGAAAAGAGACAGGGGGAGGGTAAGAATAGTATGAGAAATGTAGAAGCTAAAGAACTTATAAGTATGACACATGGACATGAACTAAAGAGGGGGGAAGTGGGTGGGAGAGGGTGTACAGGGTAGAGGGGAGTGAAGGGGGGAAATGGGACAACTGTAATAGCATAATCAATAAAATATATTTTAAAAAAAAGAACAGTTAGAGTTTAGCAGTCTGAAACATTCCCTTATGTCCCTTTGTAGCTGGCTCTCCTCCGAACCCAGCAATCACTGATTTGTTTTCTATTCCCATAGGTTATTTTTTCCTTCTCTGCATGTCATATAAGTGGAATCATCCAGTACCTAACCTTTTGAGGCTAGTGTCTTTCATTTAGCATAATAGACTTGAGATTTACCCACTTTGTTGCGTATATCAATAGTTTGTTCCTTTTCCCACTGCATGGATGGACCACAGTTTATTTATCAATTTAGCAGCTGAAGAACATTTAGGTTGTTTCCAATTAGGTGCAATTATGAATAAAGCTGCTATAATCATCATGTACAGGTTTTTGTGTGAACATATGTTTTCATTTTCTTAAATAAATACATAAAAGTGGAATTGGTGGAGCATATGGTATGCTTAGCTTTTTAAGGAAATACCAAACTATTTTCCAAAGTGACTCTAAGAATTTTACATTCCCACCAGCAAGACGGGACATTCCAGTTGTTCCAGCTTCTCACCAGCACTTGATATTGTCAATTTCTTCTTCTTTTTTAAAAATTTATTTTCCCAGTTCTAATCAGTATAGTTCTTTGTGGTTCTGATTTGCATTTTTTTAATGACAATGTCGAGCATCTTTCCATGTGCATACTTACCATATGTATGTGTTCCTTGGTAATATGTCTATTCAAATCTTATCTCATTTTTAATTGCTTTGTTTGTTTTCTGATATATTGAGTTTTGAGAATTCTTTATAATTCTGGATACAAATATTTTAACAAATATATGTTTTACAAACATTTTCTCCTAGACTATGAATTGTCTTTTTTTTAAACCTCACATAAAATAGCATTCATGTTGGTGTACAATCTATGTTTTAACACCTGCACAGGTTCTTTTCTTTTAAATATTTTATTTATTGTTTTGGAGAGAGAGGAAGGGAGGCAGAGACACATCAATCAGTTGCTTCTTGTGTATCTCCAACTGGAAACCTGGCCAGCAACCCAGGGATGTGCCCTGACCGGGAATCAAACTGAGACCTTCTGGTTTCTGGGACAACACCCAACCCACTGAGCCACACTAGTCAGGGCTGCCTGCATAGATTCTTGTAACTGCCACCACCAACAATACGCAGACTGTTCCAGTGCTTTAAAGAATTCCCTTATGCCCCTACTTTGGCCAGAGCCTCTTCCCACCCCAACCTCTGATAACATTTCCTCTGTTCCTATAATTTTGCCTTTCTCAGTATCTCAAACAAATGAAATCATGTAGTAGGGGATCTTTTGAGATTGGCTTCCTTCACATGGCACAATGCTGAGCAGCAGTCTATTGTATGGACAGACCACCACTGATTTATCAAGTTGCTCCCTAAAGGGCACTTAAGTTGTTTCCAGATTTTAGCAATGAAGATTTTTGGAAAACAAAGTGTAATTCTCTCAATGAATCAACACAAAAATTAAACATTGCTGAAGACAACAGGTTCAAGCAACGCTGCTGAGAAAGGCAGTGGAGAAGGGCTCTCAGGAAACTGCAGAGAAAGCTCACCTCAGTCAGGGAAACAAACCCCCAAAGAGTGAGAGGAACCAAAAAGCAGTCTGGGGGGCAGGCACTGTAACCCAGAAGGGCAGCCCAGGTCTGAACCCCTGCTTGCAGATGAATGCAGGAAGTGAAACTGAACATTATGAAGCTACAACCATATTGAATATGCCACTTATATTTTTATAATTTCTCCTCTTTACCTCTCACAAAGCATTATAATAATAAAAAGATATTTGTACCAGAACAGCTAAAACCTAAACCAGAAACTTCAGAAGCCATACTGAGGAAGAAGTAAGAAAATATTCAGCTGGGAACCTTAAAATGAGATGCTTGTTTGTTCTCTAAGCTTCCAATATACGAGGTCTGTCCAGAAGGTATCCAGCCATGTAATATGAAAAATAGAGACATTTATTTAAGAAGATATAAAATACAGGAAACATTGTACATAAGACAATGATGCCTTAGTCCCCTTCAAAGTAGGTACCTTGGGACCTCACACAGTTCTCCCAGTTGCCATCAGTTTCCCTGAATCTTATTGGAAAATCTTGAATATTTTCCTGAATCTCATCAGTGGTCTGAAACCTCTTCCCTTTCAGAGGTGATTTTAGTTTGAGGAAAAGCCAGATGTCACAGGGTACCAAATCTGGGCTGTATAGGGGCTGAGTAACCTGGGTGATTTGACGTTTTGCCAAAAGACCCTGCAGAAAATGTGATGCATGATCAAGTGCATTGTTGTGATGAAGCTGCCAATAACCAGCTGCCCATAGCTGTGGCCTTCTGAATCATCTGAATAGTTTCCATGGAGGAATGTTCAAGCTTAACACAAAATTTGATGCAGATTTGTTGCTCTACTCACTCAGTCCTTTTTAATGTGATGGCCACACAGTACACATGCTCACTCAACAGCATCTACTGCCCCCACTGACTAGTACAGTGAAGTCTTCATTGTTCACTCATTCCAGTCCTCTCTCCTTGAGGGCCAGGGTACACTTTTGTTACACAAACCATTCTTGTTATATTAACAATGGCTCAACTTTTTCCAGACAGACCACATATATTGCAAGGTACAGAGAATTTTTATTCTTTTGGCTGCTAATTGGAGGAAAACTGGTTTTCCAGGAAAGGAAAACTTTTTCCTGTCACTAAATTCTCAGGTAAATTTGTCATGTAATCTCTTACATTTAAAAGTATATATATTGAATAACATCATGAAAACAGGTTTTGCAAGGGATGCAAAAAATTCCTTCACAGGAAATTGCATTGTATCTATATTCAGCCTAATCAGAACATCACATGTGGGAAAATCTGATGTATTCACATCCCATTTCTCAAACAGGGGCAATGGTATCACCTTGGTCAAAATTGCATGGGGCAACTTAATGCACACCCATATTTCTAAGACCTATGTTGGACCAACTAAATCACAACTTGGGAAGACATGGCCCTAGAATAGGGCACATCAAAGTCGGAGAGACACGCATCTATAGAAGCAATTTTCAACCTGTGCACTACGGCACACAGGTGTGCCACAAAAGTTTTTAAAACATGCAACGTCTGACTTAGGGGCACTGACCTCTGTTTGTGCCGTTTGTGACCTCTGTTTCTGACCTTAGATTGTCAAATGAAAAAGTGACCACAGCCAACACAACAATAGCCATCCAGTGTAAATAAGTCAAAATTATTGTCATATTGGCAAAAAAATATTTTTTGGTGTGCAGCAGAATTTGAGGAATTAGTTTATGTGTGCCATGAGATGAAACAGGTTGAAAATTGCTGGTCTATAGAAAATTATGCTTGCTTGTAGGTCATGTAATAATGCAGAAACAAAAATGGAGAGATTTATGAAAATGAATAATTAACATGTCCTTTAAACTGCTTCTCTTGATAGTAATTGCTTCCGCTGCACTTTTGGCAGCCAATTAAGATCTGAGTTCTCTGGTTAAGTGCCTGGGGTGCAAACCTTTGCTATTATTAACTGAACCTTGATCATTTAAACACTTTGAAGTGTGCGTCTACAAAAGAAGCTGTACTATTGCTTATGTTTTTTAAAAATCTTGATGCGCATATTCATAAAGAAAATAAGAGGTTGATCATATTTCAAGGCTACTTGCCCAAACAATCCACTTTAAGTGTGCTGTGCACTGCGTGGCAACGTCTGTGCTGTCCATCACCAATGAGACGTAAACACAGCCTGGGAGGCCCTGGGCTCAGAAATGCCCTGCCTGCAGCTTCAGCTTACATGTGCGCCTGAAAGTCATAAACCACAGTTCTCTAAAAATGTTCTCGGGTTTAGATTGTGCTCCCACAGCTAGCTGAGGTTACCGAAGTGTTACAGTCTGTGTTTCATGGATCTCCTTATTCTTACTTCAGAAAACCACAAGGGGATTTGGCAATTTTTCTCCTTAAAAGCAGGATAAATAGAAGAGGCTAGCCAGTGAGAAATAAGTGGAAGTTTCAAGTCAAGAAAACACCTTGCTTTTGGTTTATAGTCCCACTGATGCTTAGATCTAGCACGTGCCCGAGGATCCTGCTATACACACATTTCCTGGGAGAAGGTGCAGCCTGTACAAGGATGCCCAAGGTTATTGTCTGTGTCAGGCAGCAAATACCATTTGTTAAGCCCTTGTGGGCATGTGTGGAATGCTGGGTGTGTTACAAAGCCTCTATAAGACTTTAAGAGTTTATGTTTTAGGAGGAAAAAAATAACACCGCATTAACATTGAAAGACATATTTGAATAATTTGTATTTCTAAAACCCATTAAAAATTGGAAGAGTACTCCCACTGAAAATAACACAATATTGAACTCTAAATCCATAAAATTAGAAACACCACTTTGCCTATCAGAATATGCAAAGAGAATCAATTAACCACCACTATTGTTTGCTTTGGAAATATTAGAAAAACAAAATATTTGAACATTGTATTTGTCTTACTGATTAGATTTAACTTTCATTTCCATTTAACCCAATCTTTTCTGTCTTGTGGGCTGAAAAATCCCCACTTCAATGTTTTTGTTCAATATGGCCCAGCCTTCCCCTACCCCCGCTTCAGCTTTCAAGGCATGCATTTCCTAGAGGACCACTACGCCTGCGTCTCCACTTCTCCAGGGCACACTGCGGTGCATCTATCTGCACACAAGTGTAACTGTGACATTTGCCCTTGAAGAACTTTGATTTGACTGGTCATGCTGACACCTAGTTCCTTTTCAATTGTGCAGTTGATAATAGCTGAAACTTACCTTAGAGTTCTCCAGTTCTTTAAGCATTCAATCTTTTAGACTCATTTCCGGCCATTTCCTTCTCTAGTCCTTGCCTCTTTCTTGAAGTGACCCCTCTCAGTTCAGCCAAATGTAAACAAAACAGAATTTTAGCTCTGCTCTTCCAAGAGCTGTGTTTAGACTACAATTTGCTCCAGGCCAGTGCTTTTCAAAGGGAAGATTTTGATCTCTGGGAATCCTTGAAGGTGGAAAACGGAGGGATTAGGAAGGCAGGATATTAAAATATATATATTTGTCATTCATAATGTATTTTAGAAAAATAACTTAGATGCAAATAAAAAGCATCTAAGCATGAAGGGCCACTTATATAACTCAAAAGTGCAAAATTATCCTATAACTTATTAAAATATCTATTTATTTATACACCCATCTTATTTCAAAATGGCTCTTATTATATAATTCCATTTACATGAACTGTCTAAAATAAGCAAACCCAAAGAGACAAAAAGTAGATGGGGGTTGCCTGGGGCTGGGAGTGGGGCTGGGGAGGATGGGAATGGCTGGTAATAGGTACAAAGCTTTTTTGGGGGGTAATGAAAACGCTTTAAAATTAGGTTGTGGGGATGGCTGCACAGCTGTACCAGAAGCCACTGAAGTGTACACTTTAAAAGGGTAAATTTTATGGTTATGTGCATTATATCCCAATAAAGCTAGTTTTTAAAAAAATGTATCTTCATAATTCGTATGAAATAATAATAAGATGATAAACAATCCAAAAGAAAATGGGCAAAGGATATGTGTTAGAAACTCACCTAGAAGGAACCACAGTTAGGCAAATAAGGATGAAAACATACACAGCATCAAGGGTGGCTGGGGAAAATGCAAAAAACATCACAACAATGAGATATTTCAAACTCATTATATCAGCAAAAATTATAACATTCCAAATGACAGCAGGATATGAGAATGAGAATCTCATACATAGCTGGTGGGAAAATAAATGGTACAACAGCTCTGGAGGGCAATTTGGTAACATCTCAAGGTCAGAACAAGCACACTCTACAACCCAAAAGTTCCACTTCTCAGTGCGCTCTCACGCCGGGGCAAACATACACGCACAGGGACAGCCATTCGCACTGTTTGTGTTAGGGAAAGTGGAAACAACTCGAGGGCCCATCAGTAAAGGGGTGGAGAATGAAACTACTGCGCATATACAACAAAATACTACGTAGCACCAAAGTAAATAAATAAATTACATTCACTGGGGGGGGGGGATGTATTTATAAAACACACGCTGCAGAATTTTTTTAAAGGGAGGGAGAGTAGGAAAAATAATATTAAGCTCAGGGTTTTATGCGCAGAATCAGGTTTGGCTCACTGCTGGCTCTGAACCTACAGCATCCAATGCAAAAGGGAGAGCTGATCAATTACATAAATAAACTGTGATGTTAAAAGATACAACTGTTCCTGACACTAAAATCAGAGAGAATATTCCCCCAGGATTTTCAGAAACAGGCCGCCATGTACGGTGGGTGATAAGCACCATCCTGATGCGATGCCCTTCTGTCTGCATAGGATTGACTCTCACTCCGCAAAGAGGCGTCCCTGCGCAGCAGTCTCCGAGTTTCTGGCTTTACCAGAAGACTCATTTTTGAGAGCAGGGTTAAGAAACTGGGATGACAGAGGATTTTGCTTTGCCATTATCATGTTTAATTTTTTTTAAACACATACACTTCTTAGATTGGCCCTATCAAATAAAATGTTCTGCAGTGATGAAATTATTCTCTAGCTGCACTGTCCAGAGTCACGTGGGGCTACCCACTAAGTACATGTGACTAGTTTGATGGAGAAACTGAATTAATTTTTTTAATTTTTACTAATTTTAACTTAAACAGTCACATGTGGCAACATTACTGTAGAATACAGGTCTAGAAGGCCAGGCTCTACCATTTTCTTTTTTTTTTTAGATTTTATTTTTATTTAGAGAGAGGGGAAGTGAAGGAGAGAGAGAGAGAGAGAGAGAGAGGAAAAAAAGAGAGAAACATCAAGTGGTTGCCTCTCACAAATGACCTGGCCATGTGCCCTGACTGGGAATCGAACCCGTGACCTTTCAATTTGCAGGCTGGCATTCAATACATTGAACCACACCAGCCAGGGCTCTCTCCTTTATTAATCATCTGCACTCTCTGTATCTCACATTTAGTTTATCCAGCTCCCAGAGGTATTTGTTTGAACTCATGTTCTAAAGTACCATGTCTCAAGGAAAGGACAGGTTACAATATTATTGTTTATCTTCCTTCATTCCTTTACTCAGTATTCTACCTGAGAGATAACAGGTCTGCATCAGACACAGCGCTTCCCCCTCAAGGCTGGCACTGAGCAATCTAGGACAGCACTGCAGGGTACGCTATACCTGCAGTGGGGCAAAGTAAGTTCTGCAGGGAGTGCACAGGATGGGCTGTTAGAAACCTAACCTGAACTTGCTGGGACACACAAGGGCCCTGTCAGGGAGAACTAAGAATAAGTACAAGGCCGCTGGGCTGGGGCAGCTCTCAGAAGAGGAAACAGCATGGCTTGCTCTGAGAGTCACAGCAATTCACTAGAATATAGGATGTGTGGGCGGGTAATTGTTAAAGACTGGCAAGACTGAGATCATGCAGGATGTTTGAACTCTGTTAAATTGACTTTGGACTTTGTCTTGAGGGCAGTAGAAAAGCACTGAAAAATTTTAAGCAGAGAAGTAAATTCTTCTCATCTCTACATTCAAAATAAATACACCAGAATTAACATATGACTCAGCACCACCACTTCTGGGTGTACACACAAATGACCTGGAAGCAGGTACTCCAACACATATTTGCACACCCATGTTTACAGCAGCATCATGCACAACAGCCTGGAGGTAGATACAACACAAGTGTCCACCGACACATGAATGGCTGCACCAAATGTGATCTGTACACATGACGGATGCTACTCAGCCTTAAAAAGGGAGGAAATAGTGGCACATCCTTCAACATGGTTGAACCTTGAGAACATTATACGAAATGAATGTCAGAGACAGAAGACAAATATATGGTCCCACTTACACGAGGTACCTGCAAGAGTCAAATTCACAGAAAAAAGGAAGTAGAATGGTGGTGGCCAGGAGCTGGGGCATGGGGCAATGGGGAATTACTGTTTAAAGGGGACAATTTCAGTTTGAGAAGATGCTAAAAATTCTGGAGATGGGTGGTTGTTGCGCATGGGTCACCGGCCAGCAGTGACCACGAAACGCTGTGGATGGCTCGCCGAAAAACATGTGAGAAACAAACACACATGCACAGAGACAGACCAGTTTCTGTGGGGAAGTAGGGACAGAATGGCCACACCCCCTAGTGGGGAGGGCCCTGATTTACTGTCCATACCTGCTTTTATTGGGCTCATTTTGCATAATAATTCAGGTAAAGTACAGTACTTATCAGTGGGAAGTAAGGAACCATAGAAAACAAGGAACTCTGCTGGTCTATTGAGTGGGGGTCAAAGAGCTGTAAGACTTTGAGGAACAAACTTCCTCCTTGGACCCCTCTCATTCAACTGAGAGCATTCTAAACAAAGAAGGTTTCACAGTAATTTACATGTTCTTTCTTAGGCCTGATCACCCAGGAAATCCACCCTTTCAGCAGAGCTGCACCACCCTGTCATTGTTTCAGGCTTAGCACGGGAACTAAGGCAATAAGGAGATTTTCTCCCAGACGATGAGAACTCAGGCTATGTCAAAGCCGAGGAGCGAGGGTCCATCACCCTCTTTTGCTGCAGCCCCCCAAGTCCTTCTTTTCGGGGGGCCTCCCAAAGTGATCGTGCCTGGCTTAGGTCGTTCCCCCCCGTGGGGAATCTTACCCGTCTTTGGCTAACCAACCAAGCTTTTTGGGGTTCAGTTATGAATAAAGCAGCAGAAGCAGCATTCCTGCCAGGGAGACAAGCCCTTGTCTCCTTGCTGGCTTACGGTTCCAAGGGCGTTCCCTTAGCCTTAGCCTAGGCAGGGGTTTCAGCTTCTGATACCAGTCAGGGTGGTTCCCAACAGATGGTGGTGACAGTTGCACAACAATGTATTTAATGCCATTGAATTGTACACTTCAAGGTGGTTAAAATGGTTGATTTTATGTTATATGTATTTTTATCACAAGGAAATAAAATAAATCCCCTAACATCTTGCTGAAATGGTGCACAAGCCTCCTAAATGTTCCAGCAACCATTCTTTTTTTAAAAAACAGTATTGATTATTTTAGGTTGGTTATTTTTTTAAAAGATTTATTTATTTATTTTTAGAGAGGGAAGGGAGGGAGAAAGAGAGAGAGAGAGAGAAACATCAATGTGCGGTTGCTGGGGGCTGTGGCCTGCAACCCAGGCATGTGCCCTGGCTGGGAATTGAACCTGCGATGCTTTGGTTTGCAGCCCGTACTCAATCCACTGAGCTACGCCAGCCAGGGCCACAGTAACCATTCTTGATCGCTCACATTTCATTTTCTACACAGCAGGGACGGTGATGGTTTTGAAATTCGAGCAAGGTCATGCCACTCCCTTGCTTTCAGTGGCCACTGGTCTCCAAGTAATCTGGTCCCTCATCACCTCCCTGGCTTTGTTACAGGGTGCAGCCAAGAGGGGGGCCCCAAATAGGCATTTGAAATGGGGTCCAGAACTTAAGGTGTCCAGGAGATTTTAAGATGTCTCCATCCCCCACCCCAGGGTGTGGGTTGGGGGAAGGGACAAATGGAGCAGGGCCATTGAGAGCTATTTTGCATAGCAACAGCCTTGCAGCTAACCTCTGGGTTGGTCATTTAGCATATCCATGGCCTTTGGCTGGTTGCATGGATATGTTAAGTAGCCGTGATCAGCTCTAAGCCAGGGGAACAGAAGTAACTTCCCCACCCAGACTGGGGAGGGCAGGTCCCCTGAGTTATAGCGCCTGCGTGGGAGCTCAGAGAAGATTGGCTCCAGGACATGGGGCCACGCCTGCCCAGACTCATGATGGCAGCCCAGTAAAGCTAGAAGAACAAGAGTTCTGGCATGTGAAGCCGAGTGTGGGAGGAGTCGGAAATGGGGCTGCAAAGGAAGATTGGCCGCGAGGATTTAAAACCCAGATTTGGCGGCCATTGAGGGAAGAACCACGCAGACTCGATGGAGTAGAGAGCCATGTACAGCCATTGAGGAGGAGAACCAGGCTGCTTTAAGAAGAAGAGCCATGTGCAGCCCAGAGGAGGAGAGCTATGCACAGCCCTGAGAGAAGGAGAACCGTGCTGCTTTAAGAAGGAGAGCCATGCGCAGCCCTGAGGAGAGAAACCACGTGGCCTTGACGGAGTGGAGACTCCTGAAGCCCTGAGAGAGGGAGAACCACATGGCAGCCTTGGAGGAGAAAACCATGCAGTTTTGGCAGAGTGGGGACTCTCCGTTCCTGCAGCCCTGAGAGAGAGAGGACCACAAGCCTGGCAGAGTGGGGACCCCCACAGCTTTAGAAGGGGGAACCACCACCTGGGTTTAGCAGAGATCCCAGTGACTCAGCGGAGGGTGCCGGGAACCCCAGTCGAGATGGAGTTCTAACTGGGAAGAACCAGAGGACTGCCTAAGCCATGGACTTCTATTTCCTTTCCTGAGATACGGTACTCTGGACTGGGCAAAGGGGGAAGGAAGGAAGGACTGTGTCTGATTGTGGGTGTTTTAAGGGACTTTGGGATTTTGGTAAAGACATTAGGTCACTACTTTAAGTTAGTATAACATTAAATAAACGTTTCCTTTCCTTTTCACGAATCTCTGGCATTGAGAGACGTCTTTCCCCTGGCAGCGGCCATAACAGACCCGGGGCCTTCTTTCAATAATAGTATATCATCCCAGGCCCCCCTTGTTTGTTCTGTAACAGCTTCATCTCCTCCACTCCAGCACCGCTGGCCCCTCTGCTGCTCTCTGAACGCACTGAGCAAGCTCCCACTTCAGGGCTTTTTCACCCTCCACATTCTTTCCTCTGGTATTCCCCAGTTTGATTCTTCACTTCATTCTGCTCCCCATCACCCCACAGGCACCTTTCTTCACCACCCAATCCAAAAACACTTCCTCCTGCATTTCTTTATAGCATTTACCCCATCCATTATTTTAGTATACAGATGGTCCTCAAATTAAGATGGTTTGACTTACAATTTTTCTTTTACTTTATAACAATGCAAACGCAATACACATTCAGTAGAAACCGTACTTTGTATTTCATTTTTTAGATTCTATTTATTTGTTTTTAGAGAAAGGGGAAGGGGGGGAGAGCAACATCAATGTGTTAGCAACATAAATGTCTGAGAAACATTAATTGGTTGCCTCCCACACGTCCCCAACTGGGTACCTGACCTGCAAGCCACATATGTGCCCTGACTGGGAATTGAACCAGTGACTTTCGGTTCACAGGCTGACACTCAATCCACTGAGCCATATCAGCCAGGGGCACACTTTGTGTTTTAATTGTGATCTTTTCCCAGGCTGGTATGATACTCTTTCATGATGCTGGGCAGTGGCAGCAGTTCACAGCTCCCAGTGAGCTACTTGATCACTGTAGTTTCTTGTATAGTGTGTTCTGAGCATGATTCAGGTAGGCGATGCTAAGCTATGATATTCACTAGGTTAAATGCATCTTTGACTTATGATATTTTGAATTCATAATGTAAACTGTAATTCAAGGAGCTTCTACGTATCTGTTCATTAATTTGTTTACTGTCTGTCTCTCCTGCCATGTACGTTCCATGTTTTGTATGCTACTGAATCCCCAGTGACTGGCACAGTGCTGGGAATATGAGTAACTGCTGAATGAAAAATAATTACATTTGTGTTTTAAAAGATTGTGAAAATGGATTGCAGTGGAAACCCAGGCAAGGAGAGACCAGCTGGGTGGCTGCTGTAGAAGTCACACAAACAATAGAGATGTCCAGGAGAGTGGCAGTGGGACTCCGAGAGATTTAGGCATGGCTAGATACTTAGCAGCGAGAATCAAGAGGCTGGATGGAGAGTTCATTCACTGCGCTAGAACACTCAGGAGGAGGATCTGTGGGAGGAGGCGAACTCAGCTTTAAACTCACTGAATGGATTCTCCCCACAGGGATGTTCAGTGAGCAGTGAGAGAGTACAGCCAAGAGATCTGGGCCAGAAATGTAGATTTAGCAGTTCATAAATATCATCTTACTGGTGATTTTGATAACTCTTAAGCAGCAGTTAGTTGAATGTTATACTTTTTGAGTAAGTACTTGAACTGTACATGTTCAATGCAGCCAATTAATTTCAGACTCAGGTGCTTTCACTGATGGCCAAGCTGGCCATATTTTTTAAACTGTGGAATATAGAAAATGAAACTTCTGTTTAAAAAAATTAAAAGTAATGCTACTCTTTTTTTCACTACAACTGGGTCAATTTTAATAAGGATATCCAATCCTCAAGCCATATATTCTGTAATCTATCTAGTTAAATATACAAATTAATGTTTAGCCTCTACAGGAACATTGCTATCCTTTATATTTCAAAGAGCCCTCCTAATCCAACTTTATAACTTTACATACATGGAAGAAGAATCCCTCACACACTACTGACTTGCCTAAGCCAGACAGTCAGAGCGGGAGTCTAGATCTCTTACTCCGCTTCTAAGTAGTTCCTAATTACAAGCACATGGCTTTGATTTCTGTTTTGGTCTCTCCTTGGAAGGACTCCTTCAAAACTGCGCGTCACGACTGCATTCCCTTCCACCGAGTCCAAAGCTACCCGGATATCCTGCAGGCGCCCATCTGTTCCACCCGGGGAAGCTGTTGTCAGACACTGAGTTTTCGCTCTTATTACTTTTCAGCAAAATTTAACTCACTGTTGAATATGTAGTGAAACCACTTGAAAATAAAGATATGACCTCCAAGCCATGTTCAAATTTCACATTACAAAAAGTACAGACATTTCTGCCTCCTCGACTTCCAGCCTAGACTTTGGTACCTCCGAAGGTCTTCTTGAGTGAGTTTCTTACATCGTGGAAAAGCATTTAGATGGTGTCCCTAGAAACCAAAATTTAGTGACTGTTCCCAGCAGGGGAAATCTTCAGGATAAAGTGATGCTCAAACAGCCAGAACTAGTCATTTTTCTGGCCATTGCAGAAACAAGTTGCAGCAGTTCTTTGAAGGGTTACCCCAAAGCTTTCCCAACCTCTCTTCTTGCCCCCTTCTGCTGTAGATCCTTCCTTGTAGCAGCTGGAAGTAGTTAACTGACCCAACTAAGAGCCAGGAGACATAGGCAAAAGTCTTCCCAGGCAGCTGCCGGCATGACCCTCTTCTCTGGTTCCCTTTCCTCCTTACGGATGGCATGACTTGAGCTGCAGCAGCTACCTGGCATTTATGAAGAAAAAGGCTGGGGGTCCCATAACGCAGGCCCTGCCATGGTCTAACTGCCGAGCCTACTCCACCAACTCCAGGTCCCTTGTGTGAGAAAAGTATTCTTTTTGTCTAAACCACTGTAGGTTCGTTTTCTGTTTCTCACATCTAAATAAAATTGTAACCAAAACACTAATGAAGTAACTCAAATTGAAAGAGTTGGGGAATGGGATGAAGCTTTCAGAATATTTGTGGGTTGGGCCCAATTTTGTGTACACACACACACACACACACTTAAAGTCCCCCCCACACCTCCTTTCCCAATGAGGGACTACTTGTATAAGGCTTTCTTAATCCATCCAGTTTTACCTCTTTTTCGCAGCCACAGTCAACTATGAAAGAAAAAGGACCTAGGAAATTGGTATCTGAAAACAGCTTCCATACACATGAAAAATTTTCAAATTTAGTAAATTCCAAATATCACCAAAAGATTTCAGAAGTTATCCTGGGAGCGTGAAGTTATACAAGCCATTAGAGACACTTTTAGAGAATTTGTGACCAAGTGCTGAGGAGATTAGGGGAAATCTGCTTTGTGCAGCCGGGTTCAGGCTCCACTGGCGTCCTTACATGACCCAGTAAGAGCCCACCCCTCGTCTGTGCAGTGTGCAGGGCCTCAGCTGACTAAGCATTTGCAAGCTCTGGGCTCTATTGCTAGCAGTACCTTGGCCACATCACCATAAACCATCTGCTAGCTTTCCCTACATCCACCATTCTGCAAAGTTCACAGTTCAGTCTGTTCTACCACACTGAGTCCAAAGCTCCCTGATTGACGAGTGTTAGTCAATTCAGAAGTCAAGATCTCGCCAACAATGGTTGTCTCTGAGACCCTCTGTGGTTTTCCTCCCACTCTGAAAAATAACACTGAACATAGCAGGCCTTCAAAAATCCAGAGGCATTTCCTTGGTTCCCCGACTTTGAAGGAAATAGCTGGGCAGGTACCCAAACAGTACTTTGTCAGCCTTCTTCAGTTTACCACCAGCCGAGGAAACACTGGAAAACAGATGGGATTGGCCCTTCCTGGCTCTGTTAGAACATCCCTTAGCACCCTCATTGCTTGCCCTTCTCCCAGCTGCCACCTGGGAACTCTCTGCCTGCCCAGAAGCACCCCCTGGGAAGTCTATACACATGTGACCTAGCCAATCATCTGCCACAATTGGAGAAAGTGGCACCTCACATATAAGTTAGCCTAGATTAAGGTTTTTATGTAGTCTGAGCACAGGCCCTTTAAAAACCACCCTGAATCCAAAGGAATTAACCTGATGGTACTATTTTGGGCACCAGTGACAGGCTGCTGGGAGACATTCTGTGGCCATACCAACCCCAGCCTGCCCTCGTTAGGGAGCCTCTGCATTCTCACCCCTGGGAGACACTCTGATTACTCCAGCACTTAAAAATAACAAAATAAAAATAAATATAATCTGTATGAGTTTTGTCGTCTTCCTACTACCAGCTATTTGTTAAATCAAGTGATCTATTTGGTTGATCATATAAGTTAGAAAACAGTATCAGGGCTCGCTGTGGTGGAAATCCTAGACACTCACCCAGCCAGCTGACCCGAGCCATGTTACTGGACCCACACACAGACAAAACTTTCTGTCAAAACAAGCCAGAAAAGCAGCCCCTTGGGTCACTTCCCTCTAAATCAGTAGCTCTCCCCAGTGTCACTAAGGGTCATCTGGCTTGTCTCTCAGAACATGAAGGTTCTCTACTGTGACCTAGTCTATATTTTTGTTTCATGAATGAATTTCTTTGTTTATTCTATTCAACCCCAATAAAACATCACCTGATTGTTCTCTAATTAAATGCATCATTAGGCTCCCCTACTAATTCTGCAAATTATTTTTTTCAGTGGTATGTGGAAGCTAGTAGAGAAGGCAATCGAGTATTTGTCCTGTTGCAGTGGCATGAAGAAAACAGCACAACAATCACAATAGCAATGTGTGGGTTACTTAAGGCTGACGTCATAAGTAATTTCAGGAGTCCTTATAATCACCATCTCCACTCATACCTTCTGCCAGATTTTTTGGGGTGCTGTTGAAAGAGCCTCTAAAATCTGAGGAACTTGGTCCAAAGTAATTTAAGAAAATCAACTTTACACTTTTGCAAAAATAGCCCACTGGAAATTATTGGTGTTAGTTCCCAGCCTCACATACTGCCTGGTGTGAATTTCATCTGCCACTTGTTAGTAAGCCCAGGCTTGACTCAGGATGACAGGAGACTTGCAGAAATATAATTAGAAGGGTACCTCTTGTCCCATGGGAATTTTTCTATTTCTTTCCTGATCTCTGTAGAATGGGCCCCCAGCCTAAATGGGCTACCTCTTAGAAGAAGCCCAACAAGCAAATGTATTCTTGCCTATGATGAAGAACAAACCCACGCTGCTCATTCTTATGGGATAAAAACAAACCAACATGTAAACAAGATGCATTGCCAGGTATGTGAAATTGTGGATGGAAGATTTCATCTCAGAGGCTGCTTCTGTCACGTGCTGGCAGGTGCTCAAACACATCCAGTCCTGTTAACCAATCCTGCTACATGCCCTTCTCTCTCTTTACATCCCTGGGTGAGACTTCACAGGAGGCCTCTGTTCTTCCAGGTGTGAAACAGGCACAAGGCTAACCTCACACACTAAGCATGCCAGGAGCATTAGTCCCCAAGTCATGTCACTGTCTATGTCTGTTTCACTTTACTTGCCTGCTGTCTGCAAGGCCACTTGGAAATCTAACAAGGGAATTTCTGTTTCTGTCTTTATCACAGCCTCTTTTCCTATTCCTGCTGCTGCTGCCCTCTCTCTAGTTCAGCTAACTCCCAGCAGGCTGCCAATTCCTTCCCACAAAGCCAGATGGAATTACAACCCAACACTGCACAGTTTGAATGTGGGTTACCTACTTGTCCTATACATCCTATCTGTACTTTGATACAGTGAGAATCTTTGAACATCATAAAACGATTATTACATTTTAGTTTGCATGTTCAAAGGTCAAAAAGAAGTATAAGAGGGAGAATCTTTTTAAAATTGTATGTTTCCAGTCAGTCTAATGGGATTACATAGTGAATTTATATAAGAAGTGATTTTGCATCTATTGCCTGCTAAACTGAACTGTCAGACGGGGTGCAGGGAGGGGGGGCGGGGGAAGTACAGTGCCCTAATGTAATGAATTAGGGTTTACCACTTCCCTGCAGTGCCTTTGTTAGGTAATGACACCCTCAGGTGCTTTAAGGATTAGAGGAGCCTCCAGCTGTAGGACAAAAGTGGTTCTGTCAACACTGCCAGCAGTTTCCCTGACTTTTGCTTCTGAAGGGAATTGGACTCACTATTAATTTTGTGACCAATTTTTTAAAGCTGGGGTCAAATCATTGCTTGTCAAAGAATCTTTGAGAAGTAATACATTTAACAATATAATATTTAGAGGCAGTGTTGCCAGGTACAAAGGGCTGAGCAATTTGACTTCAGGTCATGGTTCAAATCATGGCTGTTACTCACCAGCTGTACGAACTTGAACAGATTACTAAGCCTCAGTTTCCACATCTGAAAAAGAGGAATGAGAGGATTACTGAGATGTTTAAAAGGTATTGTACTGAGTTGGCCAAAAAGTTCATTTGTTTTTTTTCTGTCAGATGGCTGTAGTAGCACTTAGTTGTCTTTAACTTCATATGAAACAATTTTGTTAGATTGTATTGTGACAGCTGGTATATCAGTGTGAGTTTAAAAAAATATATATCAAATTGATGACATGTGTTCAGCCATTTTAATATTGGAGATGGAAGAAAATAAATGACATTTTGGCATATTATGCATTATTATTTCAAGAAAGGTAAAAACTCAACTGAAATGCAAACAAGTCTTGTGCAGTGTATGCAGAAAGTGCTATGACTGTTTGAACGTGTCAAAAGTGGTTTGTGAAGTGTCGTGCTACAGATTTCTCAATGGACAGTGCTCTGCAGTCGGTTAGACCTGTTGAAGTTGATGGCGATCAAATTGAGACATTAATTGTGAACAACCAATGCTACACCACATGGGACATAAACAATGTACTCAAAATATCCAAAGCAATAAATTATCAGTGGAAATAAAAAAGCTGTCTTTTATTTTATGGGAAAAAAATCATGTGGACTCTTTGGCCAACCCAATATATATGCAAAAGAGGCCTGGCATAAATAGTGAAGTGGAACCCATGACTGGGGACCAGATCTGGACATTGTTGCTTACTAGTTATGTCGCTTTGAGCAAATTCTGTAACTCTCAGAGCTTAAACGGTGCAGTCACATGTCTTACAAGGCTGCTGTAGAACTAATTGAGACCCAAGTACAGGGGTCAGCAAACTTATTTTTAAAGGGTAAGATAGTAAATACTTTAGGCTTTGTGAGCTAGGTCTTTGTCACAACTACTCACCTCTGCCCTTGTCACACAAAAGCAGCCATAGATAATGTTTAAATGAATGGGCATGGCTCTGTTCCCACAAAATTTTACTCACTAAAACAGGTGATAAGCCGACTTTGTTCACTGGCCATAATTTTACTCTAGTATATGATCCATAAATGATAAAACTCCAGTAACAAACACAATAGTTTTAATTAAGGTAATTAATATAATAGATGAGATAAAGAGAAGGAATTAAAGATTCCAGTCTTTCCTGAGATGTCTATATGTGTTCACACAATTTCTTATTAGATATCCATATGAATTCTATGAACAATAGTGCAGATCATTTCTGAAAATAAAATCCTTTAATGAAACACACACAGTTGTAATTTCCAGGGGGAAAAGAAAAACACCATAACAACAAAGACAAAAAAGGCAAGCTTTCAAACCCAAATGTTTTAATTACAGAAATTAATAAAGGAACTACAAACCTAAAGAGGAAAGTAAAATCACAGAAGACAAGTTATACACAGTGGTAGAATGGGCAATACAGGCCTACCGGAGAGGTACTGCAGGCTCGGTCCCAGACTACCACGATAAAGCCGGTCGTAACCTTTTTGCTGGTGGAGGGTCTTGCCTTGGATTTGTACAAAATGCTACATCTGTGGAGGCAATACAAGGAGGTATGCCTGTACTCCCCACAGACTCCAAGGCAAGAGGAATCACCTGATATTAACTGGGTTCTGAGAGGTAAATGTGACTGTGAAATAAGAACATGCAGCAATACAGGGAAACTTCAATAAACTTGTGAATACTGTGATACAACTAAATTAATCCATGAAATTGCAAAGAATACAGTTAATGAAGTATTGATGGTGCACTTAGAAAATGAAAATCACAGCTAAATAACACACAGCTGATAAGAATAGAAAAATAAATAGCAACCTGAAAGTAAAGAATCAGAAATTCCGACTCAAGGATAATAGAACTTAAGTAAACAGATAAGGACGTAATGAAAAACCACGGCTGGCCAGACACTGCCAGCTGCCCATGCCATAGCCGCTCCTGTGAGCACAATGTACCCTGAGGGGAAACACCTCCTGCTAAGGAACAAAGTGAAAAATAGAAGGCACCTGGTGACTGATGGGAAGCATGATTGATGACATCATCAGCTGGTAGCCCAGCCCCCATCTGCCCCGCTTCCATGCTTCCTGGCACGTCAGGAAAATTAACTGTATTTGATTATGCCACTAGAGTTCAGTTTCTCATACATGCAGTTGAACATAACTGCTAACTGATGTTCACATCATATATTATCAAATCTAGGATGCTGCAGATTGTAAGATGCACCTTTATTTTGTGCACAACTTACTAAGAATAACATGTTGCCAATTATACTGTAACACAATGATAGTCCTACCAGATATGTAAGTGGCCACATATGACTCTCTTGCTTTGCAATTTCATCTATTCTGAAGGATTCTCCAGTGTCTCCTGCTGTGTTTCACTGTGGAGGGATGATAAACGAACCTTTTACATTTATCTCAGTGACTAGACCAGCTCTACTAAAGATGTGGGCATCTTTTCCTAGATCCCACAAAAAGCACTTGGCTTCCTTTTCAAGGACACTGTATTGCTGTGTGGCTTGTTCTTTTCAGAAGAACCCCTGACCAAGTGGGGCAAATGAGGCCTGTGGTTGCCTCTGAAAGGTGAGAAATGGAACATTTTACAACTCATCTGCCTGGAAAGGAGCCTTGTTCTGATTTATGCAAAGGTTCATTGTGTAGCGATGGCAGCCATGGCACTGGGCAAATGGCGGAAAAGAAGACATACATGCTTGCTGATGTCATAGTTCTTGAAGTCTGGTGAGCAAGAAAGATGGCAAACAATGCATTGCAATGATGGGTATGAAGGAGCATGTGGAGGCTCTGGGAATGTAAGACAATAGTGTTTAACATTAGGGGGTGGGAAAACGGTCAGGAGAGGCTGACACAGTGAGTCAAAAAGCTGAATGGCAAGTGGGCCTTAGCTGAGTGAAGGGCAAGGGGTCGAGAGGAAGAGCACGACAGGAAGAGGCTGTGGGGAATGAAAGGAGGCAAGACTGAATTTGGAGAGGGAGATTTTAAAATGGTAAAAAGAAAAAAAAGATATGTTAATTGACAGAGGCCAAATAAAGTGTGGTCATCTGGGCCAGAGTCAGGATTTTAGACTTCATCCTGAGGCAAATGGAAGTCTTCGAAAGGGCTGTAAGCAGGAGGATGGCGTATTCAGATTTGTGGTTCAGAAGACACTGTGGCTTCAGTGTGGAGAATGGTTTGGGGATGTAGGTACGAATTTATCACATACTCTAAGCACGACGTGATGGTGGTGTACACAGGATTGGTAGCACACAGGGGATGGAGGAAAGAGAATGGATTTGAGAAATATTTAGAAGATACAACTGACAGAATAATGTGAGATGGGCTTCTGAGGAGAGAGAGGTATGAAGAAGACTGGAATGAAAGGGTAAGAGTCTGGGAGGAGACCAGAAGGTGCGGACAGATAGACGGTCACACCATCTACTGGACGGGGGGAAAGAGCAGGTATGATTTAGAAATAAGATGCTTCTGTTTTGCACATACTGAGTTTGAGGGACCTGCGGGATACCCAGTTGGAGATAATTCTCTCCACCACCTGCCACCCCCTCTCTCCTGCTTATCTATCTCCTTGTCTTCATTCTCTGTCTCCTGAGTCTAAGGCCTCCCAAACTTGGGCCTCCAATTCCCACCAAAGGAAGCAAATAAAAATAAAAACAGCCCTGGCCAGTGTGGCTCAGTTTGTTGGAGTGCCATCCCATAACCAAAAGGTTGCGAGTTTGACTCCTGGTCAGGGCACATACCTAGGTAGTGGGTTCAATCCCCAGCATGTGCTGCAGGAGGCAACCAATTGATGTTCCTCTCTCTCCCTCCCTCTCTCTCAAAACACAATGAAAATATGTCCTCCGGTGAGGATTAAAAAAATAGGAAACAAGGATTAATAATATAATATTCTCTAGAGAAGATATTTAACAATATAATTTTTTTTATATTTTTATTCTTCATCCGCACCTGAGGATATGTTTATTGATTTTTAGAGAGAGAGAGAAAGGGAGAGAAATATCCACACTTAAAAGAAAAATCACTCAGTTGCCATCCATAGGCCCCTCGACCCGGGATCATACGCATCCCAGTTGGACACTGAACCCACAACCTAAGTAGGTGCCATAACTGGAAATTGAACCTGCAGCCGTTTGGTGTAGAGAACCATGCTCCAACCAACTGAGCCACCCAGGTGGGGCAATACCAACAATTTAATATCAGACTCTGAGACTTCAGTTGGATGATGTCCACTCATTTGGAGCATTCCAAAAATAATGGTTAACTATTCATCTTAAATTGGCTTATTAAAAATGATTTTCAGTGAGATCTTTTTAGAAGACTGCGAGAAAATCACTGAAGGACAAATTCTAACTTCTTTCCTTAGAGCCACCAGGGGTTCTGTAACAGGGTACAGCCAAGATAGGGGCCCCAAATAGAGATTTGGAATGGGTCCAGAACTCAAGGTGTCCAGGAAATATTAGGATGTCCTCACCCCTTCCCCCTACAGGTGTGAGTTGGGGGAAGGGACACGTGGAGCAGGAACATGTAGGACTGTTTTTCATAGCAACAGCTTTGCAGCTAACCTCTGGCATGGTCATTTAACATATCTATAACTTTTAACTGGTTGCATAGCTATGTTAAATAGCTGTGGCCATGCTTTGAGCCAGAGAGAAGGGAGTGAATTGCACCCAAGATGTAACTGGGGGGCAGGTCCCCCTGATTACAGCACCTGTGGGAGAGCTTGGAGAAGATTGGCTCCATGCCATGAGGCCACATTTGCCCAGACCCACTATGGCAGCCCAGTAAAGCCCGAAGGATATGGGAGTGCTGGCAAGTGTAGCCGATTGTGGGAGGTGTCAGAAATAGGGCCACAGAGGAAGATTGGCTCAGGGACTTAAACCAAGACTCAGAAGCCAGTACAGAGAGAACATGCAGCTGTGGCAATAGAAGAGAGATCCCCGCCATTTCACTAGAGTGCAGACACCCGCAGCTTAGGTGAAAAGGAAACCACGTGGTTTAGCCAGAGTGGGGAATCACCATGCAGCTTTGGCAGAGTAGTGAACCGCACCCCTGCAGCTTTGCTGAGAAGAACCATGCAGTTTTGGCCAAAGTGGGGACCCCTGCAGCTTTGGTAAAAGAGGACCACGTGGCTTTGGGGTGCTCCCTTTGGCCACATGGCCTGGGAATCAGGAGAGACTTTGCCTGGAAGAAGGGTGAAAGAACTCTTGTTAGTAGGCCATGAGAAGGTGCCACATGGCTTTGGCTTAATCAGAGATCCTACCTGGACGGCAACACGGCTGATGCTGCCGGCAGCCTGAATCACAGACGTTTGCTTCTTTTCCTGAGATGTGGTACCCCAAATTAGGGCAGGGGGAGAAGGAAGCATTGTGGGTATCTGTGGGTATCCAAAAGGACTTTGATATTTTAATGAAGACATTAGGTCACTACTTTAAATCTGTACAGCTTTAAATAAACATTTCCTTTCCTTTTCACAAATCTCTGGCATTGAGAGACGTCTTTCCTAAGGCAGTGGACAATCAAACCTAGTAGGGGGGTCCTTTCAGTAATAGTACACCATACCCCACCCCCGCCTTGGCCCTGTGTGTGTGGGTGTGTTCTGTAACGGTTTTTGGCATCCCTGGGTAGGCCAATAATTGCCCCTCCCCCCAGTCTGTTCTGTAACAGTTCCATTTGCCCTGGTATATGTATCACAATATAACTGAATTAGACCCATGATCTTTACATGGCATTTAGTCGTGAAACCCTTTGGTCCGAGGATAAGTTCCCTAGAAACAGAACCTGAGATGGAAATTCTTGTGCAAATGATTTGTGGAGGAGTGCTCCTGGAGAAGAGGGTGTGGGGAGCAGGACAGAGCAGTGTGGAGAAGCTGACTGAGGTGTGCCAGCTTCATCCTGGTCCCCAGGGGGCCAGGAGCCAATCTACACTGCAGAGTCATTGCCCCTGGCTAGAGGGCAATTGTTCCATCAGTTGCTCTTTGGCTGAGGGTGAGGAGTGGGGTTGTTACTTCCAAGGAGGGTGGTGCTGAGGGCAATTCTTCGAACAAGAGGACAGCTGTGGGTCATAGGCAGCCAATGTTCACAGCGGCTGAGGGATGGGTCCATTAGGCTTGGTAAAGGGAATCTAGAAAACTGATGGTTTTCTTTGAAGAAAACTTACCTGGAAGCCTAATGGATGTAAAGAAAACACACACACACACACACACACACACACACACACACACACAGCTGGTAGATGGGTCTGCCTGTGCCTGTGTCCCGGAGGCACTTTCACAGAAAATCTTGAACTCCTTACCATCCTCAGAAGAGAAAGTTCATCAGTCTGAGAAAGCCATAGGGATAAACAGTTACCTCTGTGTTAAATAAATAATGTTAAAAATGTTAGAAAAGTAGCCCTGGCTGGTGTAGCTCAGTGGATTGAGCATGGGCTGCTAACCAAAGTGCCGCAGGTTCGATTCCCAGTCAGGGTACATGCCGGGGTTGCAGGCCACGACCCCCAGCAACCACACATTGATGTTTCTCTCTCTCTCTCTATCTCCCTCCCTTCCCTCTCTGAAAATAAATAAATAAAATCTTTTAAAAAATGTTAGAAAAGTAAACAAATTAGATAAGATCATTATTATCTCAAAAAGACATAGAATTTAAAGTAGACTTTCAAAACCTAATGAGTGAAGCCCTGGGCAGGTACCTCAGCTAGTTAGAGCATCATCCCCATATGCTAAGGGTTCATGTTCATTTCCCAACCAGGGAACACACAAGAATCAACCAATGAATGCATATAAGTGGAACAACAAATCGATGATTCTCTCTCATTCCTCTCTCTCAAATCAATTTTTGAAAAAATCCTATGAGTAGCAAAAATAAAGATACAATTTACAGAGATGCAAAAAAGAGTGTGACTAGTTCAATTATTGAACCCAATACATGTTGAGTGCTTATAAAGATTCATGAAATTGAATTGAATTAAATGGAATCAAATTAAATATCCCCTCAAAATATTATATACTGAATGTTTAACTTCTTAATTCATATGTTGAAGCCCCAACTCCCAGTACCTCAGAAAGTGACCTGACTTGGAGACAGGATCCTTACAGAGGTAATCAAGTTAAAGTGAAGTCATTAGTATGAGCCTGAATCCAATATGACTGGTGTCCTTACAAAGAGGGGAAATTTTGAAACAGATTCACACATGGAAGAAAGACAATATGAAGAGATGTTAGGGAGAAGATGGTCATCTACTAGCCAGGGAGAAAGGCCTGGATCCTTCCCTCACAGCCCTCAGAAGGAACCAACCTGCCAACACCTTGATCTTGGATTTCCAGCTTCCAGAACTGTGAGACAATAAATTTCCCTTGTTTGAGTCCCCAGCATGTGTCACTCTGTTATAGAAGCCCCAGTAAACCAGTTCATATACCGAGGAACGTGCTTGGGGGAACACAGAGGAAGGGTTGACATGGCATGCCTGTTTGATTATAAGGAAAGTAAGAGTGGCTATCTCAAGATGAAATAAATAAACTCATTATATAATAATAAAAGGTACAATATACAACAAAGGCCTGAGAACATCAGATCACCATGCAAGGAAAAAGTAGGCAGAAATAGTACTGAAATTTCAAACATCAGTGTTCTACCAGACAAATTGGGAGGATCCAGATTTAATGAAGTGTGGAATTGACTGGCATAATAAATTAGGTAGAATTAACAGACACTTTTTTAGTGTAATGGGCCATCAAAAATATCAATAAAACAAGGCACAAATCATATGAAGAAAAACAGAAACAGATTCTACAATACTTACCATATTTCCAAAGTAAAAAGAGTGCAATTTGAAATAAAGAACAATAGCAGAATTAACTTAAATTTTAAATTAATCTCTTAAATAATAGCCTTCATCAGAAAAGAAATAAGCTACATAATTCTAATATATTTAAAACAATCTATTCATACTGTGCCATACACACATATGCACAACAATATATAAAATTGTACATATGGCTGACATAATTATATAAACAATATGCATGTAAATGCATCAAAATTATCTTTGGGTTAGGAGACTGGGCCCTAATTTTTCTTATTTTATAAATTTTCTAAACCATGTGCTTTTTTTTTTTTTTTTAAGATTTTGTTTATTTTTAGAGAGGGGAGAGAGAGAAAGAGAGAGAGAAACATCAATGTGTGGTTGCTAGGGGCCATAGCCTGCAACCTAGGCATGTGCCCTGACTGGGAATCAAACCTGCGATGCCTGGTTTGCAGCCTGCGCTCAATCCACTGAGCTATGCCAGCCAGGGCAGCCATGTGCTTTTTAAAAAGGAAGAAAATCATCAAGAGAAACTAGGAAAAGGAGAACTAATAAACTAGGCATAAATAAGGTAGAAAAAGTTGTAGGATCTATAACAAGAGGTTCTTTGACATTTTTTCAGTTTTTTATTTATTTATTTAAAGAAGGGGAGAGACGGAGAGGGAAACGTCAATTTGCTGTTCCATTTGTCTATGCATTCATTGTTTGATTCTCCTATGTGCCCTGACTGGGGATCAAACCCACAACTTTGGTGTATTGCAATGATTCTCTACTCAACTGAGCTACCCAGCTAGGGCTGTTCTTTGACATTTTTTAAAAGTATTAATCATTAAAATAAAAGGAAAACTCACACTCAGTGACAGAATAAAGCTATTACAATTCAAATAAAAAATCTTAACTCAGTGAAATGGAGAAATATTATTTTCAATTATATATTAAAACACTTCTTAACCAAAATGAAATGAATGAGTTTTCAAAAACATAAACTACAAAAGTTAACAGAAATAACAGAAATACAAAGTCTCATTCTTATTGGTGTAGCTTCCTGAAGAACATCTTATGAGATTTACTGAGAACTTATTTTTTTAAATATTTTATTTAATTATTTTTAGACAGAGGAGAAAGGAGAAGAAAGAAAGAAACATTGATATGCAAGAGAAATATCAATTGGTTACCTCTCCCACGCCCCCAACTAGGGACCTGGCCCTAGGGACAACCCAGGCATGTGCCTGGACCAGGAATCAAATCAGTAACTTTTCAGTTCCCAGGCTGGCACTTAATCCACTGAGCCACACCAGCCAGGGCAAGAACTTTTAAAAAAAAAAGTCTAGCCCTGGCCAGATGGCTCTGTTGGTTGGAGCATCGTTCCGTGCACCAAAGTATTATAGGTTGGATTCATGGTCAGAGCACATGCCTAGGCTCTGGGTTTGATGCTGGGCAAGGCACATACTGGAGGCAACCAATTGATGTTTCTCTCTCACATCGATGTTTATTTTTCTTTCTCCCTATCTCTCTCTTACCTTCTCTCCAAATTCAATTTAAAAAGTATTCTCAAGTGAGGATTTTTTTTAAAAATAGTCCACAGGCACCAATCACCTCTGTTATTCCACCCTTGAGTAAAAAATTAACTACAAGAGATAGTTTATTTCAATAGGCTTATTATATTAGAGGGGGGAAAAGCGAACAGAACTAAATAGAAAAAAATAGAAAAAGCTGTTTTAACATAAAAAGAAAGGAGGAGGAGAAAAAGGTAGCTGGCCCTGCTGAGTTGGCAGATCTTTCAAATAAATTATTCTGTTACATGTTGTTTCAAAAAAGTGGAAAAGACAATATGTCTTCTGAACTGATTTTATAATTTAATCATAGATTTGTTTCCCAAGTCTAAGGCCAATATCAAAATAGTAAATTGTAATTATCACCATAGATGCAAAGGAAGAAAGGGAGAAAAGGGGAAAGAAAAGAGGGAAGAAAAAGTAGAAGGTAAGATGTAAGGTAGCAAGGGCAGAAAAGAAGAGAAAAATTAAATTATTCCTAAGATCTAAATACAAATGATCACTGATAAACAAGTTAGGCTTACTTCAGGAATGCAAGGTTAATATAACAGATAAAATATTATCAAGATGATTCATCATATTAACAGGAAAGAGTAAAGGTCACATAATTATATGAATAAGTATAAAGAATATATTTGATTGAATGCAAAATATTTTCTTGGTTAAAACTCTAGAAATTTTTCTTTCTTAATTTGGTAAAGAGTTTGCTTTTTTTTTATTCTTGTATTATTATTTATTATTGTACTTGTTTGCATTACAGCTGTAAACCTCTTGCCCACCCCTGTGTTTCAGTGGCTTGCTTTTTCTTTCTTTTTTTAAAAAATATATTTTATTGATTATGCTATTACAGTTGTCCCATTTCCCCCCTTCACTCCCCTCCACCCTGTAAACCCTCTCCTACCCTCATCCCCCCCTTTAGTTTATGCCCATGTGTCATACTTATAAGTTCTTTAGCTTCTACATTTCTCATACTATTCTTACCCTCCCCCTGTCTCTTTTCTCCCTACAATCTATGCTACTTATTCTCTGTACCTTTTCCCCCTCTTTCCTCCTCCCACTCCCCTGTTGCTACCCCTCCATGTGATCTCCATTTCTGTGGTTCTGTTCCTGTTTTAGTTGTTTGCTTAGTTTCTTTTGGTTTTGCTTTAGGTGTGGTTTTCATAATTGTGAGTTTGCTGTCCTTTCACTATACATTTTTTTTAAAATCTTATTTTCTTAGATAAGTCCCTTTAACATTTCATAAAATAAGGGCTTGGTGATGATGAACTCCTTTAACTTGACCTTATCTGAGAAGCATTTTATCTGCCCTTCCATTCTAAATGAAAGCTTTGCTGGATAGAGTAATCTGGGATATAGGTCCTTGTCTTTCATGACTTAGAATACTTCTTTCCAGCCCCTTCTTGCCTGCAAGGTCTCTTTTGAGAAATCAGCTGACAGTCTGATGGGAACTCCTTTGTAGGTGACTGTCCCCTTATCTCTTACTGCTTCTAGGATTCTCTCCTTCATTTTTATCTTGGCTAATGTAACTAAGATGTGCCTTGGTGTGTTTCTTCTTGGGTCCAACTTCTTTGGGACTCTCTGAGCTTCCTGGATTTCCTGGAAGTCTATTTCCTTTGCCAGAATGGGGAAGTTCTCCTTTATTATTTGTTCAAATGTGTTTTCAATCTGTTGTTTTTCCTCTTCCCCTTCTGGTACCCTTATAATTCAGATGTTGGAATGTCTAAAGATGTCCTGGAGGTTCCTAAGCCTCTCCTCATTTTTTTTGAATTCCTATTCCTCCATTCTTTCCTGTTTCGTTGTTTCTTTCTTCCTTCTGGTCCACTCTATTGTTTTGAGTTCCAGTTTCCTTACCATCACTATTGGTTCTCCATGCATCTTCCTTCATCTCTTTTATGGTAACCTGCATTTTTTCATCTAATTTGCGCCCAAAATCAACCAATTCTGTGAGTTTCCTGATCACCAGTGTTTTGAACTGTGCATCTGATAGATTGGCTATCTCCCAGTCGCTTAAAAGGATGAGTCCTGGGGCATTCATTTGTTCTTCTGTTTGAAACATGTCTTTTTGGGGGGGGCGTGGTCTGGTCACTCCTGTTACAGTGAGGGGTGGAGTCTTAGGTGTTCACCAGGGCTGGGCACCCCTGTCACTAGATTGTGATGTTGTATGTGGCGGCGGGGGTGGGAGGGAACAATGGCAGTAGCTCCGTTCTCCGTGGGACCTCAGTCCCTTCTCTGGGATCCTGGGTTGTGCTCTCTGCCCTGTTCCACAATCGCCACCCCACTGGGTCTGCCAGCTGCTGCTTGCATACTCAGGGTCCACCCACTGGGATCTTGCATGCCCCAGATGCCTTATGTGCCCCCAGTTGCCTTATGTGCCCAACTCTCTCTGCTCTCCACGCCGCCTGGCTGCTTGTCTCCACCCCTCCTACTGGTCTGGATGAACAGATCTACTTCAACTTCTTGGCTTTACGACTTCCATTCAGATAAATTCTCTGTCAGTTCTGGGTGTTATTCTACCTCTAAATTGTTGTTGTTCCAATCTCGGTTGTGTGTGGAGGTACGGTGCATCCACCTATGCCTCCATCTTGGTCGGAAGTCAAGAGTGTGCATTTTTAAAGCTGATAGTAATTCACACTTAGCAATAACATTAAAAATATTCAGCTTAAAAATAGGCATATGTCAAATTTCTCTTTGTCATTGATTCTACTTATCATATAGGAAGGTTGTCCATTGCCATTTAAGATAAAAAAGGAAAGAGAAGCAAATACAGAAAAAAAAAAATAATATGACTTTTTACAAACTATTAATGAATTTCACAAAGGAGTGGGTTATAAGGAAGATCCATATATTTTATTCATTTATTTTTGCCTTGTTCATTAAGATTGCCTACTTTACATGTTATGAAGTAGAATAGCAGGAAACGGTAAATTAAAACAAAACAATACCAAAAACCTTATTCCCCCACCCCCAAAAAGCAGCTGATCATGCTGTATTATCTTTAATTAAGTTCAAAGATTCTCCAAATTGTACCACCTACAGCTCACTTCACCCACTGCTCTGTTTGCCCCAACACCCTTGCCATGGCAAAGGGAAAGCCATGGTCTGCTGCCTTTGCCAACAACAAAAATGTTGGAGAGCCAGGTGGCAAACCTGTTGCCATTGGCATCATTACATGAACTGCATCAAAAGAACCAGGGTGTCTTTCTCTTTTGGTGATCGTGCCAATTCTTCCTAGGTTAGCATCTCCAGTCACCATCGTCAAACGATGAAACCAGTAATGTTTCTAGTCTCCAATCTAAATGGTGTTGTTCACTTTGATGAAGGGCTCAGGGTATGGTATAAGCATGATGGGTTTCCAGATGAGGGATTCCTTTTGTGCCCACGAAGATCTTCCTCACTTTGTACAACTTGTACCTGTCCTACTCAGGTGTAATTCGATGAACAGCAAAGCAATCCTTAGTGTTACAGATCAGACAGAAATTCTCTCTGGTCTTGTCAATGCTGATCACATCCATAAAGCCAGCAAGGGAGGTTATATTGGTGCGGACCTTGCCATAAATCTGAATAAACTGCCGCATGCACATCTTCTTTACTTCATCTCCTGTTAGGGCACCCTTAAGTCTATTCCTTGAGAAAATGATAAGAGAGAGACCTTTTCTCAGCTTGTGGCGACTGGTAGATGGCCGAGGGGCAAACACACCAGTCAGTTTATCCAGCATCCAGTGCTTTGGAGGGGCTACATGCTTCAGATGCTTCTTGGGACCACAAGCCATGGCTGCACTAGACACAGGAAAAGCATAGCTCCACACATTTTAATTGAATTGCCATAAATTAGTGATATACCTTAAAAACAACCAATGAAGCAGATGTAGTAGATGTTTGTTCCAGAAACCAGAAAGCAATAATAACCCAAAAGAATACCAATCAGGAAAGGGGTCACTGTTTAATGAATGTTATTGGGATAAAGAGATATCAATATCGAGAATTATGTGAATTCTTACCTTATGTTGTACAATGAAATAAAGCCCATTGTAAAGCTTGAAACTATGAGAATATTACAGCCATGGAATGCTGGTAGTCACTACTGTCGATTAAAAATATCAAAGTAGCAAGAAGAAAAAAAAATCAAAGTAGCATGAAAAATACAGCAAAACAGCACACACAAAATACACAAGCTAACCTTTCATTATAGAAATCAATATGTAAATAACTCTAGGATCCATCTTTTAAATGAGCTAAAATTGATTTATATGATCAAAACCCAGCACACTGGGAGGGTATACAGATCGCTGCACTAACAACAGTCAGTAAGCTATGAGTGGTATGTCTCTCCACAAAGCCATCCAGCAATATTTAAAAGCATAAGTAAATTGTTTTGCATGGTAACAAAATAGTCATAACTTGTAGATATAATTTCATTCTCCTCAAAATTCCAAATTTTCAAAACATCAATTTATATATGAATGTTCAATGCCAGCACTTTAACAGCAAGATATTACAAACAGCCCAAATGCACACTAATAAGTAGAGGCTTCTGCAGATGGGGGGACATCTTGTGGAGTGCCTTCTCCCTCGTTCACATCCTCTCTCAGGGAACGACAGCGTCACCACACAGTAACCCATCAGGGAAACCTGAGGCTTCTTTCTGCACCATATTCTAGCCTTTCCTCCATCATTAGCTTCCTAAATGGTCTTGGCCTCCAATGTCAATTTTCTCCAACCCATTTTCTGTAGTGGTGCCTGGGTGCTAATTCTGAAACTTGAATCTACTTAAAATCCTGTCATGTCCATCTCCCTCTCCACAACTGCCCATAAACATAAAATCCAAGCAGCCTGTCATCCAGTGCCCTCCCAGATCTGGCCCTACCTACCACTTTATTTCCCACCCCACCTCTGAATCCCACACACATCCTGTTCTCGAACCATCTGGACAGTTTTCAGCTCAAGTCCATCATGCCGTTGATAACCCTGTGCCTTTGCCTAGAACGCCCTCCTCTGCCCTCCTGTCCTCCTGACAAACACTCCTCATCTCTTAACCTGACTCAGACTTCACTTCCTTATCAACCCCTCCTAACATAGCAGGGTTGAAGCACATGCACTTCATCTCAGATATGAAAAAACACATTACAACATTTATTTTATCTATATTATATTATTCCTCTTAATGATAGGGGCTGTGGAGTGGGAACACCCCAATTTGCCAACTAAAGGCAATTCACAGCCTTTGAATTTAAAACTGGTGCTTTCAGGAAGATAGAGAAGGTTCCAACTCTTCACAAGACAATTTCCTCCCCTTCAGAGGAACTCATGCACCACCCCCACACTTCCCAGGAAGACACCTGGGTACACAGAAATACATGTCTTCACTGAGGTGGGGTGACATGCCTCAGTCTCCTCCCTGAATTCCTGAGATGCCATTTGCCTTATGAGGTTTCTGGAGGCACAAACTGGTAGCTGCCGAGATATGGTTTTTTCAGCTTGGTTTTTTAGACATTGTGATGACACCAACTGCAAAAATTTGTGACATCTGGCATCACCCCCGATGAGGAAGCAGCCTCATTTTAAGCCCAGGTACCTTTCCAGTTCCTTAATGTTTGTCATTTAACAGCCATGTGCTTAGACGCATGGAGCCTCTGGATGTCCTCAATGCCAGGTACAGGCTGCAGATACCTGCAGCATCATCTCAAACTCTTAAAGTTAGACCCCTCCTCAATCAACGCTATTCCATTGGTCTTCTGTCATGCTGGATGCAATGAAGTGATGCATTGACTCTGAATAATACCCCCCCAAAACAAGAAACTGCCCCAACAGTCTTGGTTGCTGCAAAACTACCTGGCTGTTTCTACACTGTTTCCAACCCTGAATAGAGTCCAACACTTGTGACTAAACTCTTGCCTTCTCCTCCTCTCTCCTCAGCACCTTCTCTTAGTGCTTAGTTCTAATATATATCAGTGCTTCTTAAAAGTTGGTGTGAATATAAGCCACCAGGGGATACTATTAAAATGCAAACTCTAACTGGATAGCTCTGAAATGGTGTCTGAGAGTCTGTATTTCTAACAAGCTCCCAGGTGCCACCAACCAGGCAGATCAAGGACCCCTCTTTGAGAAATAAGGTTGATCCATTCTCTTGCCCTGGATTTTATTTGCTTCCTCTACTCCAGTTTTCTGGGACAATAAGAGCTGACAAGTACAGGGAAAGAAAGAAAATAGGTAGCAATGAGAAGAGATGTCAGGAGGCATTCCATAAATATCACAGTCACACTGACCACCAGCACCTTTCCCTCTCCCACTGGAACCCCGCTGCTTCTCTGAAGCTCCTCAGACGCCACACAAATGTCAGCCATCGCTCCTGTATTTGATTATATGTCTTTCTCCCTAACTATACTACAATTGCCTTGAAAGTGTAGAACAGCATCCCCCAACTGGTGGTGACAGGCTGCATATGGCCCCACAGATGTTTTGTGTTACCATCACAGTGTTTCTAAAATATATGAATTGGCTGCCAAATGCAAAGCGCAGGTTCTCAGTCTCAAATGCACATTAAAATCACCTGGAGAACTTTCCAAAAAATTCAGCACTGGAGTCTTCCCCTCAGAGTGATTCTGCTTTGTCTGGGAAGGGTCTTGACATCACTATTTGTTTCTGTTTTCAGTATTATAAATTCAAATTTTATTATTTCTCACAAGTAAATCTATACCTCTTCAAGGTCTACCTAAATAAATGGAGTTACTATCAATATTCAGTCAGCCTATAAAGCTAAAAACAGCACCAACAATAAAAACAAAAAGACCCTCCCAAAAAAACTTGAGCCCTTAATTCCCTGTGTTTCCTGTCATCAGTTTATTCTCTTATCATTCCCACAGAATATTCATATAAAATTGTACAGTCATGAACAATGCAGCTAACATATGTTGAGTACTTTTGATCATCACTGTTTGTTTTGGAGAAACGTTTTTATTCTAGAACAGCTGGAGATTTACACATGTGACTGTGGCACTGAGGATTTCCCTATGCCCACACCCAGTCTCCCGCCATGACACCCGGCATCGCTGTGGTGCATGTGTCACTTCATGAACCATAGCGATACATTAGCATTAACTGCTGTCATACTTTATTCAGACTTTCGTGGCTTTTCTCTCATTTGTTTTCCTGCTCCAGGGTCCCATCCAGGTTATATTACACCTAGTTGTTAGGTCCCCTTAGGCCACTCTTAGTTGTCAATTTCTCACACTTGCCTTGTTTTTGGTAACTGACAGCCTTGTCGATTCCTGGTCAGGAATTTGTAGATTGTGCCTTACATGGAGATTGTTTGATGTTTTTCTCATGATTAGAGCAGGGTAGGCAGCAGTATTTTGGAAAGATCCCTAAGTTATTGTAATGTGCAGCTGGTGTTTAAAAATCATTGATTTTAACAATGTGAAGAGGTCACTTCAAAGTTCAGATTCTGGCTTCTCCTGACGTGTGGGAAGGTCTGAAAATGATGAGATGCGATCCTTCACAGAAGTGAATGGGTGGTGATGAGAAGAGGCTGCCAGCACCTTCCCGTTCTCCACAAATCACTTTGCTGTCAGCCCTTATCTTCTCACCCCCGGTGCAGACCTTAGCTTTGTCATTTATGCACAGCACCTAGCATGGTACCTGACAAAAGCATACACTTGGTAAATGTTTGCTAAATAAATGAATGAATTTATAAAAGAAAGAACATGTAGTTACTGAAAATGGCAAATTTGTGTATTCTATGATCGAGTTAAAATATTGGGTCAAATATTGCCAATTGATTTACTCAACATTCATTCTAACCAGCTTTATGTATTACACAGACTCAAAGGCTAAAAACTCCATTTCCTAGACTCCCGTGCAGCTCTCATGTTTCCACCTGAGAGCATAGTCCTCGCCAAATTGCACGGAGTGAAGCCACGTAAGGAGGCAGCCGTGCACAGGGAGAGGGGTTTTGCCCCAAGCCCTGTGGTAGGGACTCTTGGTTATTCTGTGAGCAGTAGACTCCTGGTTGGTGCACAGCTGGCCAGTCCTGCTGTGTGGTTCTTGGGTTTCCCCTCCAGCACAGCCTCATCAAGTCTGCACTTTCATCCTCTCAACTATTTCTCCATAATTTACAGGAAGACTTCTGTTATCTTCATTTACTCCTCTTGAGTGATACAATAATTGGTCAGAAACTGTTAATTGCCTACCCAGTTTCTTCTTCACTAACTTCTATATTTGGGAGGTGTAAATATGTCAGGCTCTAAAAACATATGCTCTACTTCCATTCCTTACAGAATGAATGGCCCAGGAGGTGAAATAGGAGACTTTGGACAGAACTTCTGGGAAAGCTTTTTAAAGGGGGCTACTCAGCTGGCAGGCACTCCCTCATCCTCCTCTTCCAACTTGAATGTGACATTTTCAGCACCAGTGGCTTCTGTGAAGATGGAAGCCACATGCTAAGCATGGCAGAGAAGAAAGCCTGGGAGGCTGGGCATTGATGCCACTGCATCGCTGTCTTAGCAGCCCTTGATGATCTGCCTCCAGCCTTCTCGTTATATGAGAGGAAAACAAAATTGTCCTGCTTAAGCTACTCATATTTGGGGGTCTCAGTTCCTTACTAATATAATATAACACAATATCCAGCTGGAAATTAAACTCTTTGTTTTTAGGGCCAAGGTCGCCATTTTGCCTGCCCAGTCTAACCTCCTTTGAATCATCAAAAGTATCTCCCTCTACGTTCAGAGTCAGTTTAAGGTCTCTGGATGCTTGTCTGTGTAGTCAAGGAGAGGAGGGAAAAGGACAGCCCTACTATCTGGCAAGAGGATTTAGATCAGTGCTTTCACATTTTCACAAACCCAGGTGCAGCCCTGGGGAAAGAGCGAGGAAGGAATGGCGGTCAGGCTCTAGACTCATTGCTTATACAGTGCTTCCTGAATATTCAGTTGTGCGGACTGCAAGCCCACATGGGTTAGGTCTCGAGGCCCGAGGCCCCACAGTGAACAAAAGGTCGAGTGTGTCCCCTCAAGGAGCATGCACTCCAGTGGGATCTCTGCACAGAAATCAAGCTGCGTTACAGAAACAGGCAGTGACTGTGCAGGTAGAAAAATGAAGAAGAAATCTGCCACCTGACCTCAGCCATGAAGGCTCTGTAGCCTGGACCAGAGCTCCTGATCCTTTTAGGGAGCATTTCTCTCAGGCCAGCTGTCATTTTCCAATCTGCCCTCCCCACTGTGATCCCAGTTGGACACACGGCTCACCAGTTTCCCTGTGCCTTTGCAAGTCGTGTATGGAAACTCCAGTCTTCATGTTCTTCTCTGGGATTGGAAGAGACTAGCTGGGGTACACCGAGCTTGGAGAAGGGAACGTAGAGGACTGGCTAAATATTTAGATCTTGGTTTTTAGAGACAGAAGTCAATTAAAATATACACTGATTGTAACCATTCTTTTATAGTGAAATAGAACATGAACAGCAATGTGCAAGGCACTGGGTCTTATTCCCTTTTCACAGAAATCCTGGAAGCGAAGTACTGTTATCTTCATTTTACAAAAAGATCAATGTTCAGAGAAGTTAATTATCTTGATTGGGTGCAGGAAGAAATCAAAATAGATCTATCCGACTCTAAGGTCACGCTCTTTCCACCTCACTATTCTGCCTCTTCCATGCTAGCCTGAAACTGAAGACAGTGCGTCCCACAGAATATTACCAGTCTTTATCAAGCAAGCCTTGCAAATTACAGCCACAGCCGTCATACCCATGTTGCTGAGGCTGAAGGAGGCTGCCCAGCTTGGAGAGCACAGGAGTCATATAAATGCAGGAATTTAATGTTTGTTTTGTTTTTAGTAGTATTTCTCTCAAGAGTATATCCAGCCACAAGAAATAGTTGCTGTGGAATAAGTTGCCCTTTTTTTGTAATTTGCTTAAACTGTTCTTGTCATGGAGGAGGTTTAATGCCAGCTACTACTTCCCTAAAGAGAGAAAAATGTTTATTTCTCCACATATTTACACCTGCTCAGTATAAGACTGTAGGGTCCTCAGCAATATCCACCAGTTAATGGAAATGCACAGACCAGGGGAAATTGGAGAAAGAAAGGAGTTGCCAGAAATTTTTTCTAGACCACTGGATCCTCCTAGAACTAATTAGTTTGAGGCATGTGGGAAGGGAGATCATATGTCTTATGGTCGGTAGGAGTGTAGGCTTGTTACCAACTGTCATCCTTCCCAGGCTGAGGAAACTTACTCCCCCAGACAGAATCGGTGGCTCCCTTTCTGCTCTATCCCATCACACTGCAAACATCTCTCTAAATTTTTATTTATCACACATCTGCTGCCTCAGTATTAGCAATGATGTTTTCTCATCAATGTCTCTGTATCAAAACTTTCAGTGTCCATGCAAAGGACATAAAAACAAATTCAATTAGTTTAAGCCAAGGCATCTTAAAAAAAAAAAAAAGGAAGTCTGTTGGCTCATAAAATTGGAATGTTCAGGGGCAGTGCCAGGCTGATTTAGCCTGGATTCAGAAGCTCTAACAATATCTTCAGAATTCCATTTCTCTCCATCTTAGTTCTGCCACCCACAAGGTGGTGACAATTCCAGGCTTACTTCATTCTTACTGTTAGTAATCCCAGGAAAAGGGTATCTTCCTGATGCTTCCCTCTTAAATCCTGGGTTCATTCTGATTGGAAGAACATGACTGACTCAGTCACCTCTGAACCAATCACTAGCCAGGGGGATTCAGTGTGGTGCTCATGTACCACACTCAGCCCCAAGGTACATGTTCCAATCCTGCTGGGGCAGAGACCCTAAACAATGTGGACTTTGTGAGGATGGGTAGCAGTAAGGCCCTAAGAGAAAATCACGTATTTCTTATCAGAAGAATAGGTGAATGGATAGCAAATGACCAAAAACACACTGTTCCTGCAGTATTCTCACTGCCTAACATAGTGCTTGGTGCACTGTAGGAGCTCAGGAATTTTTATTCAGTTTATTGTTGAAGGAGGAGGTGCTGCCTGGTGCAGACCTATGCTTGGAGTGGTGCCCTGCCTCAGGCACCCTGTAATATTTGTAAGTGATGTCCATTTTGGCTTTCTTTTCCCTTGGCTCCTCTCCTCTGAGTTCTCACTTCAGCCTGGTAAGCTGCATTTGATCCTGGATCATTTCCTCTGTTTCACAGCATGCCTTCTATATCCAATCATGACCCGTCTACCCAATTTTCATCAAGGTAAAAGCTCTTTAGAAGGCAAGGCCTATGTTTCCTCCCTTCCTGGTCTATACAACTCAACTGGACCTGAGCTGCCCAGGTGAGCCACTAATTGGGCTGGGTGCATTGTTACAGCGGGATGAAGGACAAGAGGTAAAGGAGTGCCAGAACTGGAATTCTATTCTCTGGATCCTCCATTCCATCCTCCTCCCAAGCAACCTACGGTCTCTTTTCCACAGTGAATCTGGGTGGTATCCTGAGAGTAACCCACTGGCCTTTCAAAACGGTAACAGTTCATGTCTAAAAAGTTGCAGATGCACTAGTAAAGTTCCATCTCAAAGTATTTTACTAACTGTCCAGGAAATATTTTGTCCTTGAAACAGCAAGTCAATAGCTGAACCCTGTATGCCATCTGTGAAAAGATACACTCATTTCCAGGTTGCTGTGATTTTGGAAACAGTCTTCTATTACTCCCAAAGAACCTGGACCTGACTCAATCATCTTATATTATAAAACTGATATGTTAAGTTAGCATAACAGGATGCTAGCACTCCTCTTTGTTTTCCTACAGTAATTACTTTGTCCTATCTTTCTTACTAATCTATGTACTCATTTTAAAATTTACATTGTATAAAGCAATGATTAAATTAATCATAAAATTGTGCTCCAGAAGATAAAAATTCAATTTCTCATTTTAACCACCCATATCTTTTACTTTTGATTTTTAAATTATATTTTATCTATTATGCTGTTACAGTTGTCCTGATTTTTCCCCCTTTCCCCTCCTCTACCCAGCACCCCCTACTCACTCAGGCAATCCCCCCCACCCTTGTTCATGTCCAAGGGTCATGCCTATAAGTTCTTTGGCTACTCTATTTCCTATACTGTACTTTACATCCCCATGGCTATTTTATAACAACTTATTTGTACTTTTCAATCTCACCTCTTCATCTGATCCCACAAGTCCCCCTCCCATCTGGCAACCACTAAAATGCTCTCCATATCCATGATTTTGTCTTGATTCTTATTTGTTTAGTTTGTTCTTTCACTTTCAGATTTAATTGCTGATAGATATGTATTCATTGCCATTTTATTGTTCATAGTTTTGATCTTCTTATTTTTCTTAAATAAGTGTCTTTAACATTTCATATAATAATAGTTTGGTGATGATGAACTCCTTTAGCTTTTTCTTGTCTTGGAAGTTCTTTATCTGACCTTTGATTCTAAATGATAGCTTTGCTGAGTAAAGCAATCTTGGCTGTAGGTCCCTACTTTTCATGACCCTGAGTATTTCTTGCCAATCCTTTCTAGGCTGCAGTTTCTTTTGAGAAATCAACTGGCAGTCTTATGGAACTCCCCTGTAGATAACTAAGTGATTATCTCTTGCTGCTTTTAACCTTTGGCATTTTAATTATGATATGTCTTGGAGTGGGCCTCTTTTCATCCATCTTGTTTGGGACTCTCCGTGCTCCCTGGACTTTCATGTCTATTTCCTTCACCAAATTAGGGAAATTTTTTTCACAATTTTTCAGATAGATTTCCAATTTCTTGCTCTTCCTCTTGTCCTTCTGGCACCCTTATAATGTGAATGTTGGACCTCTTGAAGTTGTCCCAGAGGCTGCTTATACTATCCTCAATTTTTTTTTGTATTCTTTTTTTTTCTTGTTGCTCTAATTGGTTGTTTTTTGGCTTCCTTCTGTTCCAAATCATTGTTTTGATTCTCGGCTTCATCCACTCTACTGTTCTTTCCCTGTAAATTGTTCTTCATTTCAATTAGTGTATCCTTCATTTCTGACTGGGTCTTTTTTATGCTGCTGAAGCCCTCACTAAGTTCTTTGGTCACCCTTATAACCAGTGTTTTCAGTTCTGCATCTGATAGATGGCTTATCTCCATTTTGTTTAGTTCTTTTTCTGGAGTTTTGATCTCTTCTTTCATTTGGACCATGTTTCTTTGTCTCCTCACTTTGACAACCTCCCTGTGTTTGTTTCTATGTATTAGGTAGAGTTTCTCTGACTCTGTGTCTTGGTAGTGTGGCCTAATGTATCACAGCCTCCCCCACCACCCAAGCTAGGTATTTGAGGTGCACCCTGTGTGTGGACCAAGTATACCCTCTTCTTGTAGTTGAGCATTGGTTGCTGTTGGCAGGTCAATGGGAGGGATTTACCCAGGTCAGTTATCTACAAGGACTGGCTATGACCACTGACCACCAACCTCCACACACCATGGAGGATCAGCTGTGCAGAGGCAGGGTGGTGATGCTCCAATGTGGCCTGTAGCTGTCCACTAGGTTTTACCACCCATGTCTTTTAAATAAACCTGAAATTTAAGACACTAAATGTAGCTATGTATTTCAGTTCAGGCATCATATATGAAGCTTGCGATAACTAATAAACTTTTGATTTCTTATGCATTCCAAATTAGAACTTGTGAAAAAGAATGAGAACGTAATCATCCAAGACCAGGAACTTTGATTAGTGGTATACTTTAGTCAAAGGAAACTGAAAATAAAATACAGCGAAGTTTATAATTAAGAGCTGCATTCCATATCTCTGCAGTGTATTGCTTCATAGCATTTGATAATTTTTATCTTGGTAATCTTTATAACCACAAGGGGAGTTGAGTAGGCGGTCAATGTCTCCATTTTACAGATAAAGGAACTGAGGCACAGAATAATTGTGTTTCTCAAAGTCCCATATATCAGAGATAGCACTGGGATTCAATTTACTCTTAATTACCAGACACTCCAGAACTTCACCTATGCCTATTTTTAGATGCTAAGACCCACCCAGCTTGGTATCAATCTTTATCCTAAAGCTGTTGTTCTTACTGTCTTCCTTGAAATCATGTGTTTAATTTCTTCCCAGATGTCAATTCTCTTCCTGACACCAGCAAATTTCTTTCTGATTATTATTTTCTCTTAGTATAAATCAAGTTCCTGTTTGTGTTCCTGAAGCTCATGAGTGCATTTATTTTACCAGCTAAAAGACATGAGCCAAAATCCTTGTGACATACATTGAAATTCAGTTAAGTTGTTAAGTGGAGCATGAATTGTTGCAAAAACAAACAAAAAATGATTTATAGGCACCCAGTGTACAAGTTTTATGCTATTTAACATTGATTTCCAGGAGGTATATGTCTGCCTTTCCCTGATGTAAGTCTAAAGTTGACAAATTCATTTTTTTCAGCCAGTTTGAAATAACTACTAATTTCCCAGGACTATAACTTCCCTCAGGGGTTATAGTAAAATGTCTTTGCAATGTCTATCATGGTTAAGCAACAGAAAACTTGAATCTTTGTTTCTTTCATATGCTTTTGACAGGCAATAAGTAAAATGTTCACAATGCTTCTTATGGCTTGCACTAAGTACTAAACTCTTTCTTGATCATATCCAGTGACATTTGCCCTTACACATACTGCAGCCTTCACAGGGAAAGCATTTATTTAGCATTAATTGCCTTCTAGATTGCAGAGTTTTTGAGGTATTGTCTCCCTAATCGAAAATGTATTGTTGGAAATTAAGTACAGAGAGTAAAGAATCGATATTTGATTAGGCCTGTGATAGGAGGGCAGAGCATATTGATTACAGCATGGGCTTCAGAAAGACGTGGACTCAGAGCTCAGCTCTGCTGCCTTGACAATCACTCGGTTTCCTGTGCCTGTCTCCTCACCTATAAAACTTAATGACACCCACTTCTTAGCGTCCAGGTGAAGCTGAAGTGAGATAATGTATGTAAAGTGCTTATTATACTGAAGTACAATTATTTGAGGGTATATTTAAAAATAAGTAAGGCTTTTAACTGCTCTTGTGTGTATGAGAGTGTTCACAGAGATCTGTCACTGATGATTGGTGATAACTAGAGCCCCACCTCCTTTTGTGTCCATTGTACATGTATTGGTCTAAATCAGGCCCAAGGTGGCAAATCTCAGTTGTCCGTTTACAGCCTGAATGAGAACGGATCATCGGCCCTCTGATCTATGTGTGGTACAGCTTTATACTTCCATAAGAAATGAGCAAATTGATTTCCTGTCTGTACAAAGAGAAGCAAGACAAAACTCCTTTCACTTCCGCCAGGGTCACAGAGAGGTAGTGGCATATCCTGGAAGGTTAAAGAACTGTGCTGGTTACCTATTCTCAAATAGAAAACCTTTGTAGATGTGACAGAATTGAACTGTCTTTGCAAATGCTCTAATTTGAAGCTCCAAGGTTAAGGCAAAAACTGAACTAGAGCAGGGGCTTATTATGTCTTTTGACACCACTGTGTCCATAAGGCAGCTGAGGCACCGGGGCTCAGATGTAACCCAAACCTAGTCTCTCTTCCATCTCCTTTTCTGTCTGACGCATTTTACAAACGTACAGGAAAACCCTGTGGCCCATCTGCACTTCTTCACAATGATTAAGGCCACTGGAATGACTGGTAGGTGCCATTAGCAGGGCTTTTTTGGGAGCCTTCAACTCTTTCCTTTAGGCTGTTACAGGTGGATAGAGCCCTGTGGATTCCCTGCTGATCAGATAGCTGGTGCTCACAGCATGGATAGAGCTCATTAGCACCTCCATTTCCTGTGTGAATGGGGTCAAGGCCACGGTGTTCTATTGATAGGAATCAGCTCCAGTCAGACTGCACCAGCTGGCCTGCCTGTGGACCTTCAACACTGTCACATCCTGTGGGCCATCACTACCACTAAGAAGCAAATCAATAGGACTCCTTCATGTTGGGGAGGTGAGCAGTCCTTCTAGAAGGACACGTCATCATTGGGAACAGCCATGGTAAGTGTGCATTTGGAATAAGGTAGGAAGAGTGAGGATGTGGAATGATTCAGGAAGCAGGAATCAGAGAAATAAGCATGAGGCAATGTTGGTTAGCTGTTATTATTGTACTTTATTTTAAAACCACAGAATGTACTTGCGTGTATATGAGGGCCAAAAAAGTCAACTAGTATCTATTAAGTAACAGCTTTGATCACAATATTGAGTTGGATGTGGTTGGAAGTACATTAGAAGTATCTAAATTCCATCCATCTTTCAAGGCCTAACTTAAGTACCATGGCTTCTAAAAGCCTACCAGCACAAGAAGAATCTCTCCCTCCCCTGACCTTCCATTGTATTTATTGTCTACCATAAGGTTTCATACTTTTTAAAGCCATAAAACCTTTTCTTGAGGATGACTTCAGCAGAAGCCAATATGGAAACCAAAGGGGCTATAGAAATGGAGATGTCATGTCCTATGCCTGAGGAACCCTGGGCTACCAGAGAAAACCATGTGAAAAATGCTCGCCTACATCATTGACTTGGCAGTTCGTAAGCGTCATTGTCTTATGGTTTTCTGGATTCTTTTTTTTTAATATTTTATTTATTTATTTTTAGACAGAGGAGAAGGGAGGGAAAAGGAGATGAAGAGAAACATCAATGTGTGGTTGCCTCTCGCACATCCCACATCGGGGAACCTGGCCCACAACCCAGGCATGTGCCCTGACTGGGAACTGAACCACCAACCCTTTGGTTCACAGGCCAGTGCTCAATCCACCGAGCCATGCCAGCTGGGGCATTTTCTGGATTCTTATAGATTTGCTAACTAGATTACAAATTCCTAAAGGACAGAGATTCAAATGAAAGACAACAGAAACGGCAAGGGCCGGGAGCCCACAGGTAGAAGTTCAGGTCCTGGTACAGCCACTAGCCAGACCTTACATGCGAGCCCCTCAGTGTGCTGGGCCTGCAAAAGCCGAACTGGACAATACACAAGAAATGTGACCATGCTTCCCAGTCTCCCATAATAGTCCTGGTTTATACATGCCGCAAACCATTAACTTAATTATTCTTTAGGCACTCTCAAAAACCTCCCAATTTGGATGACCACTCATATCAATCTTATTACCTCACTAGATATAAGGCTGCTTTTTTTTTTTTTTCATTTTATTCCAGAGGGAAGGGAAGTGGAGGAGAGAGAGAGAGACATTGATAAGCTGCCTCCTGTATGTGACCTGACCAGGGACTGAACCTGCAACCTAGGAATGTGCCCTGACTGGGAATCGAACCCATGACCTTTTGGTTTATGGGATGATGCTCCAACAAACTGAGCCACCCAGCAAGGGCTAAGCCTTCTTTTTGATACATGATGCTATGCTTGTGCTTCACCCTAACCCACTCACTCCCACCTTAGGATCCAGCATAAGGATAACAACATAGTAAGGATTCAATGCGTATTAAATTAATTCAGGATAATACATGCTTATTAACCTAAAGGAGCTCAAAATCTAATCAAGGAGATGACTTACACATATGAAGCTCCTAGAAATCAATACATACCAGTGTGTGGTATAGGAGGATAAATGGTGAAACAAACGAGAGGGGACACAGGCAGACACTGTGTCCTCTGTACAGCAGGCAGGCAATCCCCTTATAGTGCATTAGATTCTGAACATGAGAGTTCGGGCCTGAGGCCAGATGAGGAATGGCCAAGACCAGACACCAGACAGATCACCACAAAGAACAAGAGATTGTAACAACAGGGGCCCCGAGGCAGTGAGTAACAGGGAGGCCGAGAGTGGGCCTGGTTAGATGTCCAGTTGGCTGGCATTGCTCCACAGAGTGAGACCATTGGCAGCAATCCAGACAGGCAGTTGGTGCCAGCAAGGTCCATATGTGGATGCACTAACAGCAGTGGGGACAGCATGGCAGGGGAAAGCCCAGCATTGGGTTCTGGCAACCCCATGCAGCCTCCACCCCTGGAGAATGGGAGTCCTGAGGCAAGAACCAGGCACAACAGTTTAGGCAGGTACTTTCTAAAATGCGAGGGAAACTGGATGCTATAATTTGGGCTGACTTGGTTACAGGGCATGCTGGGATCTCAATGGTGGGTGAGCACTCAAAGAATGAGCTGAAAATTGGCAGTGACCAAGCAAGAGGGATTAATTTGGTCTTGGGCATGGCCCCAAGGAGAGAAGCCAGCTGTCCAACCCACAGAATAGGATCTGACATGGGTTGGTGCCAGTGTTCAAATTGGCCAGCAGGAGTCCAATCCCTGTCTCTCCTGTTAGGCAGAAGCCCAGAAAAACCACTAGGGCAAGTCCCAAGAGTTAGATAGGTCACTGGGCATGGTACCTCCTCCCCAAGGCAATAGTTACAGTGGGTGAAATTGAAGGTAGAGACTGGGAATCATGACAGATCTTAGCTGATCTGAAACTGCATCATAAAACAGCAGCTTGAATGACAATAGTCTTTGAGTTAAAGAGCTCAATGGGAGATGATAAAGCTAGAAAAAAAGGGTAAAGGGTGGAGGGTCAGATCACATAGGACATCTCCCAGTTTTTGTCAATTTCATGACCAAGTACAAACCTCTATGGTAGCCTTGTATATAGCAGTCCCAACATGGGCTGGCATAGATGTGCATGAGCCATTGAGAGAAGAGCTGGTGGTTCATGGCAACAACCATCTCCAGGTAGAGATTGTGCATGCTGTCAAGCAGGAAGGAGGTTTATGGTTCTTGGAGAGTCCATACACCTGAGCACAACATTCCATCCAGCAGCTGGAGGGAATAGGTGCAGCCCTCCAGCACAGGAGGTAGTCAAGACCTGAGGCAGGTGTGAGGGCTTCACCAAAGTAGACTGGAGGTCAAGGTGGGGCTTCGGTCCAAGAGTAGAAGTCAGGGTCCAGGAAAGAAGCATGATCACACAGACAAGGTACACACACATGAGTGAGATGGGAGCATGTTATACTGTCCCAAAGCCTACCAGATATTGACTGGGAGCAGCAAGACTGCAGGGTGGTAGAATTTTGTCTATGCTCTGGACTCAGACTAATTGCGGTTTTAATGCTTCTACCATGTGCTGGCTGTGAGACTATCAGGTAGTTAATTAACATCTCTGAGTTGTGGTTACCTCATCTTTAAGATGGGGATAACAACATGTATTTGGCACGGTTGCTGTGAAGGATCAGTGATGTAATTTGTATGACACACCAAGCTTGGAGCCTTGCACCATTATAGAAGCTCCACAAACAGAACTATTACTATCATTAAGTCTAAATACACACCACACCTATTGGAAGGGAGGCAAATGGAGCTTTTAATACATTGCCAGGTTGGTTCACATCACCAAAGGAAATGGATGATGTCTAGCCTGGAAATGTAAAGTTCAATGGTGCTGAGTAGGCATGGACTAGGTGTGGGCTCCATCCTATGGAAAAAGCAAGGGCCAGTTTTCTAAGAACAGAAAGGGAGAAAGAACAGCTGAGAGGTACTGACTTACAGACCCCCATTTCCAGCACAAGGAGCACTGAGCCTATAGACAGGCTCTCCACAACCTCTGCAGAAAGAGGAAAGGGGCATGAGATTAGACAATCAAACAGCTCATTGTCCAGAGCCAGTGCACCCTGTCATCCAACCCCCTACACCCACACTCCTTATTCAGCACTAATGTTACCTAAAATACCATCATTATATGTTCACTTCTATGAACTAACTATTCTTCTCCCCAGGCATAACTGTTCCAAATGTAAGCAGTATAGGATGTGGAACACATTGAGTCACTCATAGTTCATGTATCCAGACCTCCAACTGCTGAGATGCCTATAATTTCCCCAGAGGATTCATGTGGTCATGGACCTTCCTTGGATATAGAGCAGCCAGCACCAGAGTAGGAGAGGAAGCATCTATGAAGTCTTGGGGAAAAGGTTGGATAAAGATGGATGCTCACATAGTGCTCTCTACTTCCTGCTCAGAACAGGATTTCATAGGATCTAGTTTACACACTTAGTTCTCTTTGTGAAATAGAGGGTCCTAAGCAGCATGAGGACTACAGGCATCTGGCCCTAGGGAAGAGGGTCCAAAAAGGTACAATTTCATTACCTTGGGGCCCAAACCTCGTAATGGGACCTTCTTCCTTTGGTCTCCAGACTTCTCCTGAGGAAGCTCATATTTGTAAGCCATGGACATTAAACTGTCTGAGGCAGCTTTGAATTTAGGCACCAAAGCTACTTTTAGAAATGCACGTGTGTGATGTGATTATCTTGCAAAGGTTAACTTTTTGACTTGCGCTGTATAATATACAGTAGCCCAAACCATATGTGGTTCACTAGCCCTTAAAATGTGACTGGTACAAATTGAGATGAGCTAAAGGTATAAATATACACTGGATTTTAAAGACTCCTTACAAAAAAAGAAAAAAGAATGTAAAACGTCTCTTTAATAATTTTGCATATTGATTACTAGTTAAAATGACAATTCTTAGGATGTGTTGGATTAAATAAAATATATCATTAAAATTAATTCCACTTTTTAAGTGAAGCAGAAAATGGCACCTGCAAATGAGCAAAGTTTGTGACACGGGGAGGTCTCTTCCACTGGTGGAGGCCATCTTCCAAGGACAGGAGATAGTGCAGTCGAGCAATGTGGAGTTCCGGTCAAGACAGAGGTGAAGGTAGACCCACTTTGCCTCTGCACACAACCACAGAGAGAATTACAACTATTTCTCAAAACAAATAGCAACCAGAATTGTCAGACAATTGAGCTGTATGGAAGTCCAACAATCAAGGATTTTAAAAAGCCACATTCATCCAGACAGGTGTCTTTTACAGGGAGTCAAAACAGCTCTACCTAACACACAGAAACAAACATAGGGAGGCTGTCAAACTGAGGAGACAAAGAAACATGGTCCAAATGAAAGAAGAGATCAAAACTCCAGAAGAAGAACTAAACAAAATGGAGATAACCAATTTATCAGATACAGAGTTCAAAACACTGGTGATTAGGATGTTCAAAGAACTCACCGAGTATGGCAACAACTAAGGGAAGACATGAAGTTTACGCTAAATGAATTTTTTTTAAAAAAGGAAACCAACAGTGGAGAGGATGAAGCCAGGAATCAAATCAACAGTTTGGAACACAAAAGAGGAAAAAGCATTCAATCAGAACAGCAGGAAGAAAAAAGAATTTTTTAAAAATGAGGATAGGCTTAGGAACCAATGGGACAACTTTAAATGTACCAACAACTGAATCATGGGAATGTCAGAAGTAGAAAAGGAAGAGCAAGAAATTGAAAACTTATTTGAAAAAATAATGAAAGAAAATTTCCCTAATTTGGTGAAGGAAATAGACATACAAGTCCAGGAAGCACAGAGAGTCCCAAACAAGTTGGACCCAAAGAAGACCACACCAAGACACATCATAATTAAAATGCCACAGGTGAAAGATAAAGAGAGAATCTTAAAAGCAGCCAGAGAAGAGCAGGGAGTTACCTACAAAAGTGTTCCCATAAGACTGTCAGCTGATTTCTCAAAAGAAATTTTGCAGGCAAGAAGCGACTGGCAAGAAGTATTCAAAGTGATAAAAAGCAAGAACCTACAACCTAGATTACTCTGTCCAGCAAAGGTATCATTTAGAGTGAAAGGGGAGATGAAGTGCTTCCCCAACAAAGTAAAGTGAAAGGAGCTCATCATCACCAAGCCGTTATTATAGGAAATGTTAAAGGGACTTAATTTAAGAAAAAGAAGAAGATCAAAACTGTGAACAATAAGAGGGCAACAAATTCACATCTATCAACAACTGAATCTAAAAAAAAAAAGTAAGCAAACAACAAGAACAGGAACAGAATTATAGATATGGAGATCATTTGGAGGGTTATCAGCTGGGAGGGGGAAGGGGAAGAATGAAGAAAAGATGCAGGGTTTAAGATGCATAATTGGCAGGTACAAAATAGGGGGATGTTAAGAATAGTATAGGAAATGGAGAAGTCAAAGAACTTACATGCACAACCCATGGACATGAACTGGAAGAGACTGCTGGAGGGAATGGAGGTACTGGGCAGAGGGGGACAAAGGGGGAAAAATTGAGATAACTGTAATAGCTTAATCAATAAAATATATATTTTTAAAAGTTGAAAAAGTAAAATTAATTCCACTTTTTAAAAGTGACTACTAAATTTTTTTATTTTATAAGTGATTTGCATTAGATTCCTATTGGACAGCACTGTTTTAAACAAACTGATGAGTTAGTTTTGCCTGAGCAGCCCCAGCCCTTGAAGGTCTGGGCACTCGAATTTTAATTTGTCATTCTGGTAGGGATTTGACTTCTACCCAGTCACAGAGGAGTAAACTCTTCTGGTGAGATGGAGGGTGGTGATTGCAGACAGCCAAGAATAACTGAACATTCCCTTAATCCCCTAGGTTGGGATCTGCTAGGGAAGTGCTGACTTGCTTCTTTTCAGACACAAAGGTCACTTACACAGTTGAGAATCTGTCCTAGCCTTTCACCACCATCACCACCTTATGGTTCTTACCTGTGTTGGGAAACAGAGACTCTGAACTCTCTTTTTCACTAGCTGGTACTTCAGAGAACAGGGTCTACTTTAAAGCATCTTGTGCTTTTCTGTCTGGGTGAGTTCAAGACTGTATTAACACCCTCTCATCTAGATCAAAAAAGCTGCTCGAGCTCTTCCTCTGAAACCAGGACATTTGTTCTTTATTGAATTAATAAGGACATAAGCTTCACCTCATTTCTTCATTCATTCAATACATAATTGTGTCACACCTACTACCTGCTCAGCATTGAAAAGGTAGATAACAAAGCAGACATATGACTATGAGCAGCATCTAATGAGTCCATCACTCTTTCCTTGAAAAACTGGTTTTGAGTAGTCCCTAGACATCCCTTTATTTTAGTTCTTCCTACTTCACTGTCCACTCCTCCATCTCCTTAACTAGTTCCTGATTGCCCTGATCTTTGATATTGGAGTTCCTTCAGTCTTTAGGCATCATCCTTTTTATCATTGCAAACTCCCCAAGTTGTCCTTCTGTTCCAATGGCTATAAATATACTCTTTGCACTGACATTACCTCATTTTCTCTATGACCAAATGCCTGATTCTAGCCTCCCTCTTGGACCCCAGACTCATACACCCAGCTCCCTCCTCAGCATTTCCACTTGTATGTCCAGTGGGCATCTCAAATGAAATATATCCAAAGTGAAATGCTGGTTTCTCCTCCAAAATCTGCTCCAGTTTTTTATATTGACAATGCCTTCTCCCAGTTGTTTAGGTTAAAAAAAAAGAAGTCTTGGGGTCATTCTTGTCTCCTTCTTTCTTTTACATCCTACTTCAAATCTGTCATCAAATTCTATTAACTCTACTCAAAATCTATTTACATCTGACCATTTTCTCCATCTCAACATTTGCTCCCTTTGGTTAAGCCACTGTCATTGAATATGTGGGTTATTGCAACCATTCCTAGTTGGTCTTCCTATTATCCTTGCATTTCTATATAGTCTATTCTTAAGTCAAAAGCCAGAATGATCCTCAAAAAATATACATTCTATCATGTCATTCCCCTGCTCAGAATTCTCCAACAACTTGCATCTCTAAATGAAATACACAGTATTTGCTACATCTACCAGGCCTACCATACCCTCCCTTCTATCTCCAATTCAGCTGCTCAGGCCTCCTTGTTTTCCTCAAACATACCAGCTAAGCAAGCTGCACCCACTTCAGAGATGTTGAATTTGCTATTGCCTCTACCTAGAAAACTCTCCTCCTGGATATCTGCATGGCTTTCTTTCTTACTTCCTTCAGGTCTGTGCTCAGATGTCCCCATCTCCAAGAGGCCTTCTCTAACCACCTCTTAAAAAGCAGTACTCTGCATTGTGCTTTTCCATCCTCTTATCCTGCTTAATTATTTTACTGACACTCATCACCACCTGATATGTTGTATACTCCCTTGCCCACTGATTGCCTGCCTCATGTTAGAATGTGAGCTCTCTGACAACAGGGAGTACATCCTTCTATTCACAGCTGGCTCCCAGTATCTGGTACAGCACTCAACATATTGTAAGTGCTCAATAAATACTTGCTGAATACATGAAGGCAAAGAAATGGTATTCCTTGCCATTGTTGATATGGTTCAGTTGGTTAGGAATGTCATCCCATGAACTGAAAGGTCATGGATTCTCTTCCCAGTTGGGCACATGCCTAGATTGTGGGTTCAGTCTCTGGTTTGAGGCAACCGATCAATGTGTCCTTCATATTGATGTTTCTCCCTCACCCGCCCCCCCCCCCACATTCTTCTCTCTGGAATCATAAATAAATAAATAAAGTGGCTTCCTCCAAAAAAAAATGGTTTTCCTTCATGAAGATTATTATTATAGGAGGCAGATAAAAAAACAAGTAAAAGAATAAGTACTTATTATTACCAGTGTGATGAGTGCTGTGAAGAAGCTAACAGGTGCAGTGGGGGAGAACCTACTTTAAACAGGTAGTCAAAATGGATCTTCTGAAAGAAATAACATTTAGTTTGAGGTTTGGAGGAGATAGGACCGGACCTGTAAATGATGAAAGAAGACTATTCTCTAAGGAAAAAATAAGACATTCAGAGGTCCTAAAGCAAGAATGAGTTTTATATCTTCAAAGAACTAAAAGGAGACCAGGGGTAATGAGAAAAATGACAAGAGATGATGTTCAAGAGGTATCTGGAAAACAAATCATAATGGACCTGGTAGAATATGGCGGAGTTTAGCTCCTATTCACAGTTTTGTCTAAGGTTAGACATGTTAGTAGCAAGTTGAGAGGAATATCTGAGGTGTCCAGACATGTAATTTGGCTTTCCAGACCATTAACTTAAGATTCTGCACAAAGCTTCTTAACTAAGTTAAGAATGGAGTAGCCTTTACAAGGAGAGTGTGGACTGATCCTCCTACAGCAGGGCTTCCAAGATGCTATTTCCTTTGCAGGAAGGAACAGCTTTCTCCCTCTGTTGGAAGCATCCCATTTGAAGATGTCCTCTGTTATTCAGTCCCTCTTTAATTATGCAGACTGTCTGATCTCACGCTACAACAAAATGTCACATAAGACATTTCCAGTCCAATTGGGCTGGTCTCTGTTCTCTTCTTTGTATCCTCACAGTTGTCCCTGGGGCTTTGCTCATGCTATTGCCCTGGAAAGAAATGCCCTGTGCCTTATCCACACCTAAAACCCAGCTCTACTGGTAAGATAAACATGAGGCCAAATTTATAGGCCTGGATCATTATTTGAAACTTACTTTGCTTATTACTATAGTAGGCTGAATAACATCACCCTTTACCGACTGCCCCTATAAGATACCTACATCCTTATCTCTAGAATGTGGGGATATTACTTTATGTGGCAAAAAAGGACTGTATAGACATAACTAAATTAAGGATCTTGGCATGCGGAAGTTATCCTGGATTATTTGGGTACATCCTAAATGTAATCACATGTGTCTTTATAAGAGAGAAATGGGGAGAAAATGCAGACAGAGAAGGGAAAGGTAGACATTAGAGTGATACGTCTACAAATCAAAGAACACGAGCAGCCACCAAAAACAAAAAGAGGCAAGAATCAAATTCTCCCCTAAAGCTTCTGGAGAGAGTGTAGTCCTGTTAACACCTTGATTTTGGCCCAGCGGTACTGGTTTAGGATTTCTGGATCTCCAGAGCAGTGAGAGAATACATTTATGTTGCTTTAACCCTTCAAATTTGTGGGAATTTGTTACAACAGTGACAAGAAACTAGTACAATTGTTTTTCCCTTGACCTTGATGTTTTGTCCCTTCAGGTCATCATTGCTTCCCTCTGGCCTTTCCTGGTGACTTGCTAGATATTTCCTGTTTTCTAACTTTTCTTGATGTTATATCTACTCATATTTATTGGATACTAGTTTCACAGGTTTGGGGAAGTATTTTGTTTTTGCTCTTGCTCTCTTCATCTTAAAGCCACATGCTCAAGCCAGCCAGACTCCAGGTGGGTATCTTCTCGGTTGCAGTATGCAGGAGAAATGGAGTTCAGGTGCGGGCTAGGGAGAAGGCTAGTTCAATATTCCATAAGTGAAGTGACTAGATGGTTTGAGTTAGTTTTTTGCTTTTTTTGTTTCTTTAACTCTGACAATACTAAGTGCTTGGAATTGTAGGACTAGAGGCAGAAAACAAAGGTTCTGGGCATTACTGTACCCAGGATTTGGGGACCTGAAATGTATGAAAAAATTGATAAGACTTAGTGGCTGAATGGCTCTAGGCAGGGGTGTCCAACCTTTTGGCATCCCTGGGCCACAATGGAAGAAGAGTTCTCTTGGGCCATGCATTAAATACACAAATACTAAGAAAAAAATCTCATAATGTTTTAAGTAAATTTACAATTTTTTGTTGGGCTGCATTCATAGCCATCCTGGGTCACATGTGGCCTGCAGGCTGTGGGTTGGACACCCCTGCCTAGAGAATGAAGAAAACAGAAACACCAGGTTTAAACCTGAATCACTGGGAAAAATAAATAGTAATACTATTTATAGGAATGGACATATTCAAAAGCAGTGAGAGTTTGGGAGAGAAAATATTATTTCTTTACTTGAAATGCTGAGCCTTTGGGAAGTGGAAATGACCACTTGAAAGATCACCTCCTATGGAAACTCCCCTTCCCAGCTCTGGTGCTTCCAGGATCCTCGGGTTATGCCTTCATCATAGCCCTGATGACCCTGTGTCATGATTGTTGGCTTTTCTATCTTCCTAACAGTCTGTGAACTTCTTAAGGAAAGACATTGTGTCTTATTATGTCTCCAGTACCAATTACACTAAGTAGATTCTTAATACATAAATTTGAAATGAATTACTAAATGAGATTGATCTCAGCCAAAAGGTTCCTGCTGGAGATGAAGACCTTGGAGTTCATAGCCCACTGACACAGGTGGCCGTTGAAGCCATGATAAATGGGACAACCGAAAGGGTAACAGTTTGGTCTGCCATCGGCTGGGTTCCACCGTAATAGGAGGTAGTTCCAATTAAGTAGACTTTTAACCTATGGCCTGATACTCAGGTGTCAGGGATCATAATAATCAGATAACGAAAACGTGAATCTAAGACATTGTCATCTATCCAGAGCTTTCACAAAACTAAAAGTAAGTTTTCATTTGCCAGCCAGTTCAAAGTTCACTCACCCTTATCACTGTTGTCATGCAACATTATAATAAGCATCAGCCAGAAGCATAAAGATACTCTGCACGTGACGTAGCTGACTTCTGGGTACTGGTAATTCCATTTTATGTCATATCAAAGGTCTTGTCAGGTGAAAAGCTCTATAGGAAATATGCTTCTTTGCTGGATATTGCTCCATCTAAAAAGCTGGCAAAGGTATAAGCATTCTTAAAAATGCATTTCAAGCTGTACCATAGAATGGTTTCCCTTATGTTCACAGCCAGATCCTTTTCATACCCCTGTAGGCATCAGGATGTGGAGGTCAACCTCTTCTGAATGCCAAAAGAGATAGACGATAATCCTAGCTGTTATACACATTATTCTTACCTTCCTGGCCTGGACCTATAATTGAATTTTCCCGGAAATTTTATGATATATTGATCAAACCTAATTAAGTCAAAAGTCCGTTCTCTGTTATCTGCCTCAGCAACCTCTACACAGAACTATTCAATTCAAACAATATTTACTAAGCTACTAATAAGTGCAAAGCCCTGTGCTGGGCCTTTACTAGACACAAAGAGAAACAATACATGGTTCCTGACATTCAGCAGCCCACAGTCTTGGAAGTTAGGGTTTATGTACATATACTCTTACACAGAAGACCTAAGACAAATACTGTAGAAGAACTGTAAAGAGGTACCAACTTGATCACAAAGTTTACCATTAATTATTGGGCTGAAATGGTGAAGATCTAAATGACTTGTTCTTTAAACAGAGTATGAGGAATACTGACTAATTTGGTATTATGTACCTCAGTCATTTCCTTCGTAATTAACCTAGACACGTTCTTCCAGTCACCATCATTCTTGTTCCTCCACTTGTGGAGCTTTTGTTTGAACTTACACAAAATCAGTGTGGTACATACATCTTCTAGGAAATCCAAGAACATTTTGAGGATGACCTTGGGTAGCTTTTGCTTCTTTAGTTGCAAAATTCCTTTTTCACATTCTTATTACTTGATTTCCAAGTCCAATAATTCACAGCATGTTACCCAGCAGTTTTCAACCAGTAAGTTTCAACATTCACCCATGCAACTCTCCCCTCCAGAGGACTCTCCCTAGGGTCTTAGCAAAGTTTGGGTGGTGCTGAGTTAACACCCTTCCCAACTCTTCCCCACTCTTCCTCTTTAGAAGGACGGAATATTATTGTCTCATGTCCCTACTACTGCCAAAGGTCTAAGTCGGGCATTCAAGAATTGGATGAAACCAAATTTTAAAGATATCACTGCACCCCAAATTTTGAGAGAAAATTATGTTCAAGGAAAGTCATAGCTATTTCTCTAGAATATGGTACTTGATTGTGTGTGTGTGTCCCTAGTGCATACACAGTAACTCCTCACTTTACAGTGTCCATAGGTTCTGTAACTTTAAGTGAAATGACATAACCAAACCAATTTCACCATAGGCTAATTGATATAAACAAGAGTTAGGTGCCTACATTGTTATAACAAAACAACATTGAACAACACAGTGTTATGTTAGGACCTGGTGTGTGTGTGTGTGTGTGTGTGTGTGTGTGTTTGTCCTAATGCATGTATACAGGGTGTGTGTGTATGTAAACTCGTGATTTCAAACTTCATGATTATTTTCAGGAACTGAACCTGCAATCAGAGCAGACTGCAGTGAGGCAGTAGGTGCTTTGATTGTGTCACGCAGACTTCCAGATTTAAACTGTATGGGTGCTTAATTTAGAAAAAGATCACCATGCTTTTCCTCCACATATTAGCTTAAGCAAGTCACTGAACCTCAATCTCAGTTATTTTTACAAAATGGAAGTGATAATATCTGCCCTTCTGAACTTTCGAAGTGGTTTGAGGAACAAGTAGAATTATATCAATAAAACTACATTATATAAAACAAGGGAGTTGTGATTTACCAGTCATGCCCCACTTAATAATGGGAATACATCGGCAATACCCTCAGAGACATGCATCATTAGGTGATCCGTCGTTGTGGGAACAACAAGCACACTCACGCAGACCTACATGTCACAGCCCACTGCACACCTAGGCTGTGGGTGGAGCCTATTGCTCCTGGGCTGCAGACATGTACGGTTTGTTACTGCACAAATAGCATACAGTATGTTACTATAAAATAGAGATTAAATCAAGCATGAGAGAAATGTTAGAACAGAGAGATATGGTAAACACAAGATGTATAAGGCTGCTGGCAGGGTAACATGACACCCTGTTTTAGAGCTACTTTTTATAAGTATAAAGGGTACACTCTAAAGTAGTGATAAAAAGTATGGTATAGTAACTACACAAACCAGTAACATAGACATTTATCATAATTATCAAGTAGTGTGCACTGTACATAATTGTGTGTGCTGTACTTTTCCACAACGGGCAGCACAGTAGGTTTGTTTACACCAGCATCACCACAAACATGTGAGTGTGGAGTGTGTCATGCCCTGATGTTACAATGGCTACGACGTCACTAGGCAATAAGAATTTCTCAGCTCCATTTTAATCTTATGGGTCCACTGTCATACAGGCTCCTCCATTGACTGGAGTGTCATCACGTGGGTGTGACTCTATTCAAAAGCATCTTTTGGACCTCTGGGTGCTTCGCTATCTATAGACCCTCCCAGCTATTATGGGTATTGAAGGTGGCCTTTTTTGTCTTCCCATTACAATTACTTATAGTCTCAGACCCAGACCATGTAAGATCAGAAGTTATTCCACTCAGAAAATTCTAGAACCTTATCAGTCATTCATTCAACAAGTGTTTTATTCAATGTTTCTCTAGGCCAGGCACAGCAAATAGACATTGGAGATGCTGAGACAAATACTTCAGAGCCCCTGCCTATAAAGGGCTTGGGTTATGGCAGCAAAATGAAAAAAAAACTGCAAGCAAATACATGTGATAAAATTTCATAGGTACTCTATAGAAGCATGTATGGAGAAGACACAGCACAGAGGAGGGAGGGGTTGAGCCTAGCTGTGGGCAGGGAGTGTGACAAACTCTGCTGATTACCTAAAAATCATTCTTTCCTCTTCCTCCACATCACCTCCCACTGAATAGACTTGAAAGTAAAAAACTCCCTTTCTCACCCTCCCTAGCTCCTAAGCACGCATGTGATATGGATGTGTTCAATGAAAAATGTGTGAATTTGCTAGGTGGTTTCTAGGAAAGTTTTTCTTCCTTAATAAAAGGGCTCATGACAGATGGTAGTTCTCAAACATGGCCATAACAATACCTCCCCACCTCATGTGCTCTTCTGACAATGTGATCTTACTCCTCCCACTAAGAAATGGGGTCCATGTCCTCTCTTCTTTAATCCTGGAGTGAGCTTTATGACTGTCTTCGCCAGCAGAGTACAGTGGAAGTGATACTGTGATATCTAACAGCCAGATCATAAAATTGCCATGCATTTCAACTTTGTTCTTTTGGGCTACTTGCTTCTCGAAGCCAGCACCCGTGCTGTGAGGAAACCCAAATTAGCCTCCGTTGAGAGACCACGTGGAGAAACCATGTCCAGATGTTCTGGCTGCCAATACAGAGGAGGTCCCAGTCAACAGTAAGCACCAACCACAAGACAGGTGAGTGAGGACATACTACAGACCCCACCACTGAATCATGCCCAGCCATCAAGTCTTCCTCACTGAGGCCCCAAACACTGTGGAGCAGAGACAACCTTTTCCCACTGTGCTCTACACAAATTCCCATGCCACATAATCTGTGAGCATAATAAAATGGTTATTTTTATGCTTCTTAGCTTTGAGGTGATTTATTTTACATCTGGGTTGTGGATATGACTTTCTGCCTTCTTCCAGCCTTGATTCTACTAGCTAAGCAGAGTGGAAATGGGAGAAATCTTAAGACCATGTGGTGAAAGCATGATGTTGGCCTTGACATTGTAGATCTGCTGAACCACCACCCATAACTGTCCATCTCCAGTCCTCTTGGGATGTGAGAAAAACAAATATGCTCTTGTTTGTTTATGCCCTTGTACGCTAGATTATCTGTTACTTACAGTTAGAAACACCCTTAACTGATACAATTGACCCCTACTGGTAAGATTTGGTGTATTTGTTGGGAATAAAATTTGACTTTAAAAATGTCAAAGGCTAATCAGAATAAAAGTAGACACAGCAATTTTAGCTTAGTCTTCTAAGAAGTTTGCCTGAAGAAAATTATTACCAATGGATTTTTGTCTTAAGGACACTATATTCCTCCGATTTTAAGAAATATGGTGCATATTGTCATACAGACATGCCCTCAAATGGCCGTCAAGACAGTGGTCTTTTCCATCTGGGAAATTTTCCAGCCCCATGGAGTACTGGGCCAGATGATCACAAACCTAGTTAGACTCCTGGCAGCTTCTTATTAAAGCCCTGCCACTCAAGCCAAAGCATCCTATGCTCAGCACCTGCAGCACTATGGTTAAATGGCTGAGATGCCCATGAATCAATTCACCCAAAATTATACCACATGTCACCCAGATAATGGTGCAGCTTAGTGGCCCACTGCTGACTAATACCTTCCATATGATCAGCTGAAATATTCTTTCCATAGAAATTATAAATTCTCTTATCCATCCTTTCCATTTACCCCAGAACTACAATTGTGCCTACAGCATAAGCTCCAGGTCAATCTCTTGCCCACAATTAACAGGGCAAAGCATTGATACGAAGTCTTTTAAAAGGTACAGCTGATTAAAAAGGTTCCTCTGGCCCTGGAGAGTGTGGCTCAGTGGACAGTGCACCAGCCCGCAAACCACAAGGTCACCAGTTCAGTTCCCAGTCAGGGTGCATGCCAGGGTTGCAGTCCATGTTCCCAATTGGGGGTGTACGTGAGGTAACTGATCAACGTATCTCTCACACATTAACGTTACTCTCCCTCTCTTTCTCCCTCCCTCTCTGTCTCTCTAAAAATAAATAAATAAAATCTTTTAAAAACAAAAGTTTCCTCTATATATGAAATGACCTTAAAATGAAGAAAATTAAAAAAAAATGATCTTGGTTGCCATACTCTTTACATACTGTCCAGAAAACCTGAGGATGTCTCTCAAAGATGTGGACAGGTAAAAAATGATCAAGGAAGTGATTTCATCAACTCTCACTGATGTGGAAAAACAAAACATCATTCTTCTTTTCCTTTCTGTGTCAAGATTATCAGAACCTCCATAGACACTCCTTGAGGTGAACAAGGGGAGCAAGAGAATGTTCTGCAAAGCTGTCATTTTCAAGCCATCAGGTTTGTGCCAAAACTATAGATCAGGAATTCCTGAGTCAGCATTCATTCCCTTTGTCGATATAGGTGCTGATCCAGTCTCCAGACAGCGGGGCTGAGTTTCAGTCCCACTAAGAATAAAAACTAGGAGTGGAAACAATGCATGGGCCACATATGGTGAGCATGCCTTCAGATAGAGGCAGATCAGTGGAGGTCCATGGGATGACTATGGTCCCATCTCCCTCAGTAACAAAGCAGCAGACTATTACCTCTCTCATTCTCTCCCCTAGTGGATGGGGAACTGCTGACAGGAACCACCTGACCTGACTCTAACTGGCTCAGGGCCTGGGGGGTAGCAGATGGTTATTTCTAGAAGCCTGGGATGTGTTGCTGTGAGTTAGGAACAGTGAAGGCAGGAAATTACCTCCTATGCCCTTACCTCTCCCAGTGCTAAGGCAAAAAGCTAGCATGAATTTATGCCTCTGCTTTTATTAGCGGGCCTCAGCAACCATTGATAGAATAAATATTAGTATTTTTGAAAATTACAAATGGAGAAATACGAGCAGAAACCCAAAAAGCAGATAATGGAATTCTACCCACCCAGAAGAAAAGCCAGTAAAACCCCTGGGTATTCGATATATATCATCAGGACCCATTTCTATGTCCATTATTGAGAGACCAGAAGATTTAATGCCTGCACATTGCAGCAGCCTGAAATAATTTCAGCCTAAATATCTTGAAGAGGCAATATGGTCCACAGGCATATTTTTTAAAAACCCTTTTTTATCTCCCACCCACTGTCCCACAAACAACAGCTCACCTCTCACTTTTCAGACCCTTCAGAAAACATGCCCGTAGCCCCAGTCAGTGTGCCTCCACTCCTTGTCCCCCTTTTCTTTTCTCCTCAGCTCTCAGCAGAGCAGCCCAAAGGGAGTTCATCTGACAAGGCCGTCCTTCCACAGAGAAAGAGGAAAGAAGTAAACCCACTGGGCAGAGTTGGAATTCTCCTTTGCAGGTGGAGAGAGGGGAAAGCTGCAACCGAATACACTAGCAATCATTTCCTTGTCTTATACATTATTTTTTAATGAATGTTTTTCTACATCAATACATATTCTTATATGTAACATTTTTGAATGGCTTCATGTTATTTCATTGTATAGATGAATTATAATTTCTTTAACCAATCATTATTTAGTTTACTTTCAACCTTCACATGAGAATAAATCTCATTTTTACCTAAGCTTTTGCACATAAGCTCAATTATTGACCTAGGGTAAATTTCCAAAGGTGGTAGGGATTCTAGTGCATTAGTCAGGATATTTTTGGCCACACGTGTGGCATGTAACAGCTTAAAAAACATGAGACAGTATACATATATGTATATACCCACAGACATGTGTGTATGTATACACACACACATGATAAAATCAGAACTGATACGGTGATTCTGTTACATGGTGTAAAAGACCCAGTTTCTTTCTATCTTGTGGCTCCACCATCCCTAGATACTGCTCTTGTTCATTGGATCTAAAAGCACATCTGTATCCCAGACAGCAAAACGAGGAAAAGGGAACACAAAAGATCACACCCCTGCCCTTTTAAGACTCAATCCTGAAGTTATACAAATAACTTCTGCTTTCATCCTATTAGCCAGCACTTATCCACGTGCTCATTCCTAGCTGCAGGGGAAGCTGGGAATATAATCTCTATTCTGAGCAGCCATGCTAAAAATTCTAATACCGTGGAAGAAGCGGTTAAACATGCATACGTATTTTTTAAGGTTATTGATATATACTACCTTGTTAGCCTGTAGAAAGATTGTAGGAATTTATACTTCCATCACCCTGCCAACACAAGACATTTAAAATAACTTGCTGAGCCCTGGCTGGACGGCTCAGTTGGTTGGAGTGTCATCCTGTGCACCAAAGAGTTGTGGATTCAATTCCCAGTTGGGACACATACTTAGGATGCGTTTGATCCCTGGTGGGGACATGTATGGAAGACAGCCTATCAATGTTTGTGTCTCACATTGATCTCTCTCTCTCTCTTTCTCTCTCTCTCTCTCTCTCTGCCTCTCTCTCTCTCTCCCCACCCCCTTCCTCTCTCAAATCAGTGAACATGTCCTCCAGTGAGGATTGCAAAATATCTATCTTGCCAAAATAATAACAAGAAAAATATCATCATGCTATTTTACTATTCATTGTCTTAATCTCTGGTAATGCCTGCACCATTTTTTTTCTGATGAAATACATCTCAGAAGTGGCTTCAGAAATTGATTCTACATGCAGAGTTAAGTGGAAAGCCCAGATTTCAACACTGTAGACTCTCAGTAGGGCATGCCAGCTTGTCCACCATCTTCCACGGCTGTTTCATTAAAAACAGTTCTAGGGGAGCATTTGCAGTCTTGCTCCGTGGCATATGTCATCAGTTGGGCTCAAATGAACTCTTATAAAAGTTTTTTTTAAAAGACAATTCTAATCTTGGTTTTCAGGGTGGTCTCTTTGCTCTCACCAGGTATAAACCTACTGTTGCCAAGTAGATTTTCCTTTAGGTTTTACTATTGCAAAGAATTTCTGGATGGTGAGGCAGCCCCTTCGAGGCTAAGAAGAAAATTACTCAGAACTTGAAGGGCTATTTATTCTGGGAATTCCAGCTAGGCAAAGTTCAATGTTATCTTTATTTACTTGATGTTGCAGTTCACCCAGGACCACCAGTTCTAACTCAGACTACATAGCCTTATCCAGGGCCACAAAAACTCTTGACAGGCCTGGGAGATCTGCCAGGTCCATTGTATCTGTCAGGAAAGTCTACGTTATGCTGAGGTAACAAACACTCCCAAATTTTAGTAACTTGAAACAACAACTTTTTTTCATACTTACATCATTGTCTATCTTGGTTCAGTGTAGGGGGCTCTTCTCCAAGTAGCCTTTATCATGGGACCCAGGCTAACAGAATCTTACCCTCCAGAACATGGCCAGTCACTCCCAGGGTACTTCATACACTCACTCAGAAGTGGCATATGTTACTTCTACTCACATCTCATTGACAAAGCAAGTGCTATGCCTCTACTTGACTTCAGAGAGGAAGAAAGTGCAATTCTACCATGTGCCCTGAAGGAAGAGAACTTTAAATATTGGGAATAGCACTAATGAGTAAAGTGAGGGGTGGGATGACAGCTGAAGGGGGAGATTAGGGGGTGGAGAAATTGAGCAAAAAGGAAAAATGACTCATGGACATGGACAGCAGTCTGGTGATTGCTGGGAGGACAGGGATATAAGGGGACTAAATGGTAATGGGAAAAAATACAACAAAGGTTAAATTAAATAAAATGAATGAATGAATGAATGAATGAATGAATAATAAAGTGAGGGGTAGGGAGGGGACTTCAGATTTCAGCAGTATCCAGCGTCATCTTGTTTAGTTTCTTAAAGGGTCTAGGTATGTTTTCCGTGGACCTTATGAGCCTGCAGGCTCCTTAAAGGCAAAATCTTGTCTTACATACATTGGATCCCCAGCACTTGGCATATCTCTTGGCACATGGTAATTGCTCAGCAGATATTTATTAAATGGGGAAGGAGACAGGGAATACCACCCCTGGAATAGCTATTATATAAAAAGTACTATAGTGTGGTTTCCCACCCAGGAGCATGGCTATGCCTTTCCTTTTCCCCTCTCTTCCCCAACAGGTGTGTATCTCCTATACTCTAAAGGGTTCCCATGAGACTAGCAACCAGGGGAGCAAAGGGCAGTGGCAGCTCATCCCATGCTAACCTCTCAACCCGTCTCAATTTCCCCTTTTCTCTGACTTCCCTATGAGCCAAAGCAGCCCCACCTCAGCCCATTTCTTTCCTATCATACTTCTACAGAGCCAAAGCAGCCCCTCTCCTATTGCTACTTCTATTCTAAGCCCTACCTTGTTTCACTGTCACCATCTTTAATAACACACTCTCAAAATAATAATAATGATAATGATGATGATAACAAAAAGTACTATAGACTAAACAGCATAGAACCAAAATGCTAGGAAGGGTGATACTTGCTTGGGCACTCCAGAAATAACAAGTCCATACAATACAACTAGGAGGTATAAGTGAAATAGTGGGTGGCTGGCAAGAATGCAAAGATATAGGCCCACTATTCTCATTATCATACACCCAAACTGATACAGCTTTGACTCACACACAGCCCAGTGTGTCTGAATTTGCATATGGACCAGCTTAATTTCCAATGATCACATCACACTCTGTGTACTCATAAGCACGCACATACATATGCCCAGCACTAGCTGATTATAAATGTCTTATTTATTTTTCAAAGAAGCTTGGTAATAATCACTACCACCTTGAAAAGAAGCAAAAATAAAAACACTGAAAATTTTCCATGATTTAACTCTTCAAAGGCAAAAAGATTAAATAAATCCTTCTTTATGTTTTATTTTGTTAATATTTTTAACTAAACAAGTAATGTGTGTTGTGTCAGTAAAGATATTTTGTTGCGAATCCCCACGTCAATTTAGACTAACTTAAACCAAAGGCAAAACAAATGGAAGAAACTGGATAACCCTAAAAAGCAAAGTAACTCCTAAAACTTCAAGAAAGATGGGAACCAAGGAAAGTCCCAGGGATCTCTTTTGACAATGCCAACTGAAGATTTGACTCCAAAAACTATCCATTCCTATAAGTCTGTATTAAGATTCAGGTTCAAAGAGTGTCTGACTGGCCAAGTTCTGATGATACATACTCATTATTTTATGTTGGGGGTACGGGGAGGGGGGAGATGAACAGTGAGGAGACATGTAGGACATCCAGAATTACGTGGCTGAAGGCAAAGCAGTTGCTTCAAGGAATAGACACTGGTTAGAACAAAAGTAATAGATGTTATGACATGCACAATTTTTTAAATAAAAGATAAGTATACAGAAAAAGATAAAATCACCTGTATTCCCACCACAGTGCATATTTTGGTATATAGCCTTCCAGATTTTTCTCTAGTCATATTTTTTTTTACTTGCAAAAATTGAGTCATATTGTATATACTGCATTGTAATTTGTTCCTTTTTGCTTAAAGTACCTTTTGAAAACTCTATATAAATAGCAACAAGATTGAAAGATAATCTTTTCCTTTTTATTGAACTTATTGAGGTGACACTGGTTCACAAAATTATGCAGGTTTCAAATAAAAGAGAAATATAATTTTTTATTCATGGTAAGGAGGCTTGAATTATAATCAAAGACAGTGACCAGTAGACTAATTAATCAATATCAGAGTAAGAATTTGCGAGTCATGATTTCTAGGCCTATAGTCCTACCCATGAACAACTACTATTGTGTATCTGAAGCTCTACCTCTCTATATCCATCTACCTACAAACATGCCTACCTACCATCCACCTAGCTGCCTAATTACCATCATGATGGGCTAAGTTATGCACTAGTAACAAACAACTCTGAAATGTCCCTAGCTGAATAAGTGCATTTCTCACACGTAGACTGGGGAAGCTCTTCCCATTTAGGCCCTTGGGAACCAGGGAAATGAAAGCTCTACCTCAGTCCAGGACGGACTGGAACATGACAAAGCATACCCTGCTTCTCAAAGCTTTGGCAACCAGAAGTGATGCCTCTTTCTACTCCCACTCACAATTCATTGCCCACAATTCATTGGCTAGTCCTGTGGCCAAGCTAACTCCAAAGCAGCGATCCTTCCATGTGATCCTACCATGGCCACAGAAAAATTACAGTATTTGTGAGTGGCATGTGGCAAAGATGACATTTGATTTGTTTGAGTTTACAAACAATTTAGTAGTAGATACTGGGTTGGAATGGAGAATAAAATCTTTCTCAATTTGCAAATCCTTTAAGAGGATCAAATGATTTAACCAGACCATTTCCATTTCTATCTCAAACTATATTTTGTCCCTCCCCCAAATCCTCTGTTCATACAATGTCGCACAAACCAGAGAGCAAGCTGGTGCTGGTAACACACAGAAGATGATTTTATGATATTCTAAAAAGCTCAGTGTTATTTATTCTACATGATCTAAAACAAAACATGAATAGTTTTAATTATTTAAAGTTTTTTAAATTATCTTGAGGAACTGAATTAATATTAGAACATAATCGTCAGTGAGTCTGACTAGGAAACTATTATGAAGATAAGACCAATAATAATATGTAGCTTTGGAACCAGTTTATTTCAAGTGTTGCCTACTGAATATATTAACTGATTAAGTGTTAGAAAAGTTTTTTAAAAGTAGTATATTATACAGAATTTTTTTAAAAACACATCTGTAGCCACTACATGGTGTGTCTAAGGTGTAACAATCTGGTACATTTACTGACTGGTCTCGAGAGACTGTGGCCTGGGGGAAGAGAAAGATGGCATAGGTCATCATCAGACGGCACCTGAGCCAAAAACAAGTTGGACACCACTGGAACCAAAGTGTATAATCACATGTCTCAGGTGGAGGCTGAGACAGAAGCAAAGGTAGCCAACTAAGAACTACTGGAAGCTACAGATTTCTAGGGATGACCTCTGTTGAGACTAGACACAAATGCTCATTTACAACCACTGCATCAACTCACTGGTGAACATGCATCTGGCATGGGAAGAGTGAATGGGGACAAATGATGGGACTTCAGAAACAACACACTGCAGCCCTCAGGTAGGGGAGCTGAGCCAGTGGAGAGAACAGCAAGAACATCCCAAGACCCACATAAAGGCACACTGAGACCTGGGCCAGGAAGGACTTCTGCACTTGGGGTTAGGGTTAGGATGTTTGCTGGGAAACAGAGACATATCAAAGAATGAAAATTCATTACAGAGGAGAAAACTCTCAGCTAGGGGTACAGAGCTGGGGTTTAGCTTCCTGATTCTGTCTTCTGTTCACTGCCCAGATAAGGAATGGTAACGTGTCCTGTGTCAAGCATGTACTCTTTTGCCAGACCTCACCTACTCTGAGGGGAGAGGAGAAAACCTCCCAATCCTAAAAATAGAGGGACAGGCTGAGGGAAAAGGTACTGACAAGGCCAAACTGGATTCAGAAAAATGAAGCCAGTCTGCTACTGTTCAGTTAGTCTGTCTTCCTTTCGAAGTCCAGAGGGTTTGATGCTACGAATGCAAGTTTTAATCAAGTCAGCAAGTATTTATTTATTTAGTTCACTATAACAAGCAAAATAATTAAGAGCCATTATTATTTTCCAAATGCCTCAAATATATTGGAATTTTTTAAACATTTTTTCTAATTATAAAAGTAGTACATGAAAATTTTAGGAATTATTGGAAAAGCAGAGGATAGAGAAAAAAATTTTAAGTACTGGTAACCTCACTGTCTGGAGATGGTACTATTAGTATTCACTATATTTCCTTCTTGTCTCTGTCTGTATAATTTTTAACAAATTAGACTTTTAAAAATACTTTAGATTCTATGTTATATACAATGTGAATTCTACATTTATCTTTTTAAATTAAAATATGAACATTTGTCTACATATTTAAAAACTCTGCCACTGTTTTAATGGCTTTACCCCCTCTTAGTGGTTCACCAACGTTTATTTATTCATTTTTCTACAGTTAGTCATTACAGTAATTTCTAATGTTTCCTTATTATAACTTGTACTAAAATGCATATACTGTATATGTATATTTGAACATAACCCTTTGTCCACATTTTTAATTATTTCATGAAAAGAAATTCCTAGAAATGAAATCACTCGGTCAAAAGACAAAAATATGGAGGCAGTTTTAAAACATGACCTCAAAATTCTTTGACTCTCCTCCCATGGAGAGCTGGGGTCTAGTTCCCCTCTCCTTGAATCTCAGCAGATTCGTGACAACTTCAGCCAGCAGAGTAAGCAGAATGGATGCTGTATGACTTCCAAACTTTGGTGGCTCAGAGCATTCACACTTGAACCAGCTTATAAACACCCTGACTACCCCAAGGCCACCATGCTGTGAGGAAGCCAATCCACAGAGTGGCCAAGTAAGGCTCCCCAGGGGACAGTGATAGTCTTTGCATCACACTGGTCCAGACCCCAAACTTGTGAATGAGCAAAGTTTCAGAAGACCCCAGCCCCCAGGCAAGGATTCACCCCCAACCTTCACATCTTACCAAGTGAGGCACCACATGACATTGAAGAAACCAGCCATTTCCTCTGTTTGAATTCCTGAGTCAGAGAATCTATGCACTTAATAAAATGGAGTTTGAAGCCAAGTTTCTGGGTAACTTTCATGTAGCAATGGTAAATAGGAACAAACATTTTTAAGGCTCTTAATATATCCTGGCAAGTTGTTTTCTAGGCAGATTGTAACAATTTGGCCCCCCTTTTAGAGCATATGAGAGCTCCCATCTCACTGTACTTTATCCACACTGACACAATTCAGAGTTCCCCTCTTGTTTAATTTAAAAAACATTTTAATGTGGAAAATGAATACTCGTAAGTGTGAGAAAATAGTATATGAGGTCTGTCCGGAAAAAGTCCAGCCATTGTTAACCTAAGGAGAACAGTTTGTGTGACATCGATGTAACCTGGCAGCCAAGGAGAGTGGATTGGAATGCACATGCAGGAACAATGATGACTTCACTGTAGTAGTCAGTGAGGGTGGTAGATGCCCTTGAGTGAGCATGTGTACTGTGTGGCCATTGTATTCAAAATGACTGAGTGAGTAGAGCAACGGATTTTTACATTAAACTTGAACATTCTGCCGCGGGAAGTATGTTTCAGATGATTCAGAAGGTTTTTAGGGACAATGTAATGAGTGAAGCTCAAACAAAAGTGAGGCACAAACACTTGAAAGATGGTTGAGAATCTGTTGAAAGTGACCCACATTCTGGAAGGCCTACAGCAAGCAGAACACCTGAAAATGTTGAACATGTACAGGCTGTAATCAACAAAGATTGGCCACTGACAGTGGGAGAACTAGAAGCTGATCTAGGGATTCCAAAAACTACTGTGTCTGAGACTTTGACTTAGGATCTTGGCATGAAACATGTGGCAAAATTGATTGTGTGGCTTCTGCTACCAGAGCAGAAGGAACACTGTGCTACAGTTGCTAATGACTTGATTCAAATCACTACCATTGAACCCAAAGTAGGTCCCAAGGTGCCTACTTTGAAGGGGTCTGAAGCATCAGTATCCTATGTGCAATGTTTCTTGTATCTTGTATCTTCTTCAATAAATGCTCTATTTTTCTAGGACTTGGTTGGATAGTTTCTGGACAGGTCAAGAACAAAGGACCATGTACCTATCACCCAGCTTCAGTAGTTCCCACTTTTATTCCATCTCCTCCACTTCCTACTCCTATCTTCCCTTTTCCATCACCAGAGCTTTTTATTTCTATATTACTCTTCTTAAATAAAAGTATGTTTACTCCTATTGGTCAATGAAGACCAGGACTTGCCAGAAGTAGCTACTATATTTTGCAGTGTATAATGCACAATTTTTTACCCAAATTTTTTAGGGAAAAATAAAGACATGCATTATATATGGGTAGTACTAATTTTGTACCTATATAAGTATTTTTAATTCTCTTATATATGCTTATGCAATAAAAGTGTAACTTTAGAAAGCAGCAATGATATCCATAAGCAAAATAATACCCTGGAAAGTGATAATCAGTTTTGCTTCTAAATATTAATTAATTAATTAACTAATTAATTAATTAAAAAGGAACATTTTTTCCTCTCAAAGTTTGGACCAAAAACATGGGTGTTCACAATACACAGGAGCACATTACACAGGGCAAGATACGGTAGATTAAACAACAAATACCAACAGAGTGTGAAAATAAGATATTAGGCCCTGGCCTCCAGGTAGCTCAGTTGCTTAGAGCGTCATCTTGATACACCAAGGTTGCAGGTTCGATCCCCCATTAGAGTACATACAAGAATCAACCCCCTGAGCACTGGCGTAGCTCAGTGGATTGAGTGCGGGCCGCAAACCAAAGCATCACAGGTTCGATTCCCAGTCAGGGCACATGCCTAGGTTGCGGTCCATGGCCCGCAGCAACTGCACATTGATGTTTCTCTCTCTCTTTCTCCTTCCTTTCCCTCTCTAAAAAAAAAAAGAATCAACCAATGAACGTATACATAAGTGGAACAATAAGCTGATGTTTCTTTCTCTCTCTTTCAAGTCAATAATTCAATAAAAAGGAAATAAGATATTAGCAACTACATATAAAGTAGTTACAAGAAGCTGAAGGCTATTTTAAACATGTCACACATAATAATAATGCATTTAAATTTCATAGGAACTCTAAAAGGTAGGTAAAATTAGTTATCATCATCCCATTTCACAGATGAGGAAATAGAGGCACAGGAAACGAAGCAACTTGTTCAAGTTTACATGGTTAGCTAGTAAGTAGTAGACAAAAACCGACACCAAGCAGTCAGGCTCCGAGGCCCAGGGTCATAATCACTCTACAACATCACTGCTCTTGAGGGAGACTGATTTCTAAGGAAATTTAGAGCATCTGGTCCATCATTACCCCCCAGTTATTGGGGAAATATTTGAATGCTGGAGATAATATATGGAGCCATTTTACCAGACAGCTCAAGCAGAAGTATTGCTGGCTTATGTGTGGAGACTTGTAAAGAAAAAGCCAGACCATAGAAGAGGAAAATGTGTTATAGCCTAACAAGGTCACACTAATCAGATACTAGAATATATGGAGTAGGGTCTTATTCATATTAAAAGGGGAAAAAATTGAATGTCTGGATTACTATGGAGGAATGGAGCTGCCTCATAGGTAATTCCTAAGAAAATAATGGGGGAAAAAAAGCAAAAGTAAATCCTTTAAAAATTCACCTGCAGCAATCAAATGAGAAAAACACATCCTCTACAACAAACACCTCAAAAAGATAGCCCAGGAAGGATACAAGATTTGGGAGCCAAGCGCAGCAGCATCTTGGTAGGGCTGCCAGCCCCAACTTGTCCTCTCTTAAGTCATAAAATCCTAAGCATTCCCATCAATACTAAGATCTGCAAAGAGCCAATCTATGTAGTTATCTTTATCTCTTGTTTTCTAATTGCAGTGAATGCAACTGGTTGCTGAGGCAAAACTGGGTGAAACAGTCAACTGGAAGCACATGAATGGGAGAGCTGTGGGCCTGCCCTCTTAGTATGAGGGATCCAAAGCCTGTGGAAATGGACTGCACCAGGTGGAATAAATTCTCAGATAGAAATTAGCACAGAGCTTAGGGTTTCTAATGAAGAGTGCACACAGCCTCAGCTCAGCCCTCCTACCATGCAGGGTGCAAAAAAACAAGAGACATTGAACCCCCCAAATTATGCCACTTTGGGGAAAACAAACTGGCCTCAGATAAAGTGGAAGGCAGTCACAACGTCACCCACACTCCTTCAAAGCAAACAGGGGGTTTGACAGAGCTGCTCAAACTTGAGCAAGATGAAAAGAATCAGCCTTGGCAAGGAGGCACCAGTGCCTGCGGGCCTGCGGGGTGGCGTGGGGGTGGTGGGAGGAACAGACTGGAACAAAAGACCAACACACACCACAGCCTGCATGACAATTTAACTGTAGGGAAAAAAGGAATGGCCCTTAGCAGACTTTCAAGGGCAAGGCAGAACCACCAGGTGACTGGGACCTTCAGGAGAGGACTACCATAAAGAGTAGGGATTAAAGAGAAGAAGAGGGTCAACAAGAGTATTCCCACCTGAGACAACTTCTTAAGGCCCAGACTGGGAGGTCTGTGACCCGGATTCCTTTGTTTGACTCAAGGGAGTTGTAGACAGGGTGGGAGGGGGTAACGGGGAAGGGGGGTTTTACAGAAAGTAGCCTCACAGGGTGATCTGACCAAAAATTTGCAGCCCAGCAGGTCTTTGTGGATACTGATGTCTCAGGCATATAGCTTTCTTACTAAAGGGTTTATCTTTGCTTTAAGAAAGTCCTATCCATTGTTTTTCTTTTTATTTAATCTTTATTGTATTTTTAAATATTACCTGTTAGTTCACTTATCCATTGTTTTTTTACATCTAGATAAATGCACTTTTGAAATAAGTGAAACCACCCTTAAAAGAACACATAATCTTGTTAATTAAACAATCTCCGCCTTGCTTTCTTCCACCTTCTTACAGTCTTCTGTGCTTTCTCTCCTTATTTCCTTAATTCCAAATATATAAGAGAAGCATTTGCGATCTTGCTTTCTGGCCATTGTCATCAGTTTTGTCTCAAATACACTGTTAAAATTTATCTACAGATTTGGATGTTTCTTACATCCACAGAGTGAACCAGCTCCAGCTTTAGGACCCTTCCTAAACCCTACAGAAAGAAGACAGCTATTTGAGCCACACTGTGTATTAGAACCAAGCTCTTTTTGTGTATTAGCTCATTTCATCCTTACTGCAACCCAAGAGATACACACTATTACCATCCTTTTTTAAAGATAAAGAAACTTTTGCCCTAGGCCACACAAGGTGTGGATCCAGAGTCTATCCTCTTACCCATTAGAGTCCTTGGGCTCTCCTTGTCTCAAAAAGGTTTAATCTTCCTCCAGCGCCGGAGGAGCCCAGAGGGTTTATGAGGTAAACAGGAGGACTAACCAGACTGCCTAGCCTTGGAGAAATTAACATTTCCTTGGTTCTCCTCTCCACTCTTATCCTTAGTAGCTGGGAAGGAGGAAGCATCTACCACTTTCTTTTGCTAACAAGCCTTATTTTACATGTAAACAATCAGTTGAAATTAATGTGATCTTTATTAAGCATTAAGATCTTTCTTTTAGGTAAATGAAAATCCCTTCACCAACAGGTTTAGCTTCCCAGGCTGAAGACTACACCCCTACATAAAACACCCACACAGGTACACACAGCTCGCAGCAGTGTTTTGACACAGACAGAATTATGAGTCATAAATACTCATGGCTGGAGCAGAAAGCACTCAACCAAAAAAAAAAAATCACTCAACCAGAAGCTACATAATCATGGATGACATCCATTTTCACTAGAGCAGTGCTAACGTGACGCATAATGGACTGGAGTTACGGTAACAGAAGGCAGGATAGGCCATTTGTTGTAATGAATTCCTGAAGCCAGTCCATTGTGGGGAGAGTAATATCCCACCAATTAACAATAAGCTCAATGGTAAGCCCAAATGTTGATTCCAGAGAGGCATTTGGCCTGCAAACCAGTGGCTCTAGACACATTCCCTGTGGACTCAGTATCTTGTGTTCTAGAGCTATTAGCTGTAAGTAACTCCCACATGTGAGTGATGATGAATTTTGATAACATCAAGTAAGTACCTTAATTGTTTCAAATTCCTCAAATCAAAAATCAGAGAGAGCAACAAAGCCAGGAGCCTCGGCTCAGGAGCTTGAGGGCACATGAAATACCTACAATGGGACAGCAAAAGCGTTTGGCCCAAATGTCATACTTGCCTCCCTATTTAGTCCCCTCTATCTTAACTCTTCCTTGATCTTTCTCTAAAAGTCTTGATGTATATGTGGTCAGACAGCACTGTGAAGATTCAGCATTGTTCAGCAAAGACAGCATTGTTAGAATAGGAGGTGTAGAAGAAGTTGATTATGGCTCTACCTCCAGTGATGTACTCTTTATAGCTACTTATCATACATTATGTTATTATTGCTTTCTCTGCGGTACACCCACCTGTTGGCACATGTGAAGATGTTAATTGTGAAGGTAAGAAGTGGAGAGTACAACTGACCTAATAGGGAGGATAATGGCTGAGAGCTAGCATGGTACAGATAAAACTCCCTCTCCAGGGAGGCTTACTGCAGAAAATGATCTTACATCTTGAGAAACTCTGGGGCCATCCCTGAGTCAACTATGGGTATAGATTCAATGTAGAACAAGTTAGTAAGAACTACTATTTCTTAGAAACATCTTGAGGATATAAGTACGTTGAGTGGACACATGTTTAAGGATGGGAGAGGGAAGTACACCATTGGAAGAATAGCAAGAGAAGACAGACCAGAAAAATACAATTTCACAGAAGCCAAGAAAAGTGGACATTTTCAAGAAAAAGGAGAGAGGCAAAGATGCTCAAATATTAGGTGTCTTAAAAGTTTTTACTCCTTAAAAAAGTTTTTTTTCTGGATTCTACATATTCTCTTTATGATCTCTTGGCAACTACTGTCCAACCACATACACTCTTCCTCAAAAGAGTTCTCACCTTTGCTCACTCCCCAATCCATCACCAAGTGATCCAACCTACTTTCATTGCTTTGACCACTCCCCTTCTACAGGCTGAAAACTCCCCAAACTGTTTCTCCTGCCTAGACCTCTCCCTGCGGTTTAGGCCCATTTTTTTCATCTACAAGCATATGTCAGAAACATTGTTGGAAATGTCGGTGGACCCAGACCACCACAATAATGTGTCTCCCAACAACGTGGGTCGTAATCACTCTGCTGTGGAGAGTCTTGTCTTCAGTTAGTGAAAAACACAACATCCACAAGGCACAATAAAGTGAAGAGCAATACAATGAGGTATGTCCATACTTGTTGAGCATTTTATTTTATTTTATTTTACTTTTATTCATTTATTTTTTTTTACTTTTTTATTGTTGCTAAGCATTTTCACCTGGTTGTCCCACAGATTCAGCCAAGCCTTCATTCTTCTCTTTAGTTGGCACCTCTTAGCTGGATTCATCATTATCTAAGAATTACCCAACCTGGAAACCTGTGGGTCATTTTTGGTAACCTCTTCTCCTTCAACCCTCATTTTTAATCCTAAGGCTTGCCACTTTTGGCTCCTAAATATTTCTGAAAATCACCATCCCTTCTCCAGCCTGAGTGTTAGCCACCTCATTTCTCCCTTCTACCACCATTGCGGTCTTCTGTTATAGGTCTCCACATCTCTGGTCCTGCCTCCCTCAAAGCTATGCTTCCCTCACTCATACAGTCACCTAATTGCAAAGCTCACCATTTCCCTCTCCTATTGAAAACTGTCCATTTGCTGCCCATTACCCATGACACTGTGGAAACAACCTAAGTGTCCATCAGTGAAAGAATGGGTAAAGAAAATGTGGTATGTATATACAATGGAATGTTACCCAGCCATAAAACACACACAAAGAAATCTTGCTTTTTGGGACAACATGGATGGACCTTGAGGGCATTATGCAAAGTTAAACAAGTCAGATAGAGATGGACAAATATCATATGATCTCATTTACATGTGGAAAAATAAGTAACTTAATAAAAATAAGTTTATTGATATAGAGAAGAGATTGGATGATGGGCAGAGGCAGGGGTGGGTGTCAGTGTTCAAAGGCACAGAATGAGTGGCAGTGTTCAAAGGCACAAACTTCCAGGTATAAAATAAATAAGGCATGGAGAGATACTGTACAGCATGCTGACTGTGGTTAACAATACTGCATTGCATATTTGAAAGCTGCTGGAGAGTAGAGCTTAAAATTTTTCATTGCAAGAAAAAAATTGTAACTATGCATGGTATGGGTGTTAACTACACTTATTGTGGTGATTATTTCACCATACATATAGATATGAAATCATTTTGTTGTACACTTAAAACTAATATAATATTCTATGTCAATTATATCTCTTTACTTTTTAAAAAATGTATTTGCTGCCCAGTAACCATTAGATAAAATCTAAATGGGCCCTTCATCCTCCAGCCCCTGCCTCCCTCTTCAGTCTCCTCTCAGTGCTCCTTCCCAAACTCCAACGACAATGAACTTTGTGAGTTTCTAGTTACACATGACACTATTTCATTCCTCTGTAAGTCTGCTCTTATACTTACTCCCTCCCGAAACCCAGCTTAGCCTGGCCATCTCACTCTCATACTCTAAGACTCATCTCCATTTTGCTTTCTCCATAAAGCTTATCGGATCCTTTCATGCTAATTTTCTCCCCTATACCTTGTACATTGTTGGAATTTTTTAGGTCCTAGCATACAATAATCACTACAGTGTACTTTACACAGCTACTCCATTATACCCCATATTGTATTATAAGAGCCTGTTTTTATTTCCATTAGATACTGATCTCTTGAGGACTTGCAGGATATGAGATCCACTCTATCCTTCTACTTCGTGCTCTGCTTCATGAAGCTGATGTATAGATGGTATCAAATGGCTTCCTCCCCCACACACTTCCAATCAATTTGGAAGGGGCACCGCAGGGTAGGTAGAGTCAGGTCAGAGTATTTATTCCCCAGCTCCCTCCTTCCTAGGTTGCCATTTGCTAACTGTGCTTTTGACTAAAGGCCACTTCCTCTCAGGAAACATCTCTACATAGTTTGCTGGTACTCCTCCCTTCCCATGTTTTGGTAGCTATATCCCCCATCCCCACTCACCTAAGGATTCTACTATTACCAGCCTTACACTATCCTATATGGTTTCCTTAAACTCCATCTACATTCTCCTCAAATAAACCAAATTGAAGTGCCATCTGTTTTCTGCTGGGATCCTAACAAGGGCAAAGGTGTTTTCTCACTCATCTCTGGAGCCTCACATCCAGCATAGTGCTTGGCATCTATTAGGTGCTTAATAATAGTTGAATGAACAATGAAAAAATGAATTATCTCGCTGTAGCTTGCCAAATCATGGCCAACAATGTCTGAGATAAAGAAAGGGGTGGCACTCTGGCTGGGTAGCCCAGTTGGTTGGAGCATTGTCCCCAGTACACCAAGGATGTGGGTTCAGTCCCTGGTCAGGCCACATACAAGAAACAACCAATACATGAATACATAAGTGCAACAAAAAATGATGTTTCTCTCTCTTTTGTTTTCTCTCTCTATAAAAAAAAGAATTCTTAAAAAAACTCAGAAAGTGGTGGTAATTAATGAACTAATTAAACATAGCTTCAACAGGAGATACAAGGAGATGCTTCCAAAAGCAGATTAGTCTCCACAGGGACACTCAGAAGTGGTTAGGAGTAGAAAAATCGGGGATGGTCTGGACCTTCCTAGTAGACTCAGAAGAAGTTCACCTTTGGGATGCGAAAAAGTTTGAAGCAATTGATGTGAGACATGAGATAGGGAAGATATAGAAAAAAGAATGATCAATTAGCAGAAAAAAGCTGAGTTGATGGTAGCATTTTTTTTTGCATTTGCATATGTTTATAGCATGCCAGGGCAGCAATTCTCTGACTTGGATGCAGGAGCAGAATTCAAATAAACATTCTATTGAATGCTCCCACATGCCAGGAATTGTGATAGGATCTGGGGACACAGCAATGAATGAGACACAATTTCTATCCTTGAAAAGTTCACATTAGAGACAGGAAGACAAACACATAAACAGAGCATTTCAAAGCCACCTGGTAAATATTATGGTCTGCGGGGAGTGCCAACAAGAAAGGTTATCTACCCCAGCCTTGGGGAGAGAACAGGAAAGAAGTCCAAACAGACCTCCTGAGGAGGTGAGCTCTCTGAGATATCCTAAGAGTCAACCAGGTGAAGAAGGGCAGCCTAGAGTTTGAAGTACAACGAGCAGAAGACAAGGTCAAAGTGGAGTAAAGAGCATGGGACCCCTTCACCCAACCTCAAGCCCAACGTCCAAACACTATGACCTGCTTAGGAAACACTGATGTTGTTATCATTAATTTTAATTACAAAAAATAGCATTAAAACATGTCTATAAAAATTCAAAGAAGCCAAAAGAGGTTTTCAGAATAAAAATAGAAAGTCTGCTTTTATCTCATTACCAATCCCCCTCCATTCCTCAGACATAAAGCCTGCTAAGAGCTAGGCAGTTATCCCAGATTTTCTTCTATGGGTGGTCAAATAATATTTTGGTATATTAACCAAAATAGTTTGTCTTCAATATTTGTGTTGTTAATAATTTGGGGGATAACTCTTGCTTATTTGCTGATTCTTTCAGTCACATTTCTCACACACACAAGCCATTAAAGGAGGACCTTAAGGCAGGGACAGGGCAGGTATCAAAATGACTTATGGCCAGAGCTTTGATTCCAAAGACCTGAAGGAAAGTTCTCAGTTCACAAATTTTGATGTTATGAATCAAAGTAAAACCCTGAAATATTTTGGACTAAAAGCTCATGGCACAACCAGTAGTTTGGATGAAGAGTCCAACTTGTAGCCACTAGAGACTAGACGAAAAATGGAGTGGTAGAAGAGACAGGATATGATGGGGGTTGGCGGGGGCAGTCTATGTGGATCAGGATGACAGGCAGGATGTGAAGCAACCACACCTATCAAAGGAGATGCCTTTTTCCTTTCTGTGAGCAGCTGAGAGCCACCGGGGGCCCAAAGCTGTGTCTGCAGAGGGTCCAGCAGCCATGGGAAGGAAGAGCCAAGGGAACCATTCTTCTGGCTGCCATCAGCTGTCCAGCAGATAAGATGTCCATTCATGCCCCAGAACTTTGCCCTTTCCAATGCCCAGGCCATTTTATAGGCCTCTAAGGTGGAGGGTGGAGCCAGGATCCATAAGAAGTGGTGATGTGGGAAAGCCAACCCCAGCATCCATATGGGGTAGCCTGAGGGAAGCCAGCCTGAGACTTCTTTACTGCCTGGACAGAGGGAACCATGGTCCAACATGCCTTTGAACACAGGTGCAAAATATTGTTTAGCACTTATTGGCCATACTACATAGACTATGCCATGATTTATTAGTTTTAACTTTTAGCACCTGGAGCAGTAAGGATGCAGTAAGTCTTCAATAAATATTTGTTTAATAAGTGAAGAATATATGGGTTATCTTTCCACACAGAACATACGGGTTTCCCTTATTTTAATTGGCTGCACAGTACTCCATGACCTGATATACTCTATTTCCCTACTAATGAACATTTCAGCAAGTGCATTTCTATAGATTAGATACAAAGCAACTGCTTTTTGGCAACTGCTGAGCCAAAGTATATAGACAGTTTGATAGATATTGCCAAGTTGTCCCCCCAAAAGGGTCACCAACGTACTTGTACACTCCTAGCAAAGGTAAGTGATGTGAGAGCCAATGTTGATTAAGGGTTTATTGTACCCAAAGCATCTTCCCAGCTATTCCACATGGGTTGATTAATTTTTTCCTTAAAACAGCCCTTTCAGGTAACTCTTTTTATCTTCATTTTACAAAGTACTTAGAAACTGAAGCATAGACAAATCAAATAATTTAACCAGAATCATGGGATAGTAAACTGGGTACCAGAGCATAGGAGCTTAACCACATGCCCCTCTGAGGAAGGGTATCTATTTCCCCACATCTTCATTAATAATAAGCATTTATGCATTTTGTCAATAATGTGGGTGAACATAATATGTGAACTGGTGGCCCAAAGTGGATGTAAAGGATCAAAGATTAGAAAGTTGACTCCATGCGGCTACTTCTCCAGTGCACACAGATTTTAAAACTTTTGTGACTAAACAAAAAGTTCTAATGTTCTCAATGACAATGTGAGAGTATCAGCTGGGGAACTGAGTTGAAGGCAGCAGAATCCACTGTAGCTAGTTTCAACACAAAAGTATTTATTTGGTTGGCTGAAAATTGGTCTTTTTCTGTAAGATGGCTCTAGAAGCGCTGAGTTTTCTTTAACTTCACATGAAACAATTTTGTTAGATTATATTGTGGCAGCTGTCATATCAGTGTGTATTATTACAAAAACTTATCAAAATTGGTGAATTTTTGTGTAGCTATTTTAATATTGGAGATGGAAGAAAATACTCATTTTCAGCATATTACATTTTATTATTTCAAGAAAGGTAAAAATGCAACTGAAATGCAAAATAAGATTTGCGAAATGAATGAAGAAGGTGCTGTGACTTATCAAACATGTCAAAAGTGGCTTGTGAAGTTTTGTGTTGGAGACTTCTTCCTGGACGATGCTGCATGGTCAGGTAGACCAGTTGAAGCTGATGGTGATCAAATTGAGACATTAATTGAGAACAATCAACATTATACCACGTGGGAGATAACCAACATACTCAAAATATCCAAATCAATAAAGTTATTGGTGAAAATGAAAAATGTGCCTTTCATTTTATGTAAAAAACTCAGTGGACTTTTGGGTCAACCCAATACATTGCTATCTAAGTTTGCAGAATTTCCGAGAAGGCCAGAATCAAGTTTCATGGCCACACAGCCAGGAATGATGCTGCCAGGAGAAATGCTCAATAACACCAGGAAGCCCCCCCACTGCTGCTGAGGCCACTGGCCCCCAGAAAGTTGTGCCACAATCCAGCTGCCCTGGGAGGATTACAGTCTCCGCCACAGAATCCTGTCTCCCCACCAGTCAGCCAGCTCATATTGTCCTCCTCGCCTTCCCAGTTTCCTGTGGATGCTACTTGCAAAGGAATCTGAGAAAGATTTTTGCTTCCTACCTCTGAGGTACAATTGAGAAGGGTTTGGAGTGAGTTCTACACACTGGTCAATTCCGCTATAAGTACAGTGGTCCCCCCTTATCCCTGGAGATATGTTCCAAGACCACTTAGTGGATGCCTGAAATCATGGATAGTACTGAACCCTGCATATACCATTTTTCCCCTATATATACCTACTTATGATAAAGTTAAATTTATAAAATAGGCACAATAAGATATTAACAATAACTAATAAAATATAACAATTATGACAATATACTATAATAAAAATTATGTGAATGTGGTCACTCATTTCAGGGGATCCCTTGCTGAAGTCTTTTTTAAAAACCTCACCCAAGGATTTGTTTACTGATTTTAGAGAGGGGGAGGGAGAGAGAGTGAGAGAGAGAGAGAGCATTGATCAGTTGCCTCCCATACATGCCTCAACCAGGGATATAACCTGCAACCTTTTAGCATATGGGACAATGCTCCAACCACTGAGCACGCAGCCAGGGCCCTTGCTTTCTGGTGCAATACGTAGCTTGTCACACAGAACACATTTTGTGTTCATTCTTTCACCCACAAATATAATGCCATTTCTACCTTAATTAAGAGCTTATCAAGAACTGTGACCATAAGTTTTACAGTTTGAGGTGAAACCAGCACAGGTTTCTTTTTCCTTCATAATTTCATTAATATAAGGTTTTTAAAATAAGATCTACAGTATTTTTTCATACTGTAGATCGTAGCAATCTCAGCATACAATTTCTTTTCTTTCCTTATTAAGTTGAGAACTTTCACCTTTTCCCTCAGAGGGAGCACTTTACAGCTTCTCTTCAGAATATCCAAATTGCTGACCTCACTACTCTTGAGCTTTGGGGCCATTATCCAGGAAAATAAGGATGACTTGAACACAAGTACTATAACACTAGGACAGTCCATCTGATAACCTAGCCGGCTTCAAAGAGACTAACAGGAGAGCATACATAATGGAGACACTGGACAAAGGGATGATTCATGTCCCTGGGAGGACCTCATGAGATTGCATTGCACTACCCAGAATGGCACACAATCTAAAACTAATAAATTATATATTTCTGGAATTTTCCATTTTACATTTTTTGGCCATTGGTTGACCATTGGTAACTGAAACCACAGAGAGAAGCATGAATAAGGAGGGACTACTATACACAAATACTTTTTCTCTAAAGATTCAATAAAATGTTGTCCTCTGAATGAGCAAAAAAATATGTGTGTGTGTGTGTGTGTGTGTGTGATCTATATGTTTATATGTACCTTTATTTCTGCTGAACTGGCCCTCTTGCAACTTGTCATACAAATGGGGGCAGGGCTATGAGGAGGAACTGGTGGCTCCAGCTGTGAAGAGAACAAAGTCCAGAACTAGAAAATTGTAAAGATTCAACACTCCCAAGATAACTGATCACCTGTTAATATGGATATAACAATGGTGGGTGTCGTGGCATTGTGCCTCCAGGATGGACTTCTCTGCTCTGAGAAGTTATTCTAAACTACCACTCCCACCTACATGGCTGCTATGGGACCTTCCTTAATTATTTATGTTCTTTATAATTTTTGCACTATATCTCCCCAGCCAAATGTGACCAATCTGGGTGAAGGGACCTGATCCCATCTAAGACAACAAGTGCCTTTACTAGTAGTTTTGAATTTGTGACTCAAACTCAACGGTGTGGAACCTATAAGATATGAAACAGAAGAATTGTTGGCAGCCCCTTCTCTTGCATGTAGAGGAAGCCAGTCTGCAGCGATAGAAATGAAGCCAATCCAAGTGAGGGAAGCATGGTCATAGAGAGAAAGTTCTGGTAGTGTTTGATGTTCTGGTTCAAATAGTCCTTGAGTTCCTGCTGCATTACAACCTCTTGCGACTTCCCATATCTGATCAAATTTAAGACGCTGTCAATTGAAAGATGTACCACTATGTTATATATGTATTCTATGTAAGTATACTTGCAACTAAATTATAACAGGCTATGAATTGTTACTAATTTTATTTCAGAAGTAGTTTTTAAATTGTAATGAAAATTTTAGTTATTTTTGTTTTGCTTTGTTTTCTAATGCCAACTTTTTACAATTCCCCTCCTCTCACTCTCTTTTGGCTCCCATTGGCTTGCTCTCTCTCTATATGGGTCTGTTTCTATCTGGTTGTTTATTCATTTATTTTGTGGTGGTTTTTTTTTTGGATTTCACACATAAATTAAATTGTATGGTATTTGTATTTCTCTGTCTGACTTATTTTACTTAGCACATAATACCTTGTAGGTCCATATATGTTGTCACAAATGGCAAGATTTCATTCTTTTTTTAATGCTGAATAATAGTCCATTGTATGCATACCTCCTCTTAATCCACTGATGTTATGTTGACAGACATCTAGGTTGCTTCTATATCTTGACTAGTATTGTGCAGCAATGAACATAGGGGTGCATATATCTTTTCACATTAGTGTTTTTGTTTTATTCAGATAAATAGCCAGAAGTGGAATTGCTGGATTATGTGACAGCTCTATTTTTAATTTTTTGAAGAATTTCCCTACTGTTTTCTGTAGTACTAATTTACAATCCCACAAACAGTGGAGGAAGGTTCATGTTTTTCCTCATCCTCACCATGAAATTGTAATGCAAAATTTTAGAATTAGCAAAATAGAGTTGTTATTCAACTCCTCCTTGGAGTCTAAGCAAATATAAGTGGGCTGGCTTGACTTACAGTCACAAGAGCAGCTAATGCAGTATGGACTTACATATGTGAATACGAAACAAAGATAAGCTCCAGTCTGGGAATAGGATAATGTGAAAAAGACATTGCAGTGTTTCTTCAGGGAAAAATTATTTCATGCAAAAATTATAAAACAGCATAAATTACTTAAAGTAATTGTGATTGCCAGTATTCTTATTTGCTCCAGTATTACCTGGAACCACTCTAGTGACCCATTTTGAGGTGAAGAATTAATGACAGTAACAATAGTTTCAAGCAAGAGAATTAAGATGTTTTCCTGCAATCATTAAATTTAAACATATTTTGAATATTGGTTAATATACATAAGCATCTTCTCAAGAGTTAGCTAGAATCCATTCTCTTACTATAATTAAGTTGTATTCTAACAATTGGTGATAAAAGAATGATTCAGACCAAAGAAAGCTTTGAAAAAAGAAAAAATAAAGCTTTTTAAAAAAATATTTTATTTACTTTTTAGAGAGAGGGGAAGGGAGGGAAGAAGAGAGGGAAAGAAACATCAGTCGGTTGCCTCTCATGAAACCAGGGACCTGGCCTGCAACCCAGGCACGTGCCCTGACTGGGAATCAAACTGGCGACCTTCTGGTTTGCAGGCCAGTGCTCAGCCCACTGAGCCACACCAGCCAAGGAGAAAACAGAGAGCTCTGAAATTCAATAAATAAGCAAATTTTCTTTGGTAACAAAACAATTTGGAAACTCAGATTCATCTTTGTCAAAGCAGGTAGTGTCCTATCTGAGAACCTACAGAGATTTACAAACTGTTAAAGGTGGTAGTCCCACCAAAAAGAATTTACAGAGCTGAACGAAAATCCATTCTAACAAGTCTAGCTGTCCTGTAGCCCACTTTACTTTAAATGTGGCCTGTGGTCTTGCCTCCGCCGTAGTGTGAGCTGTGAACTCACACAGTCAGCCAGATGGCAGTGGGAAGCCCATTAGTTATGCATCACACATCCTGATCAAAACTGAAAGAAATTATGTTCAGACTGAGGAGAGATGCCCAAGAGTAAGGCAATGATTAGAATTTTTCTGTATTTTTACAGAAGATTTCACATGATCATTGTCCATAAATAAACTCATTCTTATGATCTGCAGACCCAAATCTGGGATAACTTCCAAAGGAACGCCTCTCATGGTTTGGGTCAAAACGTGCACGTTCCCATGATATTCATTAGAGAATGCCATAGAATGGATGCTCTTTCAAGGTAATCTCAGAAAGTCTGAGAATCAAAATGCAATATAATATGTTAAATGTTGTGCTTTTCAGAGGGGGTCTGTTCTGTAACAGATACTGGGGAGGAAGTGGAGGAGTTCAGTTACAAAGGAAGCTTATTCGAATCTTCGGGAGAATGGTCTCAATGCAAATACACCCTGACTGGTGTGGCTCAGTGGACTGAGCACCAGCCTGCGAAAAAGAAGTCACTGGTTTGATTCCCAGTCAGGGAACATGCCTGGATTGCTAGCCAGGTTCCCCAGCTGGGGGCATGCAAAAGACAACCAATCAATGTATCTCTCTCACATTGATGTTTCTCTCCCATTCTTCCTCTCTCACTTCCCCTCTCTCTAAAAAGCAAATAAATAAAACCTTTAAAAATAATAATAATTTTAAAAAGAAAATAAATTGGAAATGCAATGTAGAAATACTGCTAATGAAAAGATTCTAAGTCATACTTTGAACGGGGCTGAGGGACCCAAAAATTGTTTAAAAATTGTAAAGTTTATAATCTTGAAAATAAAATCTGAGATTGTGTTTGTTGCTCAACAAAATTATGAGATTGTATTGTAATCAAACATTTACCAGTTTTCTGCTAAGCAGAAGACATTTATATAAGGGTTTGTTCTAATTTACTCGCCTGAGAAAAGGCCTCCCCTTTGTCGCCTAAGGAGAGCAAATCACTGTAAATATGTCCAGGGAAGCTAGTTTTGGCTCTGCTTTGAATTGTCTTTTTGGCAAGGAAGAAATAAATACCCCTACTATTCGGTTTCCACATCTATAAAATAAAAATAAAATTGCCTGTCTTCCCCACCCACTAGGATGCCCTGAAGAAAAATGTCAGAGAATGACATTTCAAAGGAGGAAAACCCTATCTTAGCTGAAGAGAGGAAAATGTCTTTCTTCCCTCTCCCTAAATTATCTGAGAAAGCTAGATGAAACCAGCATATATTTACCGAATGTCTATTTTAACTCCCAAATCAGCTCTGAGGGTAGTTTAGAACACCACAAACAGGCAAGTGCAGGAGTAGAAGTAGGGAAAAAGTGCTGGGGTCCAGGGTGAATGTGGCCATCTTGTTGTCAGGGACACAACTGTAGGTGCCGCGCTCTCAGGAAGCACGCGGTCTAGTGTCCTGGAGAGCCTGGCACTGCAGCATCCAAGCCTGGATCTGCATCAGAATCATCTGAGAAGCCTCCTATGAACAATATGGTAGAGTGCCCCTCCCAGAGCCAGTGAATGGGAGTATCTGGAATAAAGCCAGTAGACTGGTAGGGGTGATCTGATGACATCACTGGACTTCCGGTTTGAACTTGCATCAGTGTGGATGTGTCCTGATTTATATTCAGCAATATTTTGTTTGAACAGAGAATTCAACATCTAAAAATAAAATAATCCTTTGACTTTTAAAAAAACACAGTTTTCTCATAGACAGGATACTATTTCTAGACTTTCATTCATTGATTCATTCATTCATTCACCTGTTCATTTGACAAATATTTATTGTATGCCCATTGTGGCCCTTAGGGTCTTAGCAGTGAAAACAACAAAGTCCCAGCTCTTAGGAAACTATCACTAACATACACTGGACAACCAGGCCTCCAGCTTTTGGGTTTTTTTTTTTTTTTAGGTTTTACTCTTTAACTGAACCAGATGTTCTTTCCATCATTCCACACATTCTTTCTTACCCCACCCCCTTTCTGCCGCTCTTTCGTCCCTCCAGAAAGTCATTTCTACTTAGTCACAAACATAGATTTTAACATTTGTTCATTTGAAGTGTATTAGTCCCTTCCTATTTCTGCCTTTGGTTATGAACCAGACGGTGCAGTAAAATAAGTGTGTTTGTGTGACACGTGCTTATTCCCCTGTTTCGTTTTCTTTTGTTTTATATTCACTATGATGTGTGGGGAATATGTCTTGGAGCAGGATGTTTACATGTACATACTTTGGGTAGATAAGATTTGATGGGCAACATAAGCAATCAATCAACAAATATTTATGGAGACATTCCTGAACAGAGAAAACAATGTTCTCATTCTTAAGCATATCAAGCTTCCTGTGAGGGACAGCTCAGCAAAGGAACTTGTGGTCTATCCTTTCTTTTCAGTAATCTGAGAAGAGGAAAAGAAAGACTTTTAAAGGTTACAGGTGAATTATTTCTTCATGTAGTTCAAAGCAAAAATGACTGCCTTCAGAATGAACAGTTTTACATTAGATTCTGTGTGTGTGTGTGTGTGTGTGTGTGTGTGTGCATGTGTGTGTGTGTTTGATGTGAAAAATAGGGACTATTGGGTATCTAGAGGGATAAATTTTTCACTGCTGCTGGTGGATATCTCATCAGCTTTGGGCAGGATGAAAATAAGGTTAACTCTAGATACAACCAACCAAAGGGAAGGTGGCTCTCTGAGTGTGTCTTTCTCCTTTGTTCCTCCTGCACTGTGTCTTGCCTCTAACTAAGGTATGAGCATGCAGCATTCATACCCACCCTGGACCTCTATTCATTAACAAGGTAGATTCCACTGCTCTTTTGGGGGTAGACCTTGCTTCCTCCCTGTTCCAGAATGTTCCTCCTAAAGTTGGCTGGTCAAAGGGAGAAGATGCCCTTCCCTGATAGAGAGTGAGCATAGTCCATATAAGGAGTCCACCAGTATCTCCAACAACTTTTCAAGATGTTACTGCACTTTCTCTACCGCCAAATTTAGCCTCTCCAATCCAGAGCCCTTGACATGGCTGGCGAATTTTAGCAGGACACATAAATGGTCCCATGCTACTCAGCCAATGGGAAAAAAGCCACAGAAAATCTACACACTTACCCTCTACCTCTCTCAGATGTCATCTGTGAATTATTACAACCTCTAAAGACAATGTCCTGACCTTTGTTCTCTAGCCTAAAGAAATGACTCTAAGGGAAGGAATTTTTGGCCAGGGTACAAAGGTTGGTAGATATACTAGAACTGGAGGGACCTTTACCACATGCTATTACATATAGGTCATCTCCGGCCCAAAACAACTTCAGTGAAAAAAATGTAGTGACCTTATTCCAAGCCCTCTTCTGCAAGGAGAGGAAAAAATTAATATATACTTCAAGCAGCATTCATGCTTTATACATTTTCTGTCACAGTTTAAGCTGAAAAGGTTTTCATACTACCATAATGTGTAAATATTTCTCTATATGTTTCCAATAAGATAACCTCAGAGGTCAAAACATTTTTTAATCTTTGTTTCCTTTATTTTATTTCTTAAAACACCTTTTAAATAAAATGTTGGGGAAAATAACGATAGGGATTAAATATCAATTATTGGCTCTTAAACCAAAAACATTTTTTTGAACTCTTAAACTATCATTGAGTAACTGAAAGATAAAAGTCATAGTATTCCTGGCTTTTGTTGCTGTTGTTTTGTTTTGAGCAATTTAAGATATAAGCAGAAAATTTCATCTGACCAAAAGAATGTGATCATTATTTATGGTTAAGCTCTTATGTAGAATTTACTTGGCATATTAGTATCCTAGGGCTTCTGTAACTTGGTGGCCTAAAGCAATAGGAATTTATTATCTCATAGTTCTGGAGGCCAGAAGTCTGAAATTAAGGTGTTGTCAGCACCATGCTCCCTCTTAAACCTGTAGGGACATTCTTTCTTGCCTCTTCTAGCATCTGGTAGTTTGCCGGCAATCTTTAGCATTCCTTGGCTTGTAGCTACAAGTTCCAATCTCTGCCTTCATCATCAGGTGACATTCTCCTTGTAACTCTGTCTCTGCGTGGCCATCTTATGAAGACGCCAGTCATACGAGATTAAGGGCCCACTCTATTCCAGTATGACATCATTTAACTTAATTAATTATGTCTGCAATGACCTTATTCCAGTAAGGTCACATTCTGAGGCACTTGTAGTTAGGACATAGAGATATCTTTTTTTTGTGCGGGGGAGCACAATTCAACCCATAACATCTGGGATCTGCAATTTTATTTGAGAATGACTTGGAAACCAGATCTTGCTGTCTGGAAAAGCTGGCTACTCAGCTGAAACCAGTGATCCATTTTCAGAGGTGTGTCATCCATAGGTCACTGGGCTCCCATGTAGAGTGGCATGCATTGTAGGAGAATCACTGAATCAAGAGTATGAACATCTGAATTAGAAATTCTGCTCAGCCATCTAGCAGATGTGAGACTTGGAGCTTGGCATTTAATATCTGTAACCCTCTATGTTAAGTTTTTCAGAAGGTTGTATTACAGTGGATAAAAAGTCCTAGCCTAGTTGTATATTGTGAATATTGTTTTAGAAATTTTAAAACAAGAATATATAGCAAAATTAAAATATTTAATGTAAAAAGCATACGGCTTTATAATCTGTAAAGTACTCTCAAATTAAGATACCATTACATTTAATAAATCATACCCAATATCTTAAAAATACTACTATTCCTTCCAAAGTACCTACCATTCATCTTATATTTCACTTGTGCAAATAAAGTGTTGGATACAATTATTCACAGTAAGATCACAGTTCCATATTCTACCTCTTGTTCCATACTCTACCTCTTTCTTTTTCTCCTTTTTGCCTTTCACCTTTCACATACACATTCGCTCTTCTGCTTTTCTGCTGTTGTTTCTCTTAGAGCTTTTTCTCCACTCAAGGGCATTCCTACAAGCACACAGGGTTCTCGAATCGACATGTCCACCCTTGACAGTAGGTTCTATCTCCTATGTGTATGTGTACGTGTGTTGAGCAAGTGTCTCATGCAAGAACAGGACTGATGAGTACCTAAAGGGATAAACTTTCCCTTTGCTTCATGGATATCTTGCCAGCTTTGGGCAGGATGAAAGTAAGGTCAACTCTAGGCAAAATCAAACTAAAGGGAAAGGTGGCCCTCTGAGCTTCCAAGTATTAAAACCAAAGACCTAGAAAGGACCTACTAGCCAGGCCTGGGCACAGTCCCACAGTTAGGGTAGGGGCAAAAGGGGTCAGCTGCAACTAAATCACATGGTTCCTGGCAGTGGGAAAAGAGAACAGCAAGCAAAAGCAGCAAATGCTTTATGTCCATAAGTAGGTGAGTGTCACACCCATATAATCCACATACATCTATTTACCCAACAAACATTCACTAAGCATATACTATGTGCTAAGCACCAAAATGACAACATTGACTGAGGGAAAAAAAATCTGCTCTTAAGATGTTCACACTTTTGTGGAAGAGAGAAAAACAGAGAACAATAAGAAGTCAGTGGCCCTGGCTGGCGTAGCTCAGTGGATTGAGCGTGGGCTGGGAACCAAAGTGTCCCAGGTTCGATTCCCAGCCAGGGCACATGCCTGGGTTGCAGGCCATAACCCCCAGCAACCGCACATTGATGTTTCTCTCTCTCTCTCTCTCTCTCTCTCTCTCTCTCTCTCTCTCTGTCTCCCTCCCTTCCCTCTCTAAAAATAAGTAAATAAAAAAAAAAAAGATCACACACACACACAAAAAAAGAAATCAGTGGAGTTTCATTTTCATTCACATGTAAAGGAAAAGGAGAGAAGGAGACGTCTAAGTCTACCTAGGTTGTCTGGTCTAATTCACTATGACATCTCACTTAGAGCAGAGGTGAACGCTTTCCGTGAAGGGCCAGACAGGATTTTCAGCTTTATGGGTTAACTGTCTCTGTCACCACTACTCAACTCTGCCCTACAAGCCTGAAAGCAACCATAAACAATTGGAAACAAACATGCTTGGCTATGATCTAACAAAACATTGTTAATGGAAACCAAAACTTTGAATTTCACTTAATGTTCACATGTCATGGGATATATTCTTCTTTTGATTTTTTCCAACCATTCAAAAATATCAAGCCCTAGCTGGTGTGGCTCAGTGGATTGAGTGCCAGCCTGTGAATCAAAACCTCCCCAGTTCAATTCCCAGTCAAGGCACATGCCTGGGTTGTAAGCCAGGTCCCAGTTGGGGACGTGGAAAAGGAAACCAATCAATGTTTCTCTCACAGATCGATGTTTCTCCCCTCTCTCTCTCCTTCCTGTCCCCCTTCTCTAAAATAAATAAATAAATAAATAATCTAAAGCATAATATTTTTTAAAATGTCAAATGTATAAAAATCATTCTTGATCATAGGCTGTACAAAAGCAGACTGTGGGTCAGATTTGCCTCAGGGACCAAAGTTTGCCCATTCCTGACCTAGATAATTGCCACAGTCCTGACCCTCCAATACATTCCCCATACTGCAGCCCGAGGAATCCTTCTAAGACCAAATCTCATCATGTCTCAACTCTGTTGCAATGGCTTTTCATTGCCTTCAGGATAAATTCCAAATGTCTTGATAATTATTTATAAGATTCTTCACTATTCCCTGCTGAACCATTTTCATTTCCTTCAAGAAGCCACACATTCATGTTCCCTGCTCCCATTCTATTACCTAAATACTTTCCACTCATTCTTCTACTGATGGGAAGCCTTCTTCTCCTCCAGGAAGCCTTCCCTAAACTCTGCCCCAACCCTGGGTTAGGTGTCCTTTTGCAGTGTTTCGATGGCACTTTGTGTTGCCTCATACTGCAGCACTTAATGTATTATAATTATTACTATAACATATAGTTATAGTATTTGTGTGTATAGGTATATATAGTTATACTATTTGTATATATAGTTAAGTAGGAGGTAATTCCCTATCTGGTAGCCTACTCTTGCTAAGGACACCCTTAAGTCTATTTATTTCTCACTTACATCCACAGTTCCTGGCACAAAGTAGTTGCTCAAAAACATTTATTGGATACATGAATTGGGAAAGGGTGGTCAAGGGAGGCTTCACAGAAGAGGCATTCCTTAATCAGGGTCCTAAAAGATGAATACTAGTTTCTAATATTGACAATAATTTTTAGGTATTTCTCTTTTTTTTTAAAGATTTTATGTATTTATTTTTAGAGACCGGAGAAGGGAGGGAGATCTCATTGACCAATTCAAGTATCTGGAGTAAAACAAACAAGATCATTTTGGCAGTAGAATTGACTGGAGTTTGATGTCAATTTCACATTAGAAAATAAATTTGGAGTCTGCAGCAACAGTTCATATAAGAAATAAAGACCACAAGAATTTTGAAAATGTTCGTGAAAACATAGTGGAAATGTGTATGTGAAACTCAGGAAAAACTGCCAGGTTGGAAATACAGAATTAGAACAAATCACAGCATATAGATAATATGCTCCCTAATTCACAAGCCCACATATGGTTATTTAAATTTTCATTTAAATTAATTAAATGTGTGAAGGAGGTCAAAAGCTACAAATTTCTAGTTATAAATGAAATAAGTCATGGAAATATGATTCGGCATGGTGACTATAGGTAATAATTCTGGCCCTGGCCAGCGTGACTCTGCTGAGTATTGTCCAGCAAAGCTGAAGGTCACTGGTTAGATTCTGGGTCAGGGCACATGCCTGGGTTGCAGCCTGGTCCCCAGTTAGGGGAGTGCAAGAAGCAACTGATTGATGTTTCTCTCACACATTGATGTTTCTCTCACTTTCTCCCTCGCTTCTCAAACTCTCTAAAAATAAATAAATAAATAATTTTCAAAAATCTATATTGCAAGAAATAAGTAAACAAATAGAACAAAAATTCAATCTGTTGGTCACACTAGTTATCATTCATGTGATCACCAGCCCTGTGTGGCCGGTGGCTCCTGTATTTGACAGTACCAAATTATAGAACATTTTCATTATTGTAGAAAGCTCTATTAGACACAACTATATTAACTGGAGTTGAAGTTGTAGGTAAGGTCAAGATTATTCAGGGAGTTACTCCAAAAGTTAAACATAATACTACCATATGATCCAGAAATTCCACTGCTGGGGATATATCCAAGAGAATTGAAAGCAGGGACTTGTGCAGATATTTGTATACTAAGGTCATGACAAAATTATTCATAAAAGCCAAAAGGTGAAAGTAACCCAAGAGTCTCAACAGATGCATGGATAAACAAAATGTAATATATACGTATATAATACGATTCAGTCATAAAAATAAATGAAATTTTGATATATCTTACAACATGGATGGACTTTGAAAACACTATGTTAAGTAAAATAAGTCGGACATAGAAGAATAAATATTGTATAATTCCATTTATATGAGGTACCTAGAGTAGTCAAATTCATAGAGACAGAAAGTAAAATAGTGATTACCAGGGACTAGGGGAGATGGGGGATAGGAAGCTATTGTTTAATGGGTGCAGAGATTCTGTTGGGGATAATAAAGTGTTGGGGATAGTGGTAATGGTTACACAACATTGTGAATGTATACTTACGAGGGGTTAAAATGATAAATATGGTGGTATGTATATTTTACTATAATAATAATAAGATCAATAAGAGATTTTTTAAGAGAATAAAGAAGAAAGTTAAGCCATAAAGAAGATGCAGCCCTTTCTGGTTCCAGTCAAGATGGAGGCATAGGTAAACATGCTTTGCCTCCTCGTACAACTACAGAAAAAATAACTACACCACAAAACAAATATCACGCAGAACCGTCAGAAAATTGAGCTGTATGGAAGTTCAACATCCAAAAATTTAAGGAAGCCCCATTCATCCAGACAAGTAGGAGGGGTAGAGAAGTGGAGATGGGTGGAAAGGCACAGAGATGTGGTGTGGCACAGAGAGGCAGTGGAACGGGCGGTCCCAAATTCACATGTGGTAGATCAAAATTGGGAAGGATACCTCAGGAGCAAGGGATCCTAGCCCCAGGCCAACCACACAGCCCAGGGTTCAAGCACCAGGAAGATACATCCTCATAAGTTCTGACTGTAAAAACCAATGGGGGTTGGGGCAGTGGAAGAAACTGCTGGGTTTTCAGGAACCTCCTCTTAAAGGGCCCACATGGACTTAGGACTTACTTATACCCACTCCCTCTAGAATTCAGCACCAAAGCAATACCTGGAAGGGCACCAGGGACATACAGGGGGAAAGCAAAGTGACTGGAAACAGGGAGAGTGCTGGGAGACAGCTTCCTCCTGGGAAACCTCCAGAAGCCAAGAAGTGGCATTGTTCCCTCTCCAAGCCCTTTCCACACACAGAGCCACAAAGCAGTGAATGGGAGCCCTACCCTGGTGACTACCTAAGTCTCTGCCCCACACAATTTACTGGTGTATTTTCTACAATAGGCCATGCTACTAAGACAGGGAGTCAAAGCAGCTCTACCTAATACACAGAAACAAACACAGGGAGGCTGCCAAATTGAGGAGACAAAGAAATATGGCACAAATTAAAGAATATAACAAAACCCCAGAAAAAGAACTAAATGAAACAGAGATAACCAACCTATCAGATGCAGAATTCAAAACACTGGTTGTCACAATGCTCAAAGAACTGACTGAGTATGGCAACAGCACAAAAAAGACCCAGGTAGAAATGAAGATTATGTTAATTGAAATAAAGAAAAATCTACAGGGAACCAACAGTGAAGGGAAGGAAGCCAGGATTCAAATCAATGAATTGGAACATAAGGAAGAAATAAACATTGAACCAGAACAGAAAGAAGACACAAGAATTCAAAAAAAAAAATGAGAATGATATAAGAAGACTCTGGGACATCTCCAAACATGCCAGCATCTGAATCATAGGGATGCCAGAAGGAGAAGAGGAAGAGCAAGAATTTGAAAACTTATTAGAAAAAAATAATGAAAGAAAACTTCCCTAATTTGGCAAAGGAAATAGACATACGAGTCCAGGCAGCACAGAGGATCCCAAACAAGATGGAATAAAAGAGGACCACACCAAGACACGTCATAATTAAAATGTCAAAAGTTAAAAATAAAGACAGAATCTTAAAAGCAGCAAGAGAAAAGCACAGAGTTGCCTACAAGAAAGTTCCCATAAGACTATCAGTTGATTTCTCAAAAGAAACTTTGCAGGCAAGAAGGGACTGACAAGAAGTATTCAGAGTGATGGCCTACAACCTAGATTACTCCATCCAGAAAAGTTATCATTTAGAATGGAAGGCAGATAAAGTGCTTCCCAGATAAGGTAAAGCTAAATGAATCCATCATCATAATATAACACCCTTATTATATGAAATGTTAAAGAGACTTATTTAAGAAAAAGAAGATCAAAACCATTAAACATTAAAAAGGCAACAAACTCACAACTATCAACAACTGAATCTAAATAAACAAACTAAACAAACAACAAGAACAGGGACAGAATTATAGATATGAAGATCATTTGGAGGGTTATCAGCTGGGAGGAGGAAGAGGGAGAAGGGAGGCAAAGGTGCAGGGATTAAGAGGCATAAATTGGCAGCTACAAAATAGACAGGGGGGATATTAAGAATAGAATAGGAATGGAGAAGCCAAAGAACTTATATGCACAACTCATGTACATGAACTAAAGTGGGGAGATTGCTGGAGGGAATGGGGCTACTAGGCAGAGAGGGGTAAAGGAAGAAAAATTGGGACAACTGTACTAGCATAATCAATAAAATATATATATATTTAAAAGATGCAGAAAGCCAGGGGGAAGCACAGGAAACAAGAGTGGGTACTGTCAAGGAAACTAAGGTGGAGGAGAAAACTGTAACTTTCTACCCACAGGCCCATTTTATAATACGCTGACAACAATGTTCCCTATTTAAAACCCACAAGAAAGAGGTACAACCAGGCTACCAACTATGAAAAGGCAGCTGTGTTCCTCATTCTAATTAATCATTGCCTAAGTAAAGTGCATATCTTCACTTCACTTCTTCAGCTTGCGTTTTCAATTTCTCTCTGAGAAACTGGAAAGAAAATAGCTCATAATTTTCCTTTCCTTAATGCTTGTGGAAATTTTGCCTCCATAGCATTGTTTCAATGACTATCCAATGTGGTAGGTTCAAAATTCATTAAAATAAAAGGGAAAATAAGTATGAAGACAGTGGTATGGCAGCATCATCCTTCCATATCTCCTTATGTTCACGTGAAAACAAGAACATCTAGATGGGAAAACCAAAAATCCCCAGGCAAGATTAATCACACAACTTAGTGACAGAGTAGCCCCACAAATCCCAAAATATGACCGAATGAGGGCAAACCACCAATTCCCACAAGTAGTATGAGAAAGAAAGGAAGAATTTAGCGGTGCCTGTTGACCCTACAAACAGGAGAAGCCCCAAAGAGCCAGAAGATCTTCACTGAGATGCAAGTGGACTGACATGGGGATGGCAGCTGAAACTGAGGAGGGTTTTGCCCTCCCAGAGCTGGTGAGAGCAAGGGACCAGGTAGGAAGGTCTGAAGGGACTGCAACAGTTTGATACATGTTCCTGTCAAAACTGACCCTCAAGGCCTCCTTATAAGGCAGTAAGACACCACAGAGGCACTGTTGGAGATGGAACCAAAACTGTTTAGCACAGGGACAAGAGAGGTGAAGGAAAGGGAAGATCTAGGCTAGACTGAAGCAGGGGATGCAGGGGCATGATAAGGAAATCTCAGAGAGTCGACTTCCATATTCATGGTAATAGAAGATGGACCTCTATGAAGGCAGACAGGTTTATCTGAACACTCCTCACTCTATAAGTCCACGAATACTAATTTCACACACAAATGAGCAACAGAAAAGTATTGAGGGCAAATATCACATAAAAGTATTATAACAGGAGACTTCCGGCAAGATGGAGGCGTAGGTGGACGCACCTTACCTCCGCACACAACCAAGATTGGAATAACAACAATTTAGAGGCAGAATAACACCCAGAACTGACAGAGAATTTATCTGAATGGAAGTCAGGCAGCCAAGAAGTTGAAGTAGACCCGTTCTTCCAGACCCATAAGAGGGGTGGAAAGGAGCAGCCGGGGCGGGTCGCGTCACGCGGAGAACAGGGAGAACTGGGCGCATAAGGCAACCGGGAGCGCGGAAGGCATCTGGGGTGCACAAGATCGCAGTGTGTGGACCCTGAGTACGCAAGCAGCAGCTGGCGGACCCAGTGAGGCGGCGATTGTGGACCAGGGCAGAGTGTGAACCCAGGATCCCAGAGAAGGGACTGAGGTCCCAGGAGGACAGAGCTACCGCCATTGTTCCCTCCCGCTCCCGCCCCTGCCCCCACATACAACGTCACAATCTAGTGACTGGGGTGCCCAGACCCGCTAAACACCTAAGGCTCCACCCCTTACCATATCAGGAGTGACCAGAGAGAGAGAGACATGTCTCAAACAGAAAAATAGATCAGTGCCCCAGGGCTCATCCTTTTGAGCGACTAAGAGATAGCCAATCTATCAGATGCACAGTTCAAAGCAGTGATGATTAGGAAGCTCACAGAATTGGTTGATTTTGGGCACAAATTACATGAAAAAATGCAGGTTACCATAAAAGAGATGAAGGAAGATGCACGGAGAACCAATAGTGATGGTAAGGAAACTGGAACTCAAAACAATAGAGTGGACCAGAAGGAAGAAAAAAACAACCAAACAGAAAAGAATGGAGAAGTAAGAATTAAAAAAAAAATGAGGAGAAGCTTAGGAACCTCCAGGACATCTTCAGACATTCCAACATCCGAATTATAGGGGTACCAGAAGGGGAAGAGGAAAAGCAACAGATTGAACACGTATTTGAACAAATAATAAAGGAGAACTTCCCCAATCTGGCAAAGGAAATAGACTTCCAGGAAGTCCAGGAAGCTCAGAGAGCCCCAAAGAAGTTGGACCCAAGAAGAAACACACCAAGGCACATCATAATTACATTAGCCAAGATAAAAATGAAGGAGAAAATCCTAGAAGCAGCAAGAGATAAGGGGACAGTCACCTACAAAGGAGTTCCCATCAGACTGTCAGCTGATTTCTCAAAAGAGACCTTGCAGGCAGGAAGGGGCTGGAAAGAAGTATTCCAAGTCATGAAAGACAAGGACCTATATCCCAGATTACTCTATCCAGCAAAGCTTTCATTTAGAATGGAAGGGCAGATAAAGTGCTTCTCAGATAAGGTCAAGTTAAAGGAGTTCACCATCACCAAGCCTTTATTTTATGAAATGTTAATGGGACTTATCTAAGAAAAGAAGATTTTTTTTAAAAACATGTATAGTAAAAGGACAGCAAACTCACAATTATTAACAACCACACCTAAAGCAAAACCAAAAGAAACTAGGCAAACAACTAGAACAGGAACAGAACCACAGAAATGGAGATCACATGGAGGGTTAGCAACAGGGGAGTAGGAGGAGGAGAGAGGGGGAAAAGGTACAGAGAATAAGTAGCATAGATTGTAGGTTGAAAATAGATGGGGGGGGTAAGAATAGTATGGGAAATGTAGAAGCTAAAGAACTTATAAGTATGACATGTGGACATGAACTAAAGGGGGGGGAAGTGGGTGGGAGAGGATGTACAGGGTGGAGGGGAGTGAAGGGGGAAATGGGACAACTATAATAGCATAATCAATAAAATATATTTAAAAAGAAATTAAAATAAAGAAACATAACTTTAAAAAAAGTATTATAACAAAAAAAGAAAGTAAGGGGCATGAGTGACTGCTCAGATCCCAGAAAGTGACAAGCAAACATTACATGCTTCAGATGTGCCAGAGGAATACCCAAGTCTGGTCCAGATGGGATCCAGCTGCAAATCTGCAGAAAATACGGAGGATAGAGGAAAACGGTCAACTGCACCATAAACTCACACCATGAGTGTGCAGTCTGCCAAATTCAGGCCATGAGGTCAAATGGTCTAGATTCTTGAAATGAGTTCCCTGTAGTTGTTGTAACAAATGACTGCAAACTAGATGGCTCTCACAGTTTGGAAGTCAAAAGTTCGAAATTGAGATGTCAGCAGGGCTGGTTCCTTCTGGAGGCTCTCAGGGAAAATCCATTCTATTTTTCTCCTAGTTTCTGGTGGCTGCAAGCAACCCTTGGTGCTCCTTGGTTTGTAGACACACCACTTTAGTCTCTGCCTCTGCTTTCACAAGATCTCCTCTCTGCTTCTCCTCTCCTCTTCTCTTATAAAATAACTGACATTGGATTTAGGGCCTGCTCTAATCCAGAATAATTTTACTTTGATATCCTTACCTTAATTATTCTGCAAAGACCCCTTTCCTAAACAAAGTAAAATTCAGTTTCCAGTAGACATATATTTGGGGAGTGGCCACCATTCAACTCACTACATTCTTCATGATAAATTCAAAGGTAAGTAAAAAGGATGGATGAGGAACTCTAGATTAAGAAACTTAAAAGAAGTATCAACATTTTCTAAATGGGCAAGTTCTTGAAGATGTATATCTGGGTGATGAAACTAAAAAAAAACCCAAAACACACACACACACACACACACAACAAAACCCCAGAAAAGTGAAGACTAGAAATATCAGGCTGATGGTTATTTGTGGTGGGAAGGAGGGATTGTGGTGACAATGGGGATATACAAAAGGGGTGCAGAGCAAGTTTTATTTCTTGACCAGGGTAGTTACCTTGGTAGTTACCTATAAGGGTGTTCACCTTATAATAATTCATTCATCCATACATTTGTTTTGTTTGGTTTTCTGGGTCTTTGATTTTTTTTACAATTAAGATCTGTTTCAAAAAGGCAAAAACAAAAAAGGGCCCAGCTGGATGGCTCAGCTGATTGATTAGAGCATCATCTCAATACCCCAAGGTTGTGAGTTTGATCCCTGGTCAGGACATGTAAAAGAATCAGCCAATGAATACATAAATAAGTGGAATGAAAAATCAATGTTTCTCTCCCCCCCCCCTTCCTCTCTCTAAAAATCAGTAAATAAAATTAAGGAAAAAAAAAAAGAATCAGCCCAGGGGTGGCTTAGTTGGTTGGAGCATCATCCCATATACCAAAGATTGGGGGTTCAATTCCCAGTCAGGGAACATACCTAGGTTGTAGGTTCAATACCCTCTTGGGGCACATATGGGAGTCAATCAATCAATGTTTCTTTCTCACATCTCTCTCCAAAATCAATAAACATATATTTTTATGTATTTTTTTAAAAATCAACCAATGTGCATAAATAGGTAGAACAACAAATTAATGTTTCTTTCTACCTCTAATGAAGATTTAAATTTTTAAAAAAGGCAAGGAAATACACACCTTTGAGATAACCTGTCTTTTCCATCCAGTATATTTTATCTTTTTATTGGATATAGATAATCCAGAATGATTTTTATCTAGATATTCTTAATTATACTTGCAAAGACCCTTTTTCCAAATAAGGTCATAATCACAGGTTCTGGAGATTAACATTTAGACATATTTGAGAGGGGCGCCATTCAGCCAACCACACAGACCAATTCTGGGACAAGTAGCTGCCCAGGGTCACTGTCAGAGCAAGGGAAAGGGCAGTAGTGACTTGTAAGAGCAGTCTGGTTCTAGTACTGAAATGAAGGTCAAGAGGGCTCAGACTTAGGAACCACCCAGAAGCTGGCCGCTAACAGATGAGAAGGTTAGAGTGCGATGGGTAGCAGAGCTGAATTTATTTCATTATCCTAAACTTGTGAGTCAGGATTCTATAATCCCTACTAACCAGGACAGGACTGTGGCTCCCACTCTCAGACAAAGTTGCCACAGCAAGTGGATATCCAGGGCAGTAGGAAGATTAGGCGCTAGGAATCAGATTGGACTACAAAGAGAGGCGAAGAACAACCATACAAATAAGTAGAATCATAAATAGCTGCCACTTATTTAGCATCTGTTTTATGTCTGGCACTTTGCATTTATTATTGCTTTTTTTCCTCATAACCTTTCAAGATGGGATCTGCAATACTGGTTCCCATTTAACATGAAAAAAACACAAGATTTTATAACTTTAAAAAAGACTTTATTTATTTTTTTTAGAGAGAGGGGAAGGGATAAGGGAGAGAAACTTCAATCACTTGCCTCTCGTACATGTTCCAGCTGTAACCAGGTACCGAACCTGTATCCCAGGAATGTGCCCTGGCCAGGTATCAAACTGGCAACCTTTCGCTTTATGGGATGACACCCAATGAACTGAGCCATACCAGTCAGGGCTTTTTATTTTTTTTAGAGGGACAAAGGAAGGGAGACTGGAGAGGGGGGTGGTGACAGGGGTGGGAGACGTAGAGAGAGAGAGAATGAGAATTTGCTGTTTCACTTATCTATGCATTCATTGGTTGACTCTTGTATGTACCCTGACTGGAGATCGAACCTGCAACCTTGTTGTATTGGGACAACACTCCAATCAACTGAGCTACTTGGCCAGGGCCAGAAAAAAACAGAATTTTAAACATTCAAGTTATGTAGCTAGTAAATGGCACAGCCAGAATTTAAACCCAGATCACTCTGGCTCCAAAGCCATCTTTCTACTAAAACATGCTACCTCTCTGTATATTAATAGCCTACCTCAAATATTAGCATCTTGTCTTCTAACACCTCTTCTCTCTTTGAACCCTTCCCTCCACCTTTTCATCCAGGGATTTACTAGACATAAAAGGTCAAAACATGTTTCTCTGCCAAATACCCTACATTAAAGAATATAGCTTGAATAGGGTAGAATGGTAACTATTTCAAACCTTTCTAAACCAGAATCATAGCTGTGGATATGGAATGTGCACACTTGTTCCCCTGTGGGTGTGTGACTTGAAGCTCCAGCAGGGATCTTATACACAGTCCCAAGTCCTACATTTGTCCCTAATCTGAAGATGTAGGTCTATAATGACTGTGCATTGTACCGCCTCCCCCACAACCACACACACACATAACCCTCACCATCACTACCAAAAGCACGTTGCTAGTGATATTTTGTAGGTGGTAATACTAAAGTAATTACAGTACTAGTTTTCTCCAAAGTGACCTACAGTGGAAAACAACATCGATGGAACAATATTAAGGAAATTGATAATACATTAGGCTCTACCCCCACCAGGAATTGATATACTACCTAATCTGCCCCAAAGATAATGTCAGTTCTATGATAAATATTTGGGTCAATAAATGGTTGGGTACTAGGCCATGGGTCCCCATCTAGCTTGAATGCAAGTCCCAAATACTCCAGCTGATACAAGATTTGACAGTATGCTTAGCTCATTCTGTTTCAGATAAGGTAATAGGACTGAAAAATTAAGGAGTTCGAGCCTGAACTGACACATCTTTTCAGGTTTTTCATAAGACTAACTATATTAGTTTTTGAGGGAGGTGGTTTGGCTGGGGTGGGGGGGCAGTGGTGGGGGTAAATGCAGATAACTAATTGAACAACAATAAAATAATTTTAAAAAACTATATTAGTTTTTGGAAATTAATAATAATAATAATATCTTTGGGAAAGGGCTTCAGGCACTGCAATCCTCATCACACAGTGAACACACCAGCTCAGAAGCTACTTTGTACAATTCTCAGTGATTGGAACCGTGTAAGACTGCTTGACATGTACACCATGCCCCACATTCCTGCAGGGGTTCCTTTTCCTCTCGGTCTCACAAAGCATTCTTCAATTTTAGGACGCATTTAGGATTTGCACCAATACAGACGCCATTTGACAATAATTTAATATTTTTTTCTGGTGACAGTTTCTAGTTTAGTAAAAAAAAATCTTTTAAAAATATTTTGAAATAAGTTTGGGTCGTCGGGTTTCTTTTAGTCAGAGAACTTGCTAGGAAACCTTGATTGTAAAAGTGCTGGTGCCCAGACGTGCAGCAGGGCTGGTTGGGAGCAACACGTCATCGTGGGAAACGTGTACTTCGGGTTACTGCTTGGTGGGTTGGAAACCCCCAGATCAGTCCTACGTTAGCTCTGATTAACTACCTGGGTGTTTCTGGGTTAGCCTGGGGTGTTTGCTGGACTCATACCAATACTGGTGGTGAGATTTCACTCAACAAAACGCTGATTAAATTTTCACTTAAATACAACCCAGGGAAATACTCAAGCCACCAGGAATGATCTAGAATATTAACTAAATGGTGCCCGCTATCAGGTGAACCCAACCTTCTGCCACCACGATTCTGTCTGCCCACATGCTTCTGTCTATCAGTCTCGGCCTCCGGATCACCTCTCACCCCGGAGTTGACTGGATTCAGGAAGAGAGAAACCTGTTTTAAAGGGCTCCGCTTCCACCTGCCAGGCATCGTCCGCGTGGTCCAACTTGCTTTTGGCACATATTTGGGAAAAGCTTCGGTTGTTCTCCTATTACACTGATTGGTCAAAGGAAAGGGAGTTCCCGAAGATGTCTCCTTAGTCACCTTGACAATTTCCAAAAGCGAAACTTGCGCTCTAGATTAGATCAACAGAGTCTGCGGGGCGCGGAGTCCCTGCCCAGGTCAGCAGCGCCCATCCGGCTGGCGGGCGGGGACTGGGGCGGACCCTATATTAGGCGTGGTCTGCCGTGGGAGAGAAGGGAAAGCTTTGCTCCACCTTCTAAAAAAAAAACAAAAACCCCTGCTTTCCCCTAGCCAATCAAGGCGGCTTATGCAAATAGGACCCACGTCGCCCGGGTAACCATACTGCACGGCAGCCAATGGAAGCCATCAAATCGTGATCGTGCTCTACGATTGGGACTGAAGTAAGGAGATAGAGGCCCAATGGGCTGTGGGAACGGTCCTCAGCGGGTTGAGGGGCGGGGACATGTAAATATGGTTTGAAAAGCCGGCGGGAAATCTGAGTTTCGCGGGAGGACCTTGGCGCGTAAACCGTATCCCTTCATTCATTGTCAGCAGCAGCTTCCTGGAGCCATTTTTCAGCTGCCGGCCGCAGCACCCGGGCTGCCGCCACCGCCTCGCAATCCGTTGCATCGGCCGCCCCTGACGCTTCCATCCCCCCTCGGGGCCCGATATCCGTGCGGCCGGGACCCTCCTCTCTCCAGAGCCCCGATTATTTTTGGCCCCCGGTGCTGGTGCGGTGCCGAAAAATAAAAAGAAAAGAGAGAGAAGGGGCTCGGAAGCGCCGGGCGGGGAGGAGAGAAGGAGGAGAGACTTGGAAACTCCGACTGCAAATAATAAAGAAATTGAAAAAATACATTAATATAACGTAGCAATAAAAAGCGCAGGACCGAGAGATGAGAAGGGGGATCCAGCCCGCCCTGGAGCAGTACCTGGTGACCGCCGGGGGTGGGGAGGGGGCGGCTATCGTCGCCGCCGCTGCTGCAGCCTCCATGGACAAAAGGGCACTGCTAGCCAGCCCCGGCTTCCCTGCCGCCACCACCGCCGCTGCCTCCGCCGCCGCCCCGGGCGCGTACATCCAGATCCTCACCACGAACACTTCCACCTCCTGTTCCTCCTCCCTCCAAAGCGGCGCCGTAGCCGCGGGCCCCATCCTCCCCAGTGCCCCCGGCGCGGAGCAGACCGCCGGCAGCCTCCTCTACACCACGCCGCACGGACCCTCCAGCAGAACCGGGCTGCTGCAGCAGGCACCAGCGCTAGGACGTGGCGGCAGCGGCGGTGGCGGCCCTCCGGTAATGCCCTTCTGTTCCCACCGTCTCCAGCCCAGGCGGGGGGTGGGCGCGCTGTGGGTTGTCCCGGGAGAGCGCAGGCCGAGCGCAGTGGGCCTCTGGGCTGCCCCTCCAACGAGGGTTTATTGTTAGACCTGTGCGCTCCCCTCAGCGCCGGTGGGGTCTGGGGGCTCCGCAAAGAGCGTGGGGCAATAGGGATCTCTTTGGCATGAGCCACATCAGAGACTCTGAAACTTTCTGTGACCCCCACTTCTTTTCCTACACTTTTCCCTACCCCCACTGTCCCCTCCCCTCCAACTCGAAGCTTCCTCTTTCTCGGGCGTAGGATGGGGTCACGCCCCGGATGGAGAAGGGGGTGGAGGAGGGAGTAGTGAACTGGGGAGTGGGGGACTCTGGGGGGTGGAAACCGGGGGACAATTGGGCTGGTCGCCGGCCTCGGAAGCACGTTGGCAGTACGGGGTCCCTATGGCGTGCTGGGAGCGCAGAGGTTCTGCCGGGCTGCGCTTGTCACATTTTGGGATCTGTAACTCCGGGCAACAAAAGGGCTGGGGACAACGGAGGGGGATATGCTGGGGGAAGCGGTGGAACTGGCAGGCGGGTGCAGGCTGGGGCGTGGGGTGTCCTGGGGTGAGGGGCTAGCGAGAGGGCGCTCGGGCCTGGGCGCATCCTGGTGGTGGCGGCGGCGGCGCCCGCGTGGCCGGAGCGTCCGGGCCTTCCTTGCCGGGCCCCGGGCCTGCCCTTGACCCGCCTCTCCCCTTACCCCTTCCTTCCCCGCCCTGTCCCCCTCCCCGCCCCCAGGCGACGGAGGGCGGGTGCAGCCGCGTTCCCGTCCCGCAGCCCGGGTCTGTCCCTCTCCCCGGGACCCGCCGGTGACGTTTCGCACACGTGCGCGGAGGACGCGCCTGTGACTGGGGAGGAGGCAGCGGCGGGAGGGGGCGCTGGAGGGGAGAGGGGGCACCCACTTCCTCCTGCTCGCCGGCTCCCTGGCTTGGGACGGTCCCGGCGCCCTCGCACCCGCACGGCCACCCTCCCTCTCCGCTTTCTACCCCCCCGCTCCGGACGCCCGCTTTCTGCCGGCGCCGCTGGTCTGCTCGGCCCTCCGGGCCCCTCTCCAGCCGGCCCCCCACCTCCCCCGGAGCCAGGCTGGTTTCGGAAATGCCCTTACAGCAGCAGGTTAGTGACCGGGACCGCGCGGGGGGCTGCCGCCGCCACGGGGGCACCGGATTCTGTTGGGGGCTGGAACCGAGAGGGTAGGCGGTTGAGCGGGATTTTGGAGTGGGAACGGGGGGTTGGGTGCTTGAGGGAAATGAGTAAGCAAGAAAAATCTAACTAAGTAAATGCCCGGCCTCCGGTTCTGGGGACCTCTGAGCTCGAGTGTCCGCCCCAGGGGGTTGGTTTGCTGTTTACGTGTATTTTTTTCTTAGGGGGCCTGTGGATGGGCAATTGAAAACGGGAGGGGGCTTCTCGCCAATGGCCGAGTTGTGCTCTGTTTTCTGTCTTCCTTCCCTTGTGCTGGAGGGGGAGGGGGCGGGTCAGAGGGTTGGGTGTCCGTAGGATTCCCAGGCCACCCGCCACCCCCTCCCTTTGTCCCTGTAATTTATAAAGCGCCTTTGAGAGATGATTTAGGTCAGTATGCGGCTTCTCTTTTTGTTGGTACTAGAATTGTGGCCCGGCGGTCCGTCTCCCCCCCTTCTCCTTTTCTCTCCTTCATTCCCTTCCTCCATGCCTCCTGTCTTCACCCTCGTGGTCAGGCTTGGCCACCACGAGGCTAGAAATGAACCAGACTCAGTTAGATAAATGGTTCGTTGACAACACCAGTCGTTGACCTCACCTTGTCTCAGCTCCAAATGGGTTTATTTTTTGGAGGGTCCAAGATTTGGAGGGGTGTTTAAGAAAGTCAGTGCATGAGCATTACTTTGAGAATGAGATGGATTTTGGAATAAAGAAAAATTTTATTGCCTGACTCTTCCCAATTTCTTCCCTTGTGGGATCTTAAATGCATTACAGCCCCAGAGATACTTGCTAGGGATGTGGGATACATTCTCAAAGAAGGTGATTGGTTTTCTGGTTTTTGGTTTTTTTAGTGACTAGGGCCTGCCAGCAGGGGGGAAACAGCACAAGTACCCGTTTAACACATGTAGTATGTGTCTTCTGGGTTCTCAGTCACAAGAATATTCCATGCTTGTATTAGTATTAAATACTATTACTGACTTGACCTAAACATGCTTGGACATATTTTAAGCATATTTTCCTTCTACACAGTTCTGTTACTATATCTTAAGCCTAATCTTAAACAACCAGCTATTGACATACTTCTTGGATTGGATTCAGATTTATGGAGGGGAGTTTTGATAATAGGAATTTGTAAGACCACCAGATTGATTTTTTTTTTAGTCTTAGCCTGCTTGTTGGGCCAGGTCTGCAAAACTGTCTAGCCAAACTTATATGTAGTTCATTGTATTTAAGTTTTTAAAGTATAAAAAACTACCCTCACCACCTTCCAAGTTATTTCAAAACTTGGTCCTCCTTGCCATGAGAATATATATAATTCCAAAGTCACGAGTCCTGAGTATAAAGTTTAATTTGCTTTGTTCTCGTCAAAACTACATTAGACTTCTATTTAATACTTGAAATTAATTGATAATTCTTTCCCTGAGCAGGACAGACAACTTGGAGATAGATGAGTGACTGGCTGAGCCAAGAGACTGTTTAAATACTTTCTGTCCACGCAGTGGTTGAAAATTTGTGTTCAGGGGCCAGAATTGCAGACCCACTTTATTCCATGTTCTGTCTCAAGAACATCTGAGAACTTAACCAGGAACAACTTCTTTACCTTTTTTTGTAACAAGAAGAAATATGTGTGAGTGTTCTCTTTCTAGCTGATTGCCTCTCATTTACAAGTTGTATGATCTTAGGCCAGTAAGTCTCTCAAAACAATTTCCTCTTCTGTTAAATCAGAACAGTAACAATACTAACTTGAAGGGTTTTATGTTTGTTTGTTTTTAAGGTTTAAATATGATAATGCACATGAAACAGCACAGTGCCTGACAAATAGTAGATGCTCAATAGCATGAGGATGCAGAAATACTACTTTTTTAACTTAGACAAAGGATAAGACCACGTGTACAACTGCCCCTTGTTTACATATATGCACAAAATGGTTAAAAGTTTTCTAGACTGAAATGTAATTACTTATACCTAATTAATATGGGCTTTTAAGTCTGTAAGACACAGCTGTCCTAGCACTGGGTAAAATAAGGGCCTTTCAGTGTGACAGGCCTGCATCGAGATGGCAGAGTTGAGCTGCCCTAGCCTGAGCTTGTGCTTATTTTGTGACAAGGAGCAACTCATCCTCACTTTTTTGCCGAAGTTTCCCTCCACTCATGACCCATGAACCTATCAACTTTTGAGTGCATTTGCACTTAGTGGCTTTTAGAGAACTGAACTCCTAGTTGTCACCAAGTGAGAGACTTGCAGTAAACTCAGTTTTAGCTCTTGAACTGTTGGAAATGGAGGAGCTCTAGAGAAACCAGCCAGAAGTGCTATTTTCTGGAACAGAAAAGTCTTTGTCATTTTCTGCCTTTTCTAAAAAGAAGCTGAAATTATTTCATTCTACTTCTAGAGAACTTGGGCCCTATTAATACAAGAGACAATGGCCTGTTACATCTGATTTAATGTAATCTAATCATAGCAACCCACTGGTTGTACCTTGGGAGAGAGCCCGCGTAAGCTTGAAATTTCCGTGTAAGAATGCAGGAACCATAGGTGCTAAGGTCGGGTCTCTTTTCCTGTGCAAGTACAAAAGAAGAAAAATGCTGGGTCTTTGTGGTTCAGTACTCAATAATCTTGCTTCTGCTGAGATACATGGTTGATGCTAAGTTTAAGCCAGGAGAGAATTTTTAGTCACTACACACCCCAAAATGGAAGTTTTAATGTAATGCAGCCCAGACTTGGGCAGTACAAATAGCTCAGTGCCATAGTCAGTATCAAGGGCACCACTTTAGTCACCCTCTGAAGCAAAGCACCCTTAAATGTGGCACCGTGAGCTAAAGACCCAAGCTTGCGAACAGGAAAGGATTGTTTTTGTTGTTGTTTTTCTATAAATCATCACCTTGTATAATACTTGGAAGCATAGATTCTGAGATTAATGTGCTGTGTTAAGTTAACTTGAAACAGAAAATAATACTCTAAGCTTAAACATGACTAACAGCACCTGGAGATGGAAAGGCTGGGGACAAGTTGTTTTATTTTCTTTTCTCAGAGATACAATGCAGTAGTTTTCTTCTAACTCCTCAGTCTTTATTGCCATCCCCGTAGATAAACCATCTATACCTTTACCCCCGTTCAAAGGACTTGGACCCATTTGGCAAAGTTTCAGGTGTTCAGTTAATTTTCTGACTGGTTTTCTAATTTTATGTGATTTCTGTATATTCCATTTGCATGCCTAGTTCACATCCACTTTCTAGGCTAAACCAATTCCCATTCCTTTTAACCACCCACTTTCTACTGACATCTTAAATTAGGATACGTGAGTATGAATCGTCTGTGCTCATTGAATTAAATCCCTCATAGATTCCCATGAAACCACCCCAGGCAAAGAAGGTAGGTTTCAGTTCTTACCAGGTTACCTGTTTCATTTTAGTTTTTAAAGAGAACTTCCCTGACTTCTTTAAGGTACTAAGCATGTGGTTTAATGCATGTTTTCATGCTTGTTAGCAGCTTAAAATAGTGTTTCTGGGACTATATTTACAATTACTAAGAAGCATTTTTTCCCCTACTAATCCATAGTTTCCTAGAAGTAAGAAGGTAAGATAACTGGGAAAGTTGTAAATATAGGAAACCACAAATGGTATCTCCTTCCTCCTACTCTGATCTTTTTGGCTTCAAAGAGTGACTTGGAAAATGTATCTTAACAAAGAAAAGTTACACAGCAGACGGTACAAAAAAGCAACAGTTGAGATGGGGACAAGAAACTTGGAAGGGCATGGGTAGGGGCTAATATGGTGGGATAAGGAGTATAGTTTTTGCTTTAGTAGGAAGGAAATTGGTTTATCTTCTGTTCTCACTTTTGCTTCAAACCCTACTCCCCCAAAACAGTGTGCTTTTAAATCTCAAAGCATGAATTACAGGAATGCATTCTCATTCTCCTCCCACCCTTAACTGAGGGGTCAGTATTGTGGCCACAATAGTCTACAATGTAACTTAAAATGAGAAGAAATGAAGCCCACTGGTTGTCAGATTTTATCACAAAGCGCCTGCCTTTTGCTTTATTAGAGAACCTGGGTAAAGCAGGCCACACTTAGCTTTGTAAGCTAAGGCAGGGTTTTATGTCAGTGGGAGGTTGATAGCAGTGAGAATTGACAGCGGATGGAATGGGAGGGGGTTAAAATAATACAAGTGGTTGACTTTAGTCTGCTTTCAATTACCGTACGAATGTCTGGGTAACTTTGCTTTGGGGCCATTTGTACTGTGCAGGTAACATTCTCATAACTTGACAGTCCCTAAGAACAGTAATTTAGGTTAGCATAGGCCATAGTCGATATTACCAATGGTCTTCAGATTGTAACATTTGAGAGCTGTAAAGAAACAGTCATCATCTGACCCAGTTTTGTAGGAGAGGAAATTAAGGCCTACTGCAGTTAAGTTACTTGTCCAAGGTCACAAGCTAGCTAGTGGCTGAGCCAGAACTGAAATTGGAGACTTGAATTCTTAGAAGCAGCCTCATTCACCAAGAGAAAGTTAACTATGTCTTATGCACCCTATATATGAAAATTGGGATGTGTAGAATACATTTTAGATTACCTTCAGGAATAGTTACATTTTTTAAAAATGTAAACATACAGAAGGGTCCTTTGAGTAGTTAATATTGGAGTAACATTTCACTCTCAAAGATACAAAATAAGTGAAGCTCCTTTAGATGTTAAATGCAAGGGAATTTTTAAAATGGAAGGAATGACTGACTATAACAGTAACATAATAGTAGTCTTTTTAAAGATTTATTAGTTATATCCAAATTTGATTGTCTTCTGTGGAAATGACATTTCTTTGCTCAAAAAGTAAAACATACTTCACAGAAAATAAACATAAAAGGATTTTGACACTTCCCTGGGAGAGAGGCAGAGTGTAGCTCTGGAATTGAAGGGTTTGTCTGGGGCCACCCATGTCCTTGTATTGTATCTTCAGAGGACCCTGGACCCTGCCCACCAACATGACACTAGGTGCTCTTCCCGGCCCCTGGCTCCCAGCTCCCCAAGATTTCTGGTGTAACCAAGTGGCTGGTCTGTTAACTCTTTCAGAGGCAGCCACCATCCCCTAAAAGCCAGAACTAATTTTCTTAAAATGTCTTCTTTTACTTGTGAAACTGAGAAAGCTTAAAAATAGAATCACTTCAAGTCCTGAAGCCTAAAAGTGAAATATAATCCAAGGTGGCTGTAGTTCACCGACTCATTAGGGGCAGGGATATATGGCTTGTCTGCAGGCCACAAATCGGAAAGGTGCCACGTGTAGATTGGGTCTTACAGCCAGTGAGTGGTAAAGTAGCAATCATGAGTGCTGTATTTGCTGGTGACAATGGTTTCCACTAGAAGATTTTTTGGTGAATAGAGTCCATCTTTCAGGAAGCAGAGGAGCTAAATGCCTTTGGTCCTCCCAGCCAGCACCTGCCTAGCTATCCCAGAGATCCTTTTGGCACCTCCAGTTGCTTTTGACTGACTGCTGAGAAAGGCTTTACCCAGTTTTTTTTTTCAGGATCCTGAAGGTTGTGGCTCTGGATACTGGAGTCATCGGATGTAAGCCTCTACAAGTATCATCCCTGCTTTGCCCTTTCCATTTCTGATGTTTTACGGCTTTAAAAATACATAACTGGAGCGGCAGCCCTGTGGCCCTGTACATCTCAGTCTTCCTGGGTCTGTCAGCCCTTAGGAGAGGAACAGACTCACGACCTACACCCTCCACCAAAAAGGTGAAGTGGGGGCCGCTGAGGATAAGAGTCAGATGATGATCCCCGGAGCCTGAGTGCCTGGTTCTCATTCCGACACTACTTAGCTTTGTGTCTTGAGGCGAATCATTTGCCCTGTGTGTCTTAATCTCCTCACCTGTAAAATGGGGAAATAAATGTACCTGCCTCCATGGGCTTAGGAAGATGGGAGTTTGGGTCTGTGAAGTGCTTACGCCAGTGCCTGTCCCACGGGAGGAGGGTGTGCGTGTTCAGTGGGTACGTGGTAGGACTGCCCTTCCCTCTCACAGCCCTCTACCGGGCTGTCCCTTCTTTGGTGGGTCCTTTTCTGACCTCGCTCTTGTGCTCGCTGAAACCTTTAACACCTGTCTGAATATGGCGGTGATGGCGAGGAGTGAACCATGGGATGGTTTTGTCCAAACATATTCTTTAAGATATTTGTATGTCTTTATAAGCTGCTGTCCTTGACATGGGAGGAGGAGGAGAATAAACTTATTCAGCAGTAACAGTGTTGTGACTAAAGTCTTTATTTCTGTGATTAAATGTGTTAATACAGTTGCACTATTAATATGAATTACACTGTTAACATGATTTCACTTCTGTGTAGTAAACTGTGGCTTAAGACTGAATGGCAGAAATCAGGGTGTCCGATGTCTCTGGGCCCTGGCAGCCCTGGAGACCCCATTGGAGGAGGGCAGTTGTCCTCTCCAGAGTTCGGGGACCCTGCCTCTGGGCCTTCCTTTCCCATTCTTGTCTCCTGCTTCTCTAGTTTTTTGTGTTCAGGCTGTTCTTCCCCCTTACCCCTCACCTTCCTTCTGCTTGGCTTTTAGAAGGATGCCAGAATGGCGGCCGTCACTGACTGCTTCTGTGACTTAGGTTGATTACAGCCTTTTCCCTAGTGTTCAGTGTAAGGTAAAATCTTATCTTTGACAGTTTGCTTCCCATTCTTCCCAATGTGGATGTTGGCATGGCTCAGTGGTTCAGGTGGTTGAGGTTTCTTTCTGATGCATTCATTTGCACGTGGGTTCTTTCTTCTCCTACTCTACCTGTCTCTGGATGCCATCCTTCCCACTGGCCCATCAAGGAGACCTGCACAGAGCCTTCCCTGACTCCCCAAGGCTTGGGCCCCACCTTCCCTCACATTACTGCTCTCCTGTACCACATCTTAGTAGTCTGCCTTGTATCCTCACCATGGGCGTTCTTGACTTACTCTTTCAAACCTATAAGTTGTGAGCAATCAGCCTGGTGTTTTCACCATGTAGTCCTTGCAATGCCTTCTGCATTGTAGACTCTCAAATATTTAAGTGGAGGCGTTTTCATTAGACACCCACAGCATGCGTAGTGCCCCAGTTGTCCTGCTGAGGACACAAAGAAGCATGAGGTGTGATCCGCCCACTCTTGAGTTTGCCGTCTGTTTGGGGAGACAGGCTTTAGACACAAGTTGATCCCAAAGCAAGACTAAACAGGAGTCAGGAGCAAAACAAGACTCCTGGAGTCCTCAGCTGTACAGTTTCAGCAGGAAGTGCCAGCTGAGCCGTGAAAATGGGGAGGCCGTGGCCTCCTGGTCGTAAGTTTTGGAGTACATTAGGGTACACGTTGAATCAGCTGGACAATTTAAAAAGTTATTAATACTTGGGCCCCACCCAGACTAATTAGAACCTTTGGGTGGGGCTAGACATGGGTTGTTTTTTTTTTTTTTTAAGTGCTTCACATCATTTTAATGCACAACACTGGAACCACTGAGCTAGGTGGAGAGGGACAATTGGGGGGGCGCATTATAAGCTGACGGTAGGGAGGCAGAAAGTAGGTTAGCACGAGCAGAGACCAGTTGGACTAGAGTCAATATGCGGGCAATCCTAGGACCTAACTTTGGCTATGTTGGTAAAATTGGTCTCCAGTAGATACTGCCTTCCTGTTAGGGCCAGGCAAGAAATTAATGGTGGGGGTTGGGGAGGAGGGGTTGGATAAGAGGTGTGGAGGTTGTGCTTGAACAAGGGAGAAATTCCCTATGAAAGGGGGCTGTGGGACCCATCCCAGGCCATTGCTGCCAGAGGGCAAGGCAGGCCTCATTTGTTGCCAGATTTTCAACCTTAAAGCACCAGAAATCTACCAGTTTTTAAATGTTGGTTTTATTGGAAAGGAAAATGTGAAAGCCAAACAAAATAGGTCTGTAGGCCAGATTTGGCTTAAACACTGCCACTCAGCAATCTCTGGTCTCTTGGATAATAATAGTTAATGTTTATCAAGTGCCCATGTGTATGGAGGGCTCGGAACTAAGTGCTTTACGCACATTATCCACATAACAACCTATGAAGTGGGTATCATGATCAAGCTTGTTCTGCATGAGAAGAAACAGACACTGAAGGGTTAAGGGGCTGGCTCGATCCTCCACTGATGAGTGGGGCACCTGAAATTGAACCCTAGGAGCCTGGCTCCAAAGTCTCAGCTTATTCCTGGCTTTTATCCCCTGTGTTCTCTGCTAATTGTATTAATTACATAGTAGGAACCCAAGATACCTGTCCAAAAGAAGTAATCCACTGTTTTTCTAAGCTTACCTGACAGTAAGAATTGCCTGTAGCACTTGTTCCAGGTGGCCATTTTCAGGCTCCAGCTCTGCCTTCCGCAATCAGAGAAGCACTACCTACTGCTGTAGGTAGTTGAGCACAAGCAAAGGTTTCTCGAAGCTGGAATGACCAGGTGCTGCAGGATCTGCCGCATTTGTTCCAACTGCTTCCTCAGTTGGACAGAACAGCCCTGGGTGGGTGCATTGGTACCCCATATCCATCCTTGCAGTTCCAACATCTGGATTTCCAGGTCTTTGCCAAGGCAAGCCATCCAGCGATGGGTTACCCAAAACCCAAAGGAGGTAAAACAAGAAGGGGTTCCCAACGGTGAAGAATCTGAGCTCGGGAGGTTTACGTGAGCACCATTGCTGCGTTCCAGGCACCAACACCAGCTGGGAACCCGGGAGATAATTCTGGACACCCTGCTCTCAATAGGTCTCACTTTACCTATTATAGGAAGCCTTTTCATTCTGTCAGGCCTGGGCCTGCCTGGTACAGGTTATCAAATGGATAAAAAGCCAGAAATGTCCTTGGGAGGAGAACCAGGGGATACCATTTAGAGGATGGGTACTACAGATTTGATAGGTCTGGAAGCAAGACAGCTGTGGTGACAGTGTGAAAAGGCAGGTGGAAGTGAGGGACAGAATAAGGGAGAAAAGAAAACATACACCTTTGGCTTCTAGGATGTTTTAAGTGCTGGGACTGGAAGAATGGGTGAGGTTGAGCTTTTATGTCAGGGTGTGCACGGTGTGCAGGGAATGGTTAGTTTGGTCTGAGTTGGTTGTGAGTGACACCAGAGGCCATCGGAATTTCTGAAAGGCAGGGTCTGAGCTGTGGAAATGTGGCTTTGGCATATGGGTTTTAGTGGAAGTCCGGATGAGCAATCACAAGCCAAGCACTGGTCTCTGTAGCTTAAAAAAAATTGGTGCCACAAAAACCTTTTCATCATTTCCACTTCTCCCTCTATGATATGAAAATGAGACAGATTCATCAGGTTGACTTTTGGGGATCAATACTGTCAGGGTGCCCAGAGATGAGCCATCAGATGTTATTTATTACATGCTCCGCCAGGTCCGGGCTGCCTCCTCTGTGCTCCGAGAAAGCCCACAGTTTGCAGCCTCTCAGAGCAGAGAGCCAGCTGGAGAGTGCTGTGCGTACAGAAAGGTCACATAATTACGTCTTGAACTAAGATGGCTCTTCTGGCCATTATGTCCTCTGCTCTCCAGTTTTGCTGATTTTAAAAAAATCTTGAATTTTTAGCATGTTAAAGTTTAAAACTGGGAGTCTTTGAGTACTGCTCTCTAGGAAAGAGCTATGTAAATTCTAAGTATCTTTATAATTGATTTTTAAATATGTAACATCTGTTTAACCCTATTTGTACCACTCTTTGAATTGACTGATTTTGTTGTTATATTGACTAGCAGAATTGGTGACGGTCACAGTAATACTGTGGTAAAGTTTCCAACCTTTCATGTTGCTGTTTCCCTTGTTCACATCTCAGACACCCTAATTCTGGGACTAGGCTTTAGGAGATAAAGTTTTCAGCCCTAGGACATGGCGGTGGGTATGGAGGGAGCATAGGACTTAAAGATCTGGCTCCAGAAACATGCTCTTTCACTTACCAGCCTGTGACCTTTTACAAACTGTATCTGTGAGCTGTAGTTACCTAAAATAGTGTCCGTGTTTCCTCCAGTGGTTGGGAGAATTAAATGCAATAGTGTTTATAAAAAATTTACTGTGTGCTCCTAACTAGTGTGTGCCCCCCACCATGGTAAGAACTCTTAGTTGAATCTAAATTCTTAGCATTTCTGCCCACTTCAGGGAGAAGAGACTATTAGGCAAACACTTTTTAACGCCTGCTTAGTGCAGAATTCCGTTCCTGGTATTCTGGGGGTTAAAAGGAGACTAAGATGCTCTGACCCTCAAGGAGTTTATCAGGAGATAAGAGAAACGAAACATGTTCTTCAGGAACTTAAGACAAGATGAAAGACAGTGATTGACATGAGAAAATATAAGGGAAGTCTTAGGCATCCAAACTGGGGGGAAGCAGGGAAGAGGGAGGGTTGGCAGAGAAGGCTTTAGGAAGTTTGAAACTAGACCCGGGTTTTGGCACCATTGGCATTTTGGCCAGATATGCTTTGTAGTGGGGGCTGCCCTGTGCATCTTGGGATGTTGAGGAGCATTCCTGGTTTTCATGTACTAGATGCCAGTAGCACCCCCAGTGATGACAATCAAATGTGTCCCTGGACATTGCCAGGTGTCCCCTCCGGTCAATAAGCACCCTTCCTCCCATTGAGAACAACCGAACTAGACCTTTTCCCTTGGCATGCCTAACCACGGAACCCCCAAAGCTGTGATTCACTGGTCCCACTCTTCCTAGCTCTTTGTAGTCCCCTGAAGCCCACCCTGTCTGTTTTATGATCATGAATTCTGTGAACAGGCCACTTGAGGTTTCCCTGTAAGTTGGAGAAGGGGTCAAAGTCTGCAGTTCAGGGCAGGCTAAGGAAGTTTTGTATTTATCATTGACTCAGCTGGGTAATTAAAGGAGCCCTTCTGCTCAGGACTAACATCCCAGCATGGCTGTTGATCCCAGCTTCGCCTTTGGTGATGTTGGTGATGTTGGTGATGTGGGCATGTCACCTCCCCTCTAACCTGTTTTCTCACCTGTTAAATGAGGTTCTCCCCTCGTAGGATTGTTGTGAAAATTAAATGCCGCAATGCCTGTAAAGTGCTGGCTCCCACACTGGTCAGTGCTACACACTCCTAAATGTTTGTTGTCATCCTATTAGTGTTGTTGTTGCTGTCATGGTTAGCAAGTTGAGCTTCCCGTGCAGGGTAGTTCAGCATTAGCAGCCATTTCCTTGCTGCTGCTCATCCCTCTGCATGCTGGCCAGTCTCTGCCGTGGAGCATCCGTCCTGACCCATGAGGCACCTGGGATACACCAGCCCCTGTTGTAGGTGCTGAGGAAACAGTGTTAACACAGACAAAATTCCCTGCCTTTGTGTGGCTTGTGTCATACCGATGAAAGCTTTGCCATGTAAGTACCCCGTTTCTTTTTTTTAAATTTTTAAAAAATTGTTTTATTGTTGTTCAATTACAGTTGTCTGCATTTCCCCCAACCACCCCCAACCCTAGCCAAACCCACCTCCCTCCCTTGTTTCCACCCTCCCCTTTGGTTTTGTCCAGGTGTCCTTTACAGTAGTTCCTGAGACAACCGCCCCCACCCCGCCCTGTTCCTCCCATTATCCTCCCCCACCTCCCCTCTGGTTACTGTCAGTTTGTTCTTAATTTCAGTGTCTCTGGTTATATTTTGTTTGCTTGTTTCTTATGTTGATGTTGCTGTCTTTGATGGACTCTGATCTGGTTTTTTACAACAGTGGTTCTTACATGGTGGGCTCAGACCAGCAGCGCTTGGGAGCTTGTTAGAAATGCAAAATTTCTGGCCATTCCTCAGGTGTATTGAGTCAGGAACTCAGGCGGGACCCCAGTGGCAGGGTTTCGCAGGCCTCTGAGGTCATTCTGATGCACTAAGTTTGAGAGCCACTGTTTGTGGAAAGATACTTTCTCAGGACTGGGGAAAGCCTGTGGCCTTCACTGAGCTGCACTGTTAAACGTGATACACAAGGAAGGTGTTGCTCACACAGAGCAATCCAGATAACAGCAGCACTTACAAAAGCACATGCACCAAAAGTCTTTGGTGTGTGAAGATAGCTCAAAACCGGAGGTACTGCAGTCCCTCCTTGAAGTGGGAGGCTCCCGTGTGCCACAGCACTGAACTCAGTCATTGTATGAGTGCTCCGCGTCCTTTGGGCTTTTTGTCATCTAGTGAACGGGAAAACTTCCCTCCCTTCTCTCTAGAGACTTCGACATGCTTGTTTGACAATTATTTTCCTTCTTTTAATTCCTTCTCTCTTAATCACCCTCTTATCCGGCACGATTAAAAATCTTTGCATCTATAATCAAATTGCCAGCCAGATGTACAAATGAAATGGCTGCTCTCCTTAGGTCATTTGGGTATTTAAAGATATTGTAAGGAGGGAATGAAATGAGAGGCCATGGAACTCATCCAGCTTGGAGCTTGGCACAGAGCGGCTGGCCACTCGATAAATGTGGTGCAATTTCTGCCCCTACCCCCAATTCATAAAAACCGATAAAGTCATTGAATAGATACCACAGTTCTCTGTGTGAAGAACTTTCGACTACTCACAGTTTGAATGGGTGTGAATAACCATTGTATAAATTATAACCAAAATCATGGAATCAGAAGTTCTGATTATTTAAAACTTTTATTAAATTTATGTGTAATTAAATGAACTTAAACACTCAAAAAACTAGATGTCACCTGGTCTTTCATGAAGATGAGTAGGGGGGTAACCTTAATTAAATTGGTAAAAATTCTTTAGTTCTGCACTAACACAAACCTGGGTCTTTTTTAAGTAACTTGTCAGTGTAACAGCCATCTTCAGTTTACAAATGCTAATTAATTACTACCTTGTTAAAGGGAGGGTTTGGGATGGATGGAGAGTTCCTTTGACAATGGACTTTGAAAATTCATGTGAAAGATTATAAGGCTCTATGACCTAGGTTTGTCTTGATGGTTCTCTTCTAAAAATGTCCTTTTGTCCAGTGGTGGGCATTTCCTTTTCCTTTCTGTGCACCCTCAGCCAAAACAACTTCTGGTTACAGCAGCAGTTTTAAGTTTGCCATTTGTGGCTGTTCACATTATAGAGGTTGGGGAAGTAAGGCATGCATATTCATTTCTTGCTTCCTGCCTTGCTTGAGAAGGTGAGGATCAGCGTTTCTACGTCCTTGACTTTGCGAGTTTGCTGTGCTGTGTAGCAGGGGTGACCAAGGTGTGGCCCTTAAATGTGCGCCACCTCTGATTTCCAGCATGACTCAGCTACTGCCATCCTTTCCAAAACCAGGTTTGCAGACCAGAGAGTGAGCCTTCCCTGCCTTGAGGAGTCAGGGGAATTGGAATAGAGCCATGCTGTCTACACTGTTGAACTTTATCAATATTTGTTAAGATAGCTCTAGATGTGTATTGTCACCATTGACAGTAACAGGTTGCCAAATGTTAAGCTTTTCTGAGTCTTGCTTTTCCTTTGCTGTAACATAAGAATAATGTTGCTAAAATGGCCTTCTAGTTGGCTACCCATTTTAGATAAGGCAGGTCTCCTGCTGTTTTTGCACCTTAGAGAAGAGATTTCAATAAGAATAGAAATAGGCCCCAACTTTTCATGATTAGGAACTCAGGGGGACTATAATGTGTGAATCAGAGTTCTGAAGATCAATGAACTGGAATGCAGGCTTATTAATTTACCTGGACAAATAACACCTGCCAAGCGGGCAGTGGCACAAATTGGTGTTGCCCTGTGTTCCTGATCAGAAGATTCTAAGCTGAGTCAGAATAAGGGAGCTGAGTGACTGTTAGTATCCTCCCGCTGCGGCAGCACCTCTGAGCGCACCTGCAGAGGCGGCAGTCCCTTTTGTGGTTTGAGGAGCATGGTGGACACAGGCATTTAGTCAGAGTTCCAGTTATGACTGTTAGGAAACACTGACTTTGCTGCCACCCCCCTTTTTTTCTTTTTGACTTTATTTATTTACTTATTTATTTTCAGAGAGAGGGAGGAGAGGGAGAAACATCAATGCAGGAGAGGTATGTCAATTGGGTGCCTCTCGCTGGAACCCTACTGGGGACCTGGCCTGCAACCCAGGCATGAGCCCTGACTGGGAATCGAAAGGGTGAAGGGTGACATTTCAGTTCACAGGCCCAGCACCTAATCCACTGAACTGCACCAGTCAGAGCCCCCCCCCCCTTTTTTTAAGGAAGTACTTATTTTTAGTACATGCTTATTATTTAAAGAAATCGAAGAATATATGTCAATGGAGTAAAATGTAAAATACCCCTCTTTACTTCCTCCTAGTTCTGCTTTCCTTCCTAGAGCTAACCACCATGACAGCTTGGCCTCCCCTTTCATATCCATTTGCAAATGTAATATTTTATATGAAAGTGCAAATTGCGGCTTGCAGTTTGTACTTAGCAAGGAATTAGACCTATTTTTGTACTGATGTTCATTCTTGGTAATAGCTGCATTACCACCCATGATACTGATATGCCAGAATGCAGTTAGCTTTTCCCGTTTAATTGGTATTTCTCATTTTAACTGTCGATAATTATAAGCAGTGCTACATTGACTATCCTTGTACATATATTTTTGTGCCCATGTGCATTTCTGTAGGCTGGATTCTGTTTATTGAATTTCTGTCATGGAGCACACACAGTAAAATGCTGGCAGGTGAGGCCAAGTTGTCCTCCAAAAAGGATGAACCCATTCTTATTCCTACCACCAGTGCCTACTAGTATTCTGATACTTTTTCCAGGGCTGGAAAGCATTAGTCTTTTTGCAGTTTTGCTAGTGATACTAGGTGGTATTTCCTGATTTTTATTTTGTGTTTCTTTAACACTTAACTACTGTTCATACCACCACTGGTACTATTCTTACCGCTACTGGCTAATACTGAGTGACAGTTTTTATGTGCCAGGATTGTTTTAAGCACATTATATGAGATTTAAACTTCCACTTCCCTGTGAATCTATTATGATTGCTGTCCTCATTTTACAGAAGTTGGTATGATTATTGTACACATTTCACAGAATCAGAGATGGATTACTACATTTAATCCTATATCAGTTTTACAAGGCTGTTTATAATTTTCTTATGGAATTATTGGAATTTTTAATGAGTTACAGGTATTGGACTTTCTCTGGTGTGTATGTGAAGTAAACTAAATATTTTTTCCTGGTTTCTCACTTTTCTTTTAATTTTATCTGTGAGATGTATATCTCTCTACAGAAGTTTTGCTCATTTTTTAAAAATATAAAACTACAGCCTTTACAGTTTATGCATTTGGTGGTTGTTTTCAAAAGCCTTGGCTATCCCCAAATTATAACCATAATAGTCCATATTTTCTACTTCTGGCTTAAAAATTTTAACATTTTGACCTTTAACATCTTTGGAAGGGTGTGTATGTTTTAAAGAACTGATTTTGTATTTTTCCCAAATGAATAGCCAATTAATGAGCGTCATTTATTGAATGGTTCAGCCTTTCCCTTTGAATCTGAAGTGCCATTTGCATCCTATGAAAGCGAGCTCTGGAAGCAAGCACTGGGTGCCTGGATCGGTGCGGGGATCGCTGCTGGTCTGTGTCTGGGCCTTCTACCCTCTGCTGACATCTTTGTCGCTAAGGAAACAGCGCGCTGCTTTAAATACAGTAGCTTTGTGGTACGTTTTTCTGTCAGTAGGGAAAATCCTGCCCCCGTTCATCTTATCTTTGTTTTTTATTAAAATTAGTTTTCCTCATTATGCTTTTATTTTCTTATCACACTTTATTGAAAATTTATAGATTACGCTCTGGCTGGCGTAGTTCAGTGGATTGAGCATGGGCTGCGAACCAAAGTGTCTCAGGTTCGATTCCCAGTCAGGGCACGTGGCTGGGTTGCAGGCCATGACCCCCAGCAATCGCACATTGATGTTTCTCTCTCTCTCTCTCTCTCTCTCTCCCCCTTCCCTCTCTAAAAATAAATAAATAAAAAAAATAAAAAAAAAACCACTGTTTTTAAAAAAAAAAAAGAAAGAAAGAAAATTTATAGATTACCCCATCCACTGTGGATGTAGGGCAATAAGAAAGATAACAGTTGCCTACCTTACTGGTAGGTGTGTACCCTAGGAATGAGCATTTCACAGATTCCATGTGTTACTTCATCTGATACTGCAGCCCTTTGTCATCTGCCCATGAGGAAAGTAAACCATTTGTTTCAGGCTGCACTTCGAGATGGTGGTAGAAACAGGACTCTAGACCAAGTGATTTCAAACCTCTCCTTTAACGCTGGTGCTACTCAGACACGTGGAATCTCTTGTCTAGGGTGGTTACGATGTGTCTCTGTGTCCTGCGGGCAGTCAGCAAGTGGCATTCGAAGTGTTTATTGTGTGGAGTGGAAGACCCAACAAGACTTCCCTTGAGGACTCGCATATCGTGCCAGCAAGAGTTGAAACATTCAGCTTCACCGAGAGTATTTGTTCCAACTTAGGACATGAGCCCACATGAGACCACAGTATAAAATATAAGTGAAGAGAGAGAAATCATTTGGCAGATGCTGCTTCTTAGGCCCAACACTTGTCTAGCCCTCCCTCAGCTCTGAGAGCTCCAGGTCTGGCTGTGGTTTGGACCACAGAGTTGAGGAGGATGAAGCCCTGGATGTTGGAGGACAGGCATTCTGGTGGGAAAAGGCATACACAACCCCAGGAGTGTGTACCTTTTCAAAGAGAAGGCAACATGTGTTAGCTCTCAAGTGGAGGAACAAAGGTCTGTGGTGGGTCTGGAAACACTTTGCAGGAGAGGGCATTTAAACTGGGGCTTTCCCCTCTGTGTCTGAGTCAATCTACCTGCCAATCTAAACCTTCCCATCCTGCAGGTGCTTGGTTGCCTTTTGAGTTGGTTTCTCTCAGGTGCCTTCTGTTGATTCTTAAGGCTGAACATCAGGAAGGTAATACTCTTGGAGAACTTTGAAGTGGCCTCCCAAACAGAAGTCCAGCTGAGCTCCCACTAGGAGCCTTGGGAAAGTAATCCTATTTATTAGTAGAAGTATATTGATTTGTGTGTAAAAATAGACTCAGAGGCCTGTGACAATGAGTGCATTTGAAATTATAATTTAAAATATCTAACAGAATAGCTGTGCAGAAATACTACCCCAGAATATAAATGATTAGGTGCTTCATGAAGTTCTTGAATGCATGTAATTAAATTGGCAATGAGTAGGTCAAATTTGTTTTCATGTCCTAAATCCTTTAGTTTACCTTTTCTTCAGCAATCACTGGTGTAAGCATAGAGGAATAGCTACTAAATCCTACAGATCTTTATAAAAATACGTAGTTGTACTTTGTTCACTTGTTTAAATCAGTCCACATTGCGTGAATCTTGCATTATAAAATAGAAAAGGAATTTTCCTTTTGACTGCATGATTGCTGTCTTCATTTTGTGAAAGCTGACAAGGTTTCCCTCCAGGTTGGAAGGTAAATGTGTAATTATTTTATTATTTGTATTATTTTATTATTTATTATGATGCCCGGCCTTGTTTCTTATGTCTGCAATCATGGCTGGCACATCTACTCCATTCCCAGCCTCTCCATTCCTGGTGGCTCTCTGATCACTACCTAACGTCCCTCGGGGATTATGATCACGGGCAGGCCTGCTGAGGCCGCGCTGGTAGCTACCGTGGGTGCTGGTAGTCCTGGCGCCCACGGCTTTGCCTTGGCTGACCTGGGCTTTTCTCACTGCCAGAGCTCAAGCTTTAATCTGCCCACTCTGTTAGCAGTTTTCTCTACATTTCCTTTAAAATGGACTTTCACTTTTTTCTCCCCATATCCCCCTGGTGCTCGAACACACATACACACACACACACACACACACACACACACACCCCTCCCCTGACATCCTGGCTTTTTCCATTGACAAATGATCTGTTCACTGTAACTGTAGCTCCTCTGTGCTGATATCTGTTGAAATTAGACCTAGAATCTAAATGTGGCTTCATGAAATGATGGGTAAGACATTTTTCTCTTCAAAATAGTCTGTGGTCTCCTAGCATCCCAAACCATCTACCTGTACCTTCTTTCTCCACTGTGATATTGAGGGGCAGGCGGGGGGGGGGGATAGGGTAATATGTGTCTGAAAGTGACTTAGAATGAAGAGTTCTATACAAGGAGCAGTGTTTGCTATTTCTTTGCATCTATAGTAGAGAGATGGTCACCACCATTGCTGCCTGCCTCCACCAAGCATACTGAATAGACTTCAACCTAATTGCATTTCTTATCATGCAATAGGAATCAAGAACCCTCCCTATTTTGCTCCTACGGCTATTTCTTACCTTATTGATGAGACTTTGTAACCCAAAGATTAACCATTTCATTTATGCTTCTTGGACTGAGTTATACAAACACTTTGTTTTGGTCTTTTTTCTCTTAGAAAAACAATAATTTGGTCCTGAAACTACTCCTGCAAGATACACACCTGGCAAATATGACTCTTTCTTTGTGCTGGCGGCAGGCCAAGACTGTACGGCAAGCAGTTCCTTTCTTACCCAGAACTGGAGGCTACTTAGGAAAGGGGTTGGCCTTTGCTGTGTAAGTCAGCCCCAGGGGACCTGGAACCCGGCCAGGGGTCACAGCCTAGATGGGGTGGATCAGTTCTTTCCCCTCTCTGGCTCCAGTTTCTTATCTGTCCAGTGTGAGTCATCTTTATGACCCCCTTCCACTCAGGCCTTCCATGACTTCCTGTACTTCCCAGGGTGTATAGGTACCCTGTCCCATGTGAGAGAGGACCATTGGAGGTGACTCAGACCTGTGCAAAGAAGGGAGTGGCCTGCCTCCTATCACTTGCCATACCCCTTCCCATCCAGACTTGATGTCTCTCACTTGGCTTTTCAAAGTCCTAAGGGTTAATTATGATGTTTACTGTTTACATTTGCTTTCCTGACAGTGCTCTTTCCAAGTGAGTTGGCACCAGTTCATTTTCAAGTCTAAGTAGATCTCAGAGTCAGTGTGTGGTTCTTCTGGTGTTTGAGGATGTTATAGTCCTTCAGAATCCGACTGTCACTGCTTGCAGGTTGCCAGGACTTGGGTTCTTACCCTCCAACAATTCACTGACCTGCCTTTAAGTTCTTGCAGCAATTCTGAGAAATACTGAGAAACATTCTTTCCAGTTATAGGTGGGGAAACAGAATGAAACTCAGAGACATTGAGTGGCTTTTCTCCCCCAAGATGAGAGAGCCCTCTCTTGTGGTTAAGGGGTTAGACTTTGAAGTTACTTGGGTTTAGAATCTCACACAGAGTGGGAGCTTGAGTAATTTATTTTACTTTGCTAGACCTGAGTTTCCTAATCCATGACATGAGACAGTTAATGACCTACCTCTCAGGGTTGATGGAGGGAGGGAGGGACTGAATGAGAATGCATGTCTGGAACATGGAAAGTGTTCAGGGAGTTCAGCTCTTGTACAACTGTATGCTGATCAAATGGAGAGATGGGACTCAAGATAGGTCTCTAAGTCCCGTATTAGCACACAATTTCCTGTGTATGAAGAGAATTAGAAATACTTTTAGGTACATAGACCTGTTTATTTTAATTATAGGTGAATATATTTAGAGCAATTTTGGTCAACACAGATTTGATGGAAAGTTTGTTATGGTTTTTTCTTTCTTTTGTTATTCTAAGCTGTGCTGCCATATACTTTTTAAAAATTGCTGGGAACTCAGGACTGTAATTGCCAGGGGAGAGGCTACTGCTTCTCAACGGGGCACAGTTCTGCCCCCCAGGGGACATCTGGCAGTGTCTGGAGACAGTTTTGGTTGTGGTAACTGGGGGTGGGGAGGAATGGTACCCGTGTCTCTCTGCTGGGCAAAGGCCCCCTCACAACAAAGAATCCTTGGGCCCAGAATGTCGGTAGTGCTGAGCTCGGAACCCGTGCTCTCGGGTCATCCTGTTCCCATTGCTGGCAGGCTTTCTCCCCTTATTGCAAAGTCAAACAAGTGTGTTCATTTTCCAAGGTATTGGGTTTCCATGTGAAAAATTTTCAAAATCCTGAAAGCTCTAAGGCCATTTCTTCCATATAGCTTGAGGTATATAAAACTTTCAGATCCAGTCAGAAATTTCCTCAACAGCTTTCTTTTTTGCGGAGTTGTGGGCTTTTTCCCCTCAGCATCACATAATCTGCATTGATGTTTTAGTTTTTTGTAAACACTAAGTAAAAAGTAGCAAGCTATGCAAACAAAATGTATTCTTACTACATATTAGTTGCTCTTTTTTTATACAAGTAATACATGGCTTTTGTTCTTACATCTTGATTTCTAGGGGAAATTTAATGTTTGTTTTTAAATTCTTGTATTTCTTTCAAATGGAGCTACCCTCATTGTTAGAATGAACCATCAGTTCTAAAATGAATCCTGTCATAGTAGCGGCTTATTCTAACTAGTTATGCTTTGAGCCTTCTGCTGGGGTTTATTGGAGTTAAAACAGGATGTTTATATTTTAAATAGAAATTCTCCTTTTAAATTCTAATTTTGCTTTTTTTTTCCATTCGGGAATATTAAGTAGGATTGCCTTATAAAATATGGGATGCTGAGTTCAGTTTGAATTTCATATAACATTTATTATACTTTTAGTATAAGTATATCCTGTACAGTATTGGGGGTATACTTAGAATAAAAATGTATTTGTTGTTTGTTTGAAATTATAATTCAACTAACTGTTCTGCATTTTCATTTGCTAAATCTGGCAACCCTAAAGATGGGACTTGGAGTGATTGGAGAATACCAGGAAATGCCTCTCGTGCCTGACATCTTCCTGCATAACTTCATCTTGGATGTTATACTTCACGAAAGTGTTAAATAGTAAATCTCAGGCAGTTATTTGCCCAAAAGAAGGAAATAATTTTCTGACGGTCATTTAGAAAATTTGTTCTCTAATCAAATTCATTGATCTTTGAATCAACTGGCAGTTTGAATCAACTGGCATTAGAAATCTCTTAACTGATATTCAACAGTACCGTATATTCAACCTAAAAACTCAGTTCTAGAGGGGAAATCTGGATAGGAGAGAGAATACTTTTTTATGTGTTGGCTTCCAGGAATTACCTAGAACTTAAATTAGGTGATTATACAATATCTAAACTCCTGCTGTTGATAAGCAATAGAATTCATTTTAGAGCTGAAGGGCCAGTTTTAACAGCTGGAACAGGTTGATTATAAAAGGATTCATTCAGCTTGGGAAAACAGTAAGAGGCCCAACCAAAGCTTTTATTTAAAATACTGAATTTGCAAGTCTGCTGAAAGTGAGCACACCCTAGTGAGTGTTCTTCAACACTCCTCTTTATCATCTAAATGATTATAATAATAATCATTGTGATTATTGGTCATAATGGTCAAATTTATAATTTCATAACTTAGATGATTTATTAAACCTGTGCCCTGAAATTCTCTGATTGAGAAATCAGTGTGGCCTGAAGTATTTGAAAGTGTGATAGAAGGAGGGGAAGATGGGAAGGGTATAGGAGAAATGAATAGAGCCTCTTCCAGGGTCTTAAGAAGAGACCAGAGGGTTTATGTGAAAGACTGGGAGGAAATGTTGAACAAGGTGTGGTATGGGCAGGTGTATTGAGGAATAGGGAGCATGTTTCAGCAAGGGCCCCACAGTACAAAAGTGTTTAAGGAAGACATATTGGCAGTGTTGTGCTGGAGGGAAGACAGAGCCAGGGAATATCAACAGCTCTTTAGAGTATATAATACATTATGAGGAAGAAAAGACCTGTGCCAAGCCTCTTCCTGCCTCTGAGCCTTTACAAAGTGGTTCCCCCTGCCTGGAATGGCCTAGGCCTGCACCTTCTCCTGCGACCATGGCTTCGCTTCTTATCACCGACTTGGCTGAAATTCCAGAAAGTTCTTTTTACCACCATCCATTCTAAAACGCCCCTCCCCCACCAGTAACTACCCTGTTTTCATGGTTTTTCCCCTTGTTTTTTCATGTTTTATTTTCTTAACATTAATTGCCACCTGAAGTTAGGATTTTGTGTTCACCAGAATGTTACCTGACACTAGGTGCTCCGTGAATATTTGCTAAATGAATGAAGAACTTGGAGTAGGCTGGCAGTGAGTGGACTGGTGGAGTTTTGGGAGTTTGGAATGTCAGCCTAGACTTCCTCAGCTCCTTCCTGATGGGTTTGTTTTGTTTTGTTTTGTTTTAAGTCGAGAGTTTGATTGATTGATTCCATTAAATTGAGTTTAATTCAGACTTATACTCAGTGCCTGTTTTGTGCCATTCTCAGTACTAATCAGGTATCAGAAAATTGAAGATGACTAAGACCTCAAGGAGGTCATAGTCCATCGTGTGTGGTTCTGAACCTGAGTCCCTGAATAGAGTTCTGGATACTATTTCTTTATTTTTACCATCCTCTGACTGAAGTTTAGCATTGCCTCCCATTAGGAGTGTAGGCAATAATCCACAGTCATCTTGGTAGTACTGACAACTTTGTCACCCACAGAAATCCCAGATATTTTCGTATCGCATCACACATTGCAGATTATCTTGAAATATCGCGTATGCTCTTTACAACTTCAAAATTACAATAATTTTTTCACCCACTACTGGATCTTTTTATTGAAAACACATAGAGCACTGTGTTCATAGAGTGCTTTTTAATATTTTGAATAGTTCTACTTCAATAAAGAATTTTCTTTATTTCCTTTATTACAAAGGAAATAAAAACATTAGTGTTTGCAACCATTCGGTATATGAAAACATTAGTCTGAGCAAGGGATCTACAGCTTCACCAGAGGCCAAAGGAGCTGTGACACAAAAAGCCCCGGTGGAGCTGTGTTAAAACAGAGACCCTGTCTTCTCAGCTTAAATTATGTTAGTAAATGTTCCTGTCAAAAATGGTCCCGTTCCCTGCCCCAGGCTTTGTGATTCCCTTTGAATCTGTGCCTCTGGATCTTTTGTAGATTTCAGAATGTACCTTTTATGAGAGATGCATTGGTGTGGTTGGAAGAGGTACTCACCTTGTCAGGACTGCAAGAGGATATTGCAGGTTCGATGATTGAGCAGAAAAATCTTAGGACAGCTGGTCAGAACAAGCTTGTCCTGCCTTAGGAGAGGCAGAGCTCTTCAAATGGTCTTCTGGTTAAGACCTTAATAAAAAACAGCCTAAATTCACCAGTGGCGAGACTTGATTAAAATAGCCACAAGCAAATCCCTGTTGTGATATAAAGACGAGAGTGCTGTAGTGGGTGTCAGGAGGCTTGAGTTCTAAACTTGGCACAGGGGGGCCAAGGAACTCAGACTGGTCGCTTTATGGTTTGTAGTTCACATGATTAGGAGGTGGACTGGTCACTAAGATCTAAAGAACCTCCAAACTTGAAGATAGTACCCTTTGTGGCATACTTTGTGGTAAGTATATCTATACTTAGATATAGTTTAAACTGTGATATCAAGGTATCAGAACAAAAATTTTTAAGTAATATAACTGTTTGGCTTCTGCTATGCCACTTAAATCTTAATACCTACTAAAAGCACCTAAATGTATCAGTGGATTTTTTCAATATTACCAAAAGTGGTCTTCTTGCTCTTTCTAGAAAGTGTATAGAGAAATGCAGGCTTCTTCCAAGTGCCTTTATTGACTGTTGCTTCTTAGAACTTCAATTCTTTATGTCATTTAGGACCTGGAGGGAACCAGGTACCTGAGTATCCTGTCCCTGCCCAGTCACCCCACTTAACTGCTGCAAGCTCTGTGGTGCTGGTGGCCATCCTTGGTATGAATGAGAACTGGGGGCTACACCATGGACAACACTGAGCAGGACCAATGACTTCTGCTCTTCAAAATTAGCAAAGGCACATGCATACATATAATTAGCATGGCAGATGGAGAATGGGCGGGGAATCTAGAGTGACCAGTTCCAGGCAAAAGCCTTGGAGAGGAGGGCACAGGAATATGGTGCCAGCGCCAGGATGGTTGGCACCTGTCCCCAGGTGCTCGCTCAGTACCACCAACCACCACCCCCCCCCCCCCGCCCCGTGCGAATGGGTGTGGCTCTGCATGAGTGAGGTCCTGATGGATTGTTTTAAAATATTTCAGGGTGGTTTTTATTTGTTCTTCCCAGCAGTAGCTCTTTGAAGTAGCTTAGTAGTATATCCATTTGCAGAGGAAGAACTAGAGACCTCGGTTGGTTATAACTTGCCCAAAGTCATGTAAGAAATTCATAGTCAAGTCCAAATATCAGAGAGACTTAAGTATTGTTTGTTCTTTGGATTCAATGAGACCAGACCACTGTAGCATAATAAAAGTTGTAAAACTTTACCAAGCCAACTTATCAACTAAAAATATTGAGGGAACAATGAGCATTACTAAAAATCTTTAACTTGCTGAATACCATAATTAAAGGGATACAGGAAGTAAGAAGAATGGACTCCTTTTGTTATTATAGAGTAATAATAACAATAATTAGTATTATTACAGCTCTTTCTTTCCTTGATTTCTTGTCCCTCTCAACCTACCCTGGAGGGGGGGAAGAACTTCAAAAGATTGTAGACTACAGAATTGTCTTTATAAAAAAAGGAATGTTTGCATTGTCTCCAGTTATGGTAGACTAGAGATTCTCCATTTCCATACTTAAGATGCTTTCCCTCATGAGTAGGTCCTTTTTCCTCCTCCCTTCTCCCTTAAACAGAACTACCCACAGGAGTGGGAAAGCAGGCCCAGGGAGCAGTCTGCCTGTAATTTAAGCCTTTGAGTTATGGTCAAGTTCTGATATGGACCTCTATGAAACTATGACAGTTAAGTCCATTTAGGGTGTGGGGAAGTCTGTCATATCTTTTAGAACACCAAAAATCACTATTTTCAGGTGAGAAGTAGAAGCCTCTTGGTTGGACCTAGCTTATATGGAAAATAAAAAATAATATCCGTTATTGCCATCTATAGGTAATTAGTAATTTTGAATAGAGTTTATCAGCATTTGAAATGGCATCAATTTAAAAGGAGCGGTTTTTATGTCCAGGGCATGACTATTCCTTTTTCTGGCTTCTAATACCCTTGATCTATCTGGAAAGTAAAAAATTGGCTGATGCAAATCAAGTTTGGAAATGGAACTCAGCAGTGTTGTAACCTTCAGAGAACATTAAATAATTGTAAAAATGTTTGTTCTATAAAGTGTTAAATATTGGTTTAGTTAAGCTGGGCAAAAGTTGGTAAAATATACTTTAGAATACTGTTTTCATTTAGCTGGGGAGAGTGGAGGGCCATTGACTTGGAGAAGCATCTAATATCCAGAGGGGGGAGAAGAAAGTTGGCGCTTTGAATTCTGAGTGGGCAGAAACAAAAAAACTGAAGCCACTTAGTTTCACAATCAGCTTGATGCTGAAGGGACTTGAGATTCTCCACTCAGTCCTTTTGCTTTGCTAATTAGGAAATCAGGTCTCTGAGAAATCCTTGCCCAAGCTCACACAGAACTAGTGGACAGAAGCCTTCATCATAACCACCTTCTCGTGCAATCTGTATTCTCAGGCCAAGCTTGGTTATAGCATTTATTTAAGGACGTGTGTTGACACTAAGACTATTTTGTGATGGTGAATATCACATTAGCTTTGATTCAGCAAATCTGAGGGTCCTATTTCTTTTTTCTTTTTAAAAAGATTTTATTTATTTATTTTTAGACGGGGGGGGGGGGGGGGGGGGGGAGGGAAGGAGAAAGAAAGGGAGAGAAACATCAATGTGTGGTTGCCTCTCACTCGCCCCCTACTGGGGACCTGGCCTGCATCCCAGGCATGTGTCCTGACTGGGAATCCAACCAGCCACCCTTTGGTTCACAGGCTGGCACTCAATCCATTGAGCCACACCAGCCAGGGCTCTGTTTTCTTAATGCATAAGATGGGAATAATAATTCTCACCCAATTTACCTTATACAGTTGTGCAAATAAGTTGTGAAAGGTTTTATAAAAGTATAAAGTGCTAAATAAACATAAAGGTGTTAATTTCACATCTTTGGTAATAGGCTAAAAAGACATCAAAAATTTGGCTACTCTAATGGGCATATTCTTTAAAATTCTCTGCTTTTACACTATTTTTTCTCTTTAGACTCTTTATGCTAGAAATGATAGCATGAAATTTTTGGTACTTTATTCGTTGTATGATAATTGCTTTCTTTAGGGTCATGGGGCACTTAGGCAAATATCCAAATTTATATTATGAAATTCCTAGCATGCTCTTCACTGGGGAAGTAGAGGGTTGAATATAGTTAGGATGGGGTCATCAGTTTAAAACAGCCCACCTAGGCACACAGCCTTGGCAGCACGGATTGGAAGGAGATTTGGTAATTATACTCTTTAGTTCTTCTATGAATATAGTCGATCTGGGAAATTTGGGCACCAGAGTGGATACTTAGGCATGAATTATCTGGTTAAGTTAGCCAGATAATTGCCAGCTGTCTCTTTTGCTCTTGTTCTTGCTCTGTAGAACCCAGCCTGAATAACTGTCTTCTGTTTACTCATGCAAGCAAGTTGCTGGTTTCCATTTTCAAACAAAAACGAACTGCATATTAGAATGGTATTTTAATTGAGCTATTTTTGCTGCTGGTTCCAAGATCCTCCATCTCTTGCCAAAGGAGTGGCCCAATTCAGAACCCATTAATTTAGTTGATTTGGGGGCTTCCCTTGTTGACTTTGGAAAAGATTTAAACATAGTAAAAGAGATATGGAAGTTGATAGTATGAAGTTTTTGTGAAACATTTAAAACTTACCTTAAATTCTGACCATTTTTCTACTAATTTTCCTAACTTAAATGGGAACTCCAGCTGTATAAATAATGATTTTTGTTTGAAAATATTTCTTCCCTTGTTTTTAGAACTATCAGGGGAATTAAATTATAAATATGTAGCAGCAAAGAATTATTTTGTCAATGTGAAGCAGAATGCAGAATTGCTCAAATTTTAAACTGAGTTCCAAAATGTAGAGACTACCCTTTAGCCTGAGTTGATGAAGCAAGCTGCCCTTTGGAGAGAGAAAGAGGCTTTTTCAGGTGTTTCCTTTTTGTTTGTGCTTTTATTCTACTTCCTAATTCATTTGCCCATTTCTCTCTCGGGCCTGATCTCCATACTGCAGTTCTTTCCACGTGCTCTTAACTTCAGTGGCGTGTCCCTCTGTAACCATCTTTTTTTGTTTGTTTTCCTCCTGTTTTTCCTTTAGAAAAAATGAAAGGAAAGGTGAATTTACGTTTCCCTGACCTCACAAATGTCACCCTACTTAAGCATATGCAAAGAAAATACTTAAATTTATGAGCTATACTGGTACTTTTGTCTCTGTATGTTTGTGTTTTGTTTATCGAGTCCAGTGGAGGAAGCAGTGGCACACCTGCCCAGCCTGGGTGCCCGACCCAGTGCTGCTGCTTCGTCTGCAGTCAACTCTCCTTATCAAAATGTCACATGCCACCTGCCCCTTCACGGTTTCTTCCATTCCCATTGCTGTATCTCAAGGATTTACTTGTGTTACTGAACTGTGAGCTTCGTCACACATTTTGGACTCCTCTTTCGTTTAAGGGAGTTGTTTTTTCATTCCATGAATACCTAACTATTGCATATTTTGGGACAGGCACATTACTACCAAAGAAAGTATAACAGTTATTTCACTTGGTAATCCAGAAAAGTTATAATAACTTCAATTAATAGAGCCAACAGTATCTTATACTGAACATTTTCCAGAATTACTCACGGCAGTGAATGGCTGCCGTGAATTCTTACCTGAGCCCCGGCCTGCTTCTTCTCCAGGCAGCTGTAATGGCAGGATTGTATCCTTCGGCCCGAAGAAGAGAGGAGAAAATTTGGCCCCTGTGTCGGGGACAGTGAAGGACTTACCATCTGCATGTGCAGCCTTGGCCCCCTTTTGTCTCTTTTCTCTCTTGGGTTTCTTGGTAGGAAGTCACTGGTACCAGGAAGAAAAGCCCTTTTTTTAAAGACAAAAAAAAAAAAAACAACTTAGGATTTAGTATGTTCTCTGGAACCCACTGGAGAAACTGTAGTTTTCTTACCATCTCTGTGAAAACTCATTAAGAATGACTTATTTTCCTTTGGCAGGGGCGGTCCTGTGCTCGAGCTAACAGTAGAACATCGAGAGTAAGGATCATAAACCTCTTGCGTAAACTCTGGTTCCCAGGCTGATCTGAGCCTACTTTGGCCAGGAGTAATTTCAGTGGACATCTCACATGGGGGAATAAAGACATGGTCAGGGAGAGGGGGCATGGTCAGAGGTAGGTTGGGAAGACCTACAACCAATCCAGTGGAGACAGACCAGGGGGAGTGAGGGTGTCCTTTGGGAATCCCTGTTTTATTGTGGTAAAATGTATAAAACATAAAGTTTACCATTTGTAGGTATGTAATTCGCAGACATTAAGTACATTTATAATGTGCCACCATCACCATTATCCATTTCCAGAATTTTGTTGTCATCCATCCCTATCGGAAACTCGGCCCCATTGAACAGTGACTCCACGCCTCTGCCCCCGATCTTGTTCCGTCCCTGGTCGCCACTCTTCCATTTGATGTCTGTGAATTCGTTGGCTCCAGTGTCCTTGTATAAGGGAAATCTGTCCCATTTCACTTAGCACATCTCCGAGGTCTGTCTATATTGTAGCATGTATCAAAATGTCATTCCTTTTTATGGCTTCATAATGCTATTTTGTATATATACCCATGGTGGTTTATCTGTTTATCTGTTGGTGGACTCTTGGGTTGTTTCCAGCTTGGGACAATTGTGAATAATGCTGGTGTGAATGTTGGTGTAGAAGTGTTGTTTGAGTTCCTATTTTCAGTTCCTTTGGGTATACACCTAGAAGTGTGTTGCTGGATCACAGGATAATTCTGTGTTTAATTTTTTGAGGAACTGCCCAACTTTTCCACAGCTGCTGCACCTTTTACATTTCCACCAGCCATGCACAAGGCAGAAACCCTTGTTTCAATGCCTCTGGATGTCACCTAACTCTAATTTGTTCACGAAGACGTCATTCATCACTGGGCCTTCCTTGAGTGACCGTGTTTTGCTGCTTGGTGAGTTCGCTTTGGTCGGGAAAGGAGCATTTCAGTTCAGCTGTTGCTGGTTGGCGTGCAAGGTGTTTATGAGGTGCAGGAAGGCTCCTTGTGGTCACAGTGTCAACGCTGGGCCACTCTGTGTTCTTCGCTGTAAAAGGAGCCAGCTCGTTGCCTCCTCCGCAAATAGCCTGCCTTTGAGTCTTTTAATTTTCCTGGTAACCACCTTCTAGCTGCAGGTTCATCCAAATGAAAAATTTATCTCGTGTTGCGTACCCAAAGGTAGGGCTCCTCACATGTCAGATATTGTTTTACCAATCATCTTAGTAACTTGTATTTTTTAAAGCAGAGTGTAGAATTATTAGAGTTTCTACAACATTCAACTTTTTTATACATTTTTATCATTATATATAATAACAGTAAGTTAAGAAAAGTTTAGTATTTTTTTTGAAATGCTCTCACACCATTTGTTTGTGTGTGTGTGTGTGTTTATGTCTGGACATGATTCTTTTCATTGAGCAATATAAGCAAAGCCTTCAGTGAGCATTTAGGTTTCTTGAATAGTTATTTTTATAGAAATCTCAACGCCATTTTTAAAAATTCAACCTTTGAAACATTTGTGTGTTTTGGCAGATAAGGAAATGAACGTGCCTGGCAATGAGGAAAGCTGGGCTTGCCCACAAATTCCCCCTGGGGTGCAGGGGGGAGGGGCCAGTGTAGAGGGGGAAGCACAGCACTGCCGGCTGGTGGGGGCACGAGTAGAGATGTCTGCTTCGATTTCTGTGACGCTGTCCGAGAATGTGCCCTTTGTAGATCCATGTTCTCTTTCTCTTAGTGGAGTTACTGTGTTGGGCATGCACATAACTTGCCAGCATCTCAACTCGTGATTTCCCCATACTTCCACTTTTTATAAAGTATATACTTTCTTAATCCAAAATCCCATATGGGGTTATAAATAACATGTTTTGAAAACTACAGTGTTTCAGATATTGTCTTGGCCTGTGTGGATTCTGATAGATAGACTGCCTATAGAAGTTGCTTGGCAGTTACTGTATTTACAGATATTGCATATCTTTCATCAATGGAAGTTAATTGTTCCATTTTATTTATTTTAATTTGCTATCAAGTATTTTGTTATTGGTTAGCTTTTAAAATGATAGAATGCTTCTCACAGCTGGATTGTAAGTTTTTGGGAGATAAAAGTTACATGTTAATTTCCCCATGTCTTGTATATTATAGGTACACACCATATGTTTGTGATGTGATACATTGCTTTTAGACAACGAGATTTTTTTTTAAAGATTTTATTTATTTTTAGGGAGGGGGGAGGGGGGAGAGAGAGAGAGAGAGAGAGAGAGAAACCATATCAATGTGCTGTTGCTGGGGGTTATGGCCTGCAACCCAGGAATGTACCCTGGCTAGGAATCGAACCTGGGACACTTTGGTTCCCAGCCCACGCTCAATCCACTGAGCTACGCCAGCCAGGGCAAACAACGAGATTTTTAATATTAGCTACTTGTGAGTCGTAACAAAGTCAGTCTTTGTGAAATAAACTTTACTCAAATCTTTGAGATGTCCATTTTTCAGTAGAGTGACTTAGTTGACATCTTGGGCAGATTAAAAGTTTGTCTATTTCTTAGTTCATTCCTTTACTAGTTTGATGCCTAGTGGGCCCTGAAACAATATCATTTCCCACCAGTTGTAAATCTGTTTTCCCTGTCCCCTCATGTGTGAGTCCCTCACTGCAGCTGCCCCTGGAGAGCACGCAGGAAGGCGTGTGAGTGCCGTCCTTACAGCCTGCACCACTCATTTATATCCTCCCCCAAAGCACAGTCCTTGGAAGTGAAATATTATGTCAAAATCAGAAAACAATAAAAAGAACAGAGAAAACATGGTTTGTTAACCAATCAACTTAAGATTTTATTATTAAGTTTGGAGAAATGTCGCAAGTCAGTCCAAAGGTCTTGGGAAGTCCCCCTGAGTCAGGAACGGTGGGAGGAGGCGTGGGAGGACCGGGCCTGGACCTCTGGGCTTATGCTCTGGTGGTGTGTCTTCCTGGGGGCAGGAGCCACACTGAGTGCCCAGGCCCAGCACAGTTCCCGTCATGTGCTGGGTGCTCACTGCAGTCTTTTGTTTTTTGACTGAACTGCCTCGGCCCCTCCACTCCTTGGCCTCAGGTTCCTCCTCAGTTGGGGGAGGCAAGTGAGGTCATGGTAAATTGTTCCTTTTGTGCAAAAATGATTATCTTTTCTCCATATTTTAAGACTTGCTTTTTTCCCCTGTGTCTGTATGCATCTTACCATTGATCTCCCTCCCATTGTTTATAAAATTGGGGTACATCGTTGCAATCACATCTTGCAATCATTAGCTTCTTAGAGCTGAGGAATTTGTTGTCTCTTCTCTTGGAGGTAAATTGGTAGTAGAGGGACTTGTTTTCAAGTGTCCATGTTGCCACTTTCAGGCTGACATCAAGTTTCTTTGTGACATAGAAGTTGAGGGAAAATGAAATGATATTGCTTAGCGAAGCAACTCAACTTTCAGCAGAAACTTGGTACATGTTAAGTATAATTATTTCATCCCAAGGTGAGGGACTCACAGTCGGTGGCATTAGGAGCCCCCGCTTGACACATATAGGTGTCCTGTCACGGCCTTGGTTGCACTTAGGGCTGGACACACTGCTGAGCCCAGTGTAAAATACCTGCTTCTGGACTAGGGTATGAAAGGTGTAATCCACCCTCTGTATTATTTTTGACAGGATAGACAACTCATACATTAGAGGGAACCTAGAAAGTTAAAAGTAAAAAATAAATCTTGATAACAAAAGCATCCTCATAAAATGTCAGTGTTATACTGCATCTTTATAAAGAAATACTGCCACTTGGATGCAGAAGGTGATGGTTTTTTTAAAATCATATTTCTTGGGTATTATCAGGCTGCAGTGTAATAAGTTAGATTAACGTATTAGCTTGTGTCTTCTTGTCAGGGAAAGTAGATAGGTCGTCAGAGCATAGTGGAGCAAGGAACTTGGACATTACACGGTTTAATGTCATTTTGAAGGGGACTAGGACCTTCCAATGCCTGGTGTTCTGCACCTTTTGACAGACATGGGGGAAAGGCATGTCTCTTGTGAGGTTTCTTACTCAAGTACAGATGACTTAAGCAATACTGCATTATTAAGTCGGTGTGTGTGTGTGCACCCACATGTGCATGTGATAGAGCAAAACAGGCATACACGCCGAGCCAATAAGTTTTGCCATTTTGCTTTATATCCAACAACCAGCCCTCGGCACAGGAACATAATCATAAACCCAAGCCACTGCTTTCTCTGCTCGTGCCTCTGAGCTAGAGCAGAGCTTGGAGGCAGTTCACCAGTGCACCACACTGAGACCCACGGCTGTCTTTGGCAGTTCTTTTTCTCTTAATGTCAGTGATTTGTGCTGATCTGGCTTCTATGGATAGAGGATGGGATGGACTAGAGAATTTATTTTTATATTATGTCATCTTGTGCAGAGACTACTACTATATAATCAGGAGTCAGAAAATCTAAGGCATTAGGTTGTGAAGTCATTTTGTTCACAAGGTAGACTGCAGCACATTCATTAATTGTAAGCACTCACCAACAGAAGAACCCACAATTATTGCCATAATTTATTCTTGCCAATAAATTGGATTTTCAAGTAGTAGAGATAGATTCAAGGCTCTGTTCATGGGTGCTGGGAAAGACCCCGATGAGGCCTCAAGTTCCACCACTGAATTTTGGAGATAAGCAAGTGGAGGCCCAGGGAGAGAAATCGACTTGCCCAGGGTCACATTGTGAGTTAGGGACGTAACTAGGACTAGAAAACAGGTCATTCTTGATACCTTGCCCCTGGGTCTTTCTACTGTGCTTCCTGGTAACACATGCATAAGGTTTTACTCAAATTTCATCCCTGGGGGTTGATGTGAAAGGTTTTTCACTAGTCCAACCCATTTTTTTTTCCATGTAGATTACAGGTGCTGCTTTTAGAAACTGAGCCAGGGATGCTGAAAATCCAGTTTGTGTAGTAGGCTTTTTTGGTTTGGTTGTTATGAATGTTCTCCATGCATAGCTTAGAAACATCTCCAGAGAAACAATAATCAGCTCTCCAAGGAGCACTGTGCCGACTGGTACGTTACTGTGCTTGCTGGTAAATATCCTCCTGTAAATTCCTGGCAACGAAAGTCGTACAGGAGAGGTCAACAGACTTGTTTTCTTTCATGGATATATGACAGACAACTGTAGAAATGTAACTCTGGTGACTTGACATGTACCCAGAGTGAGTTAAATGCATTCGTCTTTTTTTTTTTATTGATATGAGTATTAAATAAAGTTTATGTTAAATTTTTATAAATGTTATGTAACAAGAGTATGAACATAGGGGGTGACTTTAAAATAAGGTATTTTAGGAAGCATGGGGTTCAGATGGACGTGGAGGCACCAAAACCCCTTGGTCCCTAAGACTCACTTGAAGACTGCATGCGGTGTGCTTTTGTGCAGTACCTAACGTTTCCTCACTTCACGTTAGATGGAGCACAAATTTTGAGAGGTGGGGGGGAGGGTAGATTGTATTTCTCATCTCATCTAAGAAATTTTATATTCCTGAAGTGTTTAATTAGGTGCTTATGTTGATTGTTTATTTATTAAAACAAAGGTGGAAGAGATTGCCGCAGAGTGAAAAACATTCTGTGGCAAAACATCTGAGCTTGTCTTAAAAGCATGGGCTGCAAAGAGATGTAAATTCATTGGCTTAATTGGAAGAGAGTATTTATAGAAATTGAATGATCCAGTAAAACTAAAAGCCTGGCGTCTCATCTTCAGAGACCCGTGGTAGTAAATGTTGTTCTGAAAAACCCTCGCCTGCAGAGTGGACTTTGCCGTCTCATGTCTGGCCCCCTGGAGGTCAGTGACTTTGGCCTAGCACCACTTGATTCATGTTTACTAAGTAATTTTTTTTTTAATTGTGCTAAAAAACATCTAAAGAGAAAAAACTGTTTATATACAACAAAGGTTTCTTATTTTTATTCACTTCTGCTATTTGATTTTAGTAACAATTACCACAGAAGTTTTATATGAAGGTATACTCAAAAATCTCACTCTTGGGCCAGTTCCCATCCTCCCCACCCTCCTATGCTTTTTATAGTCATTATTTCTATTAGGGGTTTTGTTTTGTTTTTGTTTTTTTTTAGTTTTTGAAAAATATTTTTACTTTTCCGATCCTTAGACAGTATGATAACTATACCCTATTCTGTACCCTGTTCTCACATTTAATCAAATAATTTAATAAGTTTTCCGTGTTAGAACATACAATACTGCCTTACACTATTTTTCAAGCTGTATAATATTCCATCGTATGGATGTGTCATAGTTATTAAACCAATCTTTTATGAATAGGCTCTTAGAGTCTTTCAGTCTTCCACTATTAGGAACAAAATTTCATGAGTATCACTTTATACATGTGCAGGCACATCTACAGGGTAGTTTCCTGCAACGAAACTTAGAATCCGATCATGGTGTACTCGCATGTGTACTTGTGATACCACTTGCCTTTGCTGGGGCTCACTTTATTTTGTACTCCCACCAGCAACTTCGGAGAGCTTCAGCAGTGGGTTGTCACCCTTTTGGATCTTTGCCAGTATGATATACAAAGTATAGTATCTTGATCTGTTTTAAATTTGCATGCCTTTTTAAAGAAGGTTGAGGTCAGGCATCATCTACTTTTAAAGGCCATGTGTGTTTCCTTTTTGGCAAACTGTGTTCCTGTACTTCATCTGCTTTACTATTGGGTTATTGTTTGTTTTTCTTATTGATTGGCAGGGCTCTTTATTAATAGGGTGATTAATTAGCTCTAAGTCCATGACGTGACCTCCAAATATTTTTCTCAATTTAGCATTTTCTTTAATATTTGAAGTTTTTTGTTTGCCCCATATAGAAGTTAATTTTTATGTAGCTTTTTGGGTTTTTTTTTTTTTTTTCATTTTTTATGGCTTCCAGATTTTGATTCACAGGAGGCATCCTCCATTTTCCCTTTTCCACAGACACACCTAGAAACTGACCCCCTCTTTTTTGCAGACTTTCTGTATTATTTTACATTTAAATATTTGCTCCATTTGAGACTTACGTTGTTCTTCTGTAAAGTACAGATTCAACTTTATTTTTTACCAGACGGTACTCAGTCAACCTAACTCCTTACTGAAAAAGCCCAACTTTACCCCCATTTAAACCCACATTATAAACTAAACATTTGGTAAATGAAAAATTCCCACTATTCCCTTGTGAAACAGAAACCATGGGTCAAGGTTTCTGGGGGGTGGGAAATGCTCGGGTCCTTTTTTAACTTACAGGCAGCAACTCTTCCACTTTCTCCTCCAAGGGTAATGTTTACTCATGAGTATTTGAATGAAAGGAGTTAACTGAACCCATCTCTTCCTCTTTAGAGTGATGATAAAATTTTGTCTCGTGACATAAACCTCAAGATTTATCTTAGAACAGTGTTTCATTTCTCTCAAAGTAAATTGTCTCTTTATCACAAAACCTAAAGCAGGCTTTGAATAACTTTCTAGTTACTCAAAGAGGTTGCCATTCGTGAGCGCTTAGAACAGTTCTGGTCCCCACACAAGCAGCAGCAGCAGCAGGCTCTCGGAACTTGTCAGAAATTGCGTCCTTGACCTACAGAATCAGTGGTCCTGTGTGGGGGAACCCAGCAATCTGCATTTAATGGGCCTTGCAGGTGATTCTGAGCAGGGTCAAGTTTGAGGCTCATGACCTTACAAGTTATATTTAATCCTTCGATGGAAAATTACAACTTCAGAGTGCTACCCTCTAGCTGGATAAGTTTAGTCCTTATCTTCTTGACGTGGAAAAATGTAAAGACTAGCAGGAAGTGACAATGTCTATTCTTTGACAGTGGTATTCTTAGAGTAGAAAACTTCTGGATTTTTCCAGGAGTCTCAAAGATATCTCACTAGTGCTTTGGACTAGTACGTCTTATATCCAAAATTCTGCCGATTGGGCAGTGCTTCCCTTTGTCATATAATAAAAAACCAGCAAAACTGGTTTTTATAATGTGCTAGGAAGTTTAGGAGCATTGAAAACTTCTCTTACTCTACAAAAGCATCATTGTTCCTTCTTGTCCCTTGCCCCTCTGCCTTTAAAAATAATTTGATATCAGAACAGAATCATATTTACCTCTGATGACTGTTGGCCACACCATAACTGTGCTTACACTTGGCAGGACAAGGCAGACTTCCTGTAAACAGTGGTATCTTCTGAGTCTGCTTGCCAGCCACCTCAGAGCCATGGTTCTAAAACTTTGCTGGATCTTAGAATCAGCTGAGTAGCTTCTTAAAATCCTGCCACCCAGACCACACTCCTATAACGCAATTAATATATTGTGGCCAGGGTGCAGGCATGGGAAGTTTCTAAATTTCCTGCTCAATTTCAGTGTGTATTCATATTTGAGAACCAGAACTTGTGCGTTTCTTTTAAAGTGATTTTCGTTTCAACGAAAAAGACTATATAACAGGACTACAACATGCAAGAATGTGGTTCTAAAGATGCCAAATTCAATCAGAATTAGAAATTTGTAGCTTAAATAGCGACTTGCTTGAAACTTAAATCACCTCCTTTTTGCATGGCTTTCTCATGGTTTGAAGGACCCGTGTAGCAGCACGTGTTTCTCTCTGCACCCTCTATTCTGTAGTCACAGTTGCTAATTATGTTGGGTGCAGGGAAAGTGACAAAGTACCAACAAGGGTCAGTTGTTAGACTTTCCCATTGTCTCTGCTTTGATGCATTGTGCACATTGATTCAACCCCCCTTTGGAACTTGGGATATCCATAAGCTTCTGTCTCAGAGAGCTCCTGGGAAAGCTGTGGTCCTTTTTAGACCTTCTCCTGCCTTCTGGTCCATCAGGTATCGCCCTGTCCACAACAGCAGTTGGCAGTCCCCCCCAGAAGTCCATCATTTTATTATTTGGCTGTGCCGTACAATTTTCGCTGTAGCAAGTCACAGTTGCCTGAAAGGGGAGATGAGGTTTGAACCCAAACCTTTCTACACATCCTGCTTTCCCTGGAGACAGGGCCCTGCCCCTAATAAAGTGAACATCCTTTCACACTGGCCCTGGGGCAGGGTGTCCCTAATGCTCTGACAAAGGTACCATTTGGTCATAAACAGTGTGGTAATAGGGTGGGGACAGAAGGGAATTCTGTCATCCCTTTTACAACTCCAGGTGACTCTAGATCCAAACCCTTAGGAGTCCAGGGAGAGCGCTCATGAAATGACCCAGTGGCTGAGGTAAGCCACTCCTCCCATTTAACAGTTGAAGGAGCTGGGAAAAGAACTCGTGTGTTTGGCTAAGTCCCCATTCAAGAGACTTTTCACACCAAACTTTTGCCTAGGGACCTATAATGGTGTTTGAAGTATATTTTCTCTGCCTGTTCTTAACTGTAATCTAACTAAAATTTCTGGTAAATTGAGTTGTTTTGTCAGGTTTTGGTCAGTGCACACTTAGGCAGGCAGTGTTGCTCAGGGATGGTAGCACAAGAGGACAAGCAGTAAACTCACACCCTGGCCAGTGTGGCTCAATTGGTTGAGTGCAGTTCCAAAAACAGAAAGGTTGCAGGTTCAATTCCTGGTCAGGGCACATGCCTGGGCTGCATGTTCAGTCCCTAGTCAGGGCGAGTACGAGGGGCAAAGAATTGATAACTTCTCTCTCATATTGATGTTTTTCTTCTTGTCTTTCTCCCTTCCTTGCCCTCTCTCTGAAATCAATAAAAGAGAAGAAAAATTGTTTTTAATGTTAAACTTGATTAGGAGGTGAAGCACAGAGGTGCTGTCAGGCATTCATTCAGGTCCTAGAAAGTGCTCCAGGGATTTTTCTAGTTCCAATCACTTAGCACAAATGAGGAAACCGAGACCCTGGAAAGCTCTGTTACTTGGCCAAGTTTTCTTGCCATTCTTCACAATCTCACAGTTAAATTTTTTTTGTTATATTTTGAAAACTGAGAAAAGGAATTACCACTCTGATAACATCATAAAGAGCATTTTCCTAAATTGTGATTCAAAATTGGTTCTGCCTATTTTCCTCCTTGCTTTTTATATGAAGTGACTGGCCACACACACACGTACTTTAGTGAATGATGCAACGTATGAATACAAATAGAAACAGATTATGTAAAACGTTCATGTCAGTCCATTGGTTGAAAAAAGTACCAAAATAATCGCAAAACTCATTAATCATGTTTAATAAAATGAAGAGGGTTTTTTTTGACTTGTCAATTAATTTATAAAGTTCTAACAGTCTCAGATATATAAACTTTAACTGATTTGTAGGGATTGTGAAGTTTTATTTATCACACAGGTAATTTTTTTTTGTTGTTACCAGGTACTTATTTTGCATTTGTAATGATGCATTGCAAAAAAGTTAACACTAGTAATAGGATCCTCGGGTGAATTCTCAGGTAAGACCTCACACAGAGTTCTTTGAAGTTCACTCAGGATGATTCATCAAGAAAAGCAATGCCTTTCAGGTTTGTGAAGTCATTTGCCCACAGATGAGATTCCCAGGGTGAGAACCGGTGGAAGGAGAGGCAGTGGCCGGGTGCATATGGAGCTTCAGAGATGGAGAGGGTGTTTCTCCTTCACCCGTCCCCCTTGTCTACATCCGGGATTAATTATAGACTAGGAAGAAATTGTTCTCCAAAGTAACAGGTCCAACTAGAGTACTTTTTGAGATCCTTAGTCTCCCATTTAACGTATCTGTTGAGGTAACAGCTGGTGCCTAGAATTGTGGTAAGGTATATTGGCTAGAGGTAATGAAGAGAGAAGTGGGTTAGAAAAAAACTCACTTGTAAAATAAAGGGAACAAGCTATCAGTGTAGTAACATAACTGTTCCTGCCACTCACCATTGCCCTTAAGAGAGCCTCATTCGCTCCACAGGAGCTAAAGTTCCGTTCAAATAAAAGGGTGCTTTTCCTGTAATCTTTGAGCTGCTGGATCAAGCCAGGTCCTTGATAAACTTCATAGTTTGTTATTGATTTTTGTCATTAATAAAGGTTAGCATTATCATCATTCCTTTCCTGTGCAACATATTAGCTTTTTCCCCCCCAAAACTCATTTAAGTAAAGAACATTTTTCTTAGTTCATTGAATTCAGTGTCAAGTTTGTATATTTTTCAGAGCTGTTGTATCCCTACTATTCTGTTCCACATCTTCATAACATTTATTCCTAGTATGTTTTCAAGTTTTTTTATGTGTGTTTGAAAATGAACACAATTTCATATGTACTCATTAGCAATCTCTGCCCTAGGTTTTTGTTTCATTTAGTGTGTGTGTGTGTGTGTGTGTACCGCAAAGGCAGTGAGTGGCTCATTATGGAGTAGAAAAAAGATAAGACCTTGTTTTGAATCTTTAGTGGGTAAGAGGCTTCTGAATCATATTCTCTATCAGAATGTTGGCCCACATAGCAGGGACTTCATGTCCAATTCATGTGTCAAAACCCTACACGTGTCATAAAACTGCACAATGTAGGAGTGGGGGAATTGACTCCTTTTCAGAGACTTATGCCTTTTCAAATTTGGTGGCTGTATTCTTTTGCCCTGAAGATCAGAAATGAGAGGACCTCTTTCCTGCTGTCCAGATCGAGGGGCCTTTAAATCCTCGGTCACGCAGTTCCTGCTGGGAAGTCACTGCAGCTAAACGGCCTGCTGGTTCACCCAGCCTGTCAGTACCACCTCCCTACCCCAAAGCGGTCAGCCTGCTCTCTATCTGTGAATCTGTCTCTATTTTGCTTATTAATTCAGTTTGTTCATTAGATTTCACTTAGTATAATGTTCGCCAGGTCCAACCATGCTGTTGCAAAGGGTAAGATTTTCTTCTTTTTTATGGCTAAGTAGTATTTCATTGTGTAAATGTGTCATGGCTGTTTTATCCACTCATCTATTGATGGACATTGGGGCTGCTTCCAAATCTTGGCGGTTGTAAATAATGCTGCAGTGACCATACGGGTGCTTATGTTCTTTCAAATTAGTTTTTGGGTTCCTTTGGTTAAATTCCCAGAAGTGGAATTACTGGGTCATAAGGCATTTCCATTTTTAATTTTTTGAAGTAACTCCACACTGTTTTCCACAGTGGCTGTACCTGTCTGCATTGTCACTAGTAGTATGCAAGGTTCCCCTTTCTCCAAATCCTCACCAATAGTTATTGTTTGTTTACTTATTGATTATAGCCATCCTATAATCAATGAATGGCAGATGTGAGGTGATATCTCATTGTGGTGTTAATTTGCATTTCTCTGTAATTACTGCAGTTTTACAGTAAAAATGTAGGTGTCTGGTAAGGCAAGTCTCTCTACTAAATCGTTTTCTTCAAAATTGCCTTGTTTATTCTTGGCTCTTTGCACTTACCCTATTCATTCTTATGTCTGCTTAAGATTGAAACACTTATTTTATAATATGCTCTTACTTTTCACCTCTTTGGCATTATGTTATTACTCTTATGTATTTTATACATTTGTTACAAACTCCACAGTATGATTTACTATTTCTGTTTAGACAGTCATCTTTTAAAGAGGTTTAAATGTGGAGGGTGGGGTGTTTGCTTTGACAGCGCACATACTGAAACTGGAACTATATGGAGAAGGCGAGCATGGCCCCTGCACAAGGACGACACGCAAATTCAATAAATGTGTGTGGGGGGCTTACCTTTTACCTATGTAATTTCCATTTCTAATGCTCCTAATTGCTTTGAATAGCTCCATATTTCCACTGGCACTTCCTTCTGCTTGAAGAACTTCTTTTAATATTTTTTTCTAGTGCAAGGCCTACTGATGAAGAGTTCTTTCAGCTTTTATATCTCTGAAAAAGTCTATTTTGCCCTGGATTTTGGTAATATCTTAGAAAGATATTCTTGCTGGGTATAGAATTCTAGTTTGACAGTTTTCTTTCAATACTTTTAAAGATGTTGCTCTATTCTTTTAGCTACACTGTTACAAATTAAATCTATCATTTTTATTTCTTTGTTTGTAACATCCCCACCCCCACTCCACTCTACTCCACCCCAGCCCCCAGGTGACCCCTGTCTGCTTTTAAGATTTTCTCTCTTCGTCACTGATTTGGAGCAGTTTGATTGTGATGTGCCTTGGTGTAGTTTTATGTTTGGGATTCATTGAGCTTCTTGAATCTAGGTTTATATCATCTATGTCTCTACCTAACCTTTTGAACATATGGGGTACAGTTACATTAGCTCTTTTCTGTATTCTTATAATTGTATTGGTTCTAGGTTGGTTTTGACTGATTTTTCTCCAAATATGGGTCATGTTGTCATGCTTCCTTGGAAGCCTGGTAATTTTTGGTTAGATAATGGTCATTGTTCGGTGCTAGACATTTCTGTACTTCCGTAGTTATTATCAAATTGTGGTCTGAGATGCAGCTATGCTTCTTAGAAACAGTTTTGTCTTTGAAGTCTTGCTTTGTTACACAGGACCAGAGCAGTATTTATTCTAGAGCTACTTTTGCCTCACTAATGAAACAACACCCTTCTGGGTACTCTAGCCTGTGCCTTATGAATAACGAGGGTTTGGGGTTTTTTTCTTCCTGTCTGGCTAGTAAGAATAGTTGTCTGAATAACATGTCTTTTATTTCAAGCCCTGTAGAGGCTCTAGGCAATGTTTTCTATTCCTTTTCAGGTATTTATTTTTCCTGACCTTGATTAGTTTTCTCACGTATATTATACTGATTAGTATACTGCTGCATTGTCAAGGTTCTGCAGATTTCCAAGGTTCTCTCTCTGAATGATTTTCTCCTTTCCAGTAGTCTGTCAGAATTCTAGATTACAGTAACTAGAATTCTCACCTCCACCTTCTTTACTTGGGGAGTTTATTGGCTTCCTCCTAGATTCTTCCTTATTGTACTGCAGCCCTGAAACTCCTCACCGTCAGATACAGGAATTGAAGTTACCAGTAAGTGAAAGTTGAATGAGCAGGAAAGCAGCACTTTTTGGCTTTCAAATTATATATTAGATTAGTTCTCTGTATTTCTTAAAGTAGGTAATTAGTTCTTAGGTTCATAAGTCTTGCAAGAGTATTCCTGCTTCTTGGAGTCCTTTTACCATGCTCCCACGCCAGGAGATAGTTGGTGGAACTATGTCCACCAGCACCAAGTGCCCTGTCCCTAAGAACCAGAGGGATAATGAAACACGTGTTCTTTTTCTGCAACGGCACTGCTAGCACACTGCTGCAAGCCATTTTAGCAACTGGGCTCTAAAGTTACTGTTCCGTAACCTGATGTGTCAATAATACCTCAATGGGAGAAAGTGTACCAGCAGATTTGAGGGATACTAAGAATGAAGCAATTGAATTACTACTCTCTGCATTGATGAACCCATAGTAAGACCTTATAGCTTTTCATTGTATCTATAAACTAACGTATTTTGTCATGCATAATGCGCAATTTTGCCCACATTTTGAGGGAAACATAAGGATGCACATTATACATGGGTAGTATTAATACTGTATTTATATAAATGTTTTTAATTTTTTTATTTATGCTTATGCATTACAAGTGTAACTCTAGAAAGCAACAATGATACCCGTATATAAAATAATACCCTGGAATATGATATTTGGTTTGTTTCTATAAATAGATAGGTAGATAGATAATTGAATAAATTAATTGAATTTAAAAATTAAAACAGAAGGTGTTTGGGGTATTTTTTTTTCCCTCCAAAAGCTTGGGCCAAAAATGTGGATGCATGTTATACATGGGAGCACATTATACATGGCAAAATATGGTATCTTTTTAACTATGAGTCATTGACATGAAAAGAAGCCTCTCCGTGTGTTCAATTATCTTTGTTTTCTGTGGGTAGGATGAGGTGCAACTATTCAAATGGATAATTTAAATTTGCTTTTATTTTTAGAGCTTGTTCTAGTCCTTACATATAACACAAAGTATGTCAGAGATGTAATTTAATTATTCAAAAAGGTGATTGGCTTTCTCACTTCATAAAATTTTAGTATTTGTTGTGAGCAGTATCAATATCCTTTAACAAACAATCATAATTACAGGGTAATGGTTTATCCCTTGAGTCTGCAAACTGGCCTGCTGGCCAGATATGGTCCGCTGCCAATTTTGCAAATAAAGTTTTATTGGAATACAGAGAAGCCCATTCATTTATGCATTCTTGCTGTAGCAGAATTGAGTAGCTACAACAGAACTATGTCCCACGAGGTCTAAAATATTTGCTATATGGCCTTTTACAGAAAATGTCAACTTCTGGTGTGTTCCATTGGTGTTGAAGCGAGGTAAAATCTTAAGACCAAAAACTAGGAATCAGAAAGGGAAGTAGAGATAAACTAAATAGTTTTACTCAGGTGGGAGGTTCAAGTGTACTATGGTGGGAGGCATCTGAGCAGCAGAATTAGAGCCTAAGCTTCATTACAGCCCATCCTGGAATATATTTGAAATGCTTTGCCAACCTCCAAATTGGAAACAGAGATACCTGAAGAGAAGAATTCTTAAATTCCCTTTTATGGTCAATAACTACATTTTAAGATTGGCAATTATTTAAAATAGGAAAATATGAATTTGGTAATATAAACAAATTTAAAACCCTCTTTTAAGTTAGTGGTTTAATTGCAGTTTTCTCTGCTGTTGATTTTTCATTAAAAAATACAAAATTTAGAGTTAAAAGTAATAATAGAGCTTAAACATTTTATGGCAGATGAAAACATTTTGTCTACTCTGTTTTAGAGACCACTTTTATATCCATGACTCATGGATATAAAAAGTAATCACAGCATTGCTCTTATTTAAAATATTGTTCATTTTCTCTCTTTTTATTTTTGTTCTTTTATTTTTTTAATTATATTTTATTGATTATTCTTTTACAGTTGTCTTGATTTTTCTCCCTTGGCACCCCTCCACCCAGTAACCCTCCACTCCCTCAGGCAATCTCCCCACCATTGTTCATTTCTGTGGGTCTCGTATAGATAAGTTCTTTGGCTACAGCATTTCCTATGTTGTACTTTACAACCCCATGGCTATTCTGTAACTACCTATTGTACATCTTAATCCCTTCACATTTTTCACGCAGTCCACCACAACCCCCTCCCATCTGGCAGTCATCAAAACACTCTCCTTGTCTATGATTCTGTCTGTTCTTCTTGTTGCTTAGTTTGTGTTTTATTCAGTTGTTCATAAGTATTTTTGCCATTTTATTGTTCATAGTTTTGATCTTTTTGTTAAATAAGTCCCTCTAAATTTTCATATTATAATGGTTTGTCGATGATGAACTCCTTTAGTTTTTTCTTCTCTGGGAAGCTTTTTATCTGCCCTTCAATTCTAAATGATAGCTTTGCTGGGTAGAGCAATATTGGCTGTAAGTGTCTGCTTTTCATGACTTTAAATATATCTTGCCAATCAATCCCTTCAAGCCTGCAAAGTTTCTTTTGAGAAATCAGCTGACAGTCTTCTGGGAAGGAACTCCCTTGTAGGTAACTAATTTCTTTTCTCTTGCTGCTTTTAAGATTCTCTCTTTATCTTTCACTTGTGGCATTTTAATGATGATGTGTCTTGGAGTGGGCCTCTTTGCATCCATCTTGTTTGGGACTCTCTGTGCTTCCTGGACTTGCATGTCTACTTCCTTCATCAAATTAGGGAAGATTTCTTTCATTATTTGTTCAAACAGATTTCCAATTTCTTGCTTTCTTTTCTCCTTCTGGAATCCCTATGATGCAAATGTTGGACCTCTTGAAGTGTCCCAGAGACTGCTCACACTACCCTCATTTTTTTGTGTTCTGTTTTCATGTTGTTCTGATTAGTTGTTTTTTGCTTCATTTTGCTCCAAATCATTGATTTGATTCTTGGCTTCATCCACTCTGCTGTTGTTTCCCTGTCAATAGTTCTTTATTTCAATTATTTTCTGACTGGATATTTTTTATGCTGCTGAGGTCCTCACTAAGTTCCTGGAGCATTCTTATAACCAGTGTTTTGACCTCTGCATCTACATTGCTTGTCTCCATTTTGGTTAGCTCTTTTTCTGGAGTATTGATCTGTTCATTCATTTGGGCCATGTTTCTTGGTCTCCTCATTTTGGCTGCCTCCCTGTGTTTGTTTCTATGTATTAGATAGAGCTGCTTTGACTCTGTGTCTTGGTAGTGTGGTCTAATGTAGTAGGTGTCCTGTAGGGTTCAGTGGCACAGTCTCTCCTAACACCCAAGCTGGGTACTCAAGGTGTGCCTTTTGTGTTGGCTGAGTACACCCTCCTCTCTTAGTTGAGTCATGGTACTTGTTGGCAGATCTACAGGAGGGATTTACCCAGGCTAGTCAGCTGCAAGGATTGGCTGTGACCACTAACCACCAACTTCTGCCCTCCATGGAGGATCTGCTGTGCAGGGGCTTGGTGGTGGTGCTCCAACATGGTCTGTGGCTACCCACTGGATGCCCTGACCTTGGGGTTTCCTGGGTGGTACAAGCCACGGTTAGCCCCCAACTTTGTTTTCCCAGCGGCCACCCTGCCTGTTCTATAAAGCAATCTGAGATAGCTGCTGCTAGTGCTGGGCTAAGGCTCACTGAGGCCAGCTGTTGCTTGTTTGAGAGGATTTAGGAAGTTGTGCATCAGGAGCCAAGACTAGCCATTCATAGGGAAAAGCAGCTTGGATGGGCCAGTTAGTTGGGAGTTCTAGGGATCTCTAAGGTGGGTCAAACAGTATTAACCAGGGTGATGAAGTTTCAGCTATGGTACCAGCTTGCCAGCTGTGTGACACTGTGACGAAAGCATTTAGAAAAGGGACAATGGCCTCTGCTCACCTCGTTGCAAATACTTCAGTTTCTTCCTGTCTACCAGTGGTGCCTTTCCAGCTGCTACCCCAGTGCTGGAGCTCAGAGGAAGAGAGTATGAACAGATGAGTCTGTGTGTGGGTTCTTTAAGAGAACCTCCTTGAGGCTCAAGCAGTTTCTCTTACCATCAATCCAGAAGTTGTGGGGACTTACCTTCCTGGCACTGGAACCCTGAGCTTGGGAGCCTAGTACAGGGCTGGGCCGGGACTCCTCACTCCCAAGATAGCCCTCCCAAATTTTTATGCACCACACACATGGGTGAGGGACCAGCCTGGTCCCCATCTGCACCCCTCCTACCAGTCTGTGTGGATGTGGCTTCTTTAATTCCGCAGCTGTCAGACTTCTATTCAACTCTATTTCTGATGGTTCTGAGTGATGGTTGTTCTATATTTTAGTTATAATTTTGTTGTGGTTGTGCACAAAGGCAAGCCATGTCTGTTTATGCCACCATCTTGACCGGAAGTCCAAGAATATTACTCATTTTCTCTTATTTCAACTGAGTAACATTGGATCTATTTAATTTAGTAATCAAGACTTTCTCTTAAATTTCTTAACCCTTCACTCTTAATTTGGGATGGATTGTGTATATGCATACATTGATATAGAGTTAATCTATAAACAGTTTTCAGGGGGTTTTGGTTTTTAAGATCAACATAAAATAATTGGAGTAGAGACCTAGGTAGGAAAGATATTAGGACTTCAGCTTCTATTTGCAAAAGAAATCATTGCCTAGTTTATGTACTAATACGAAGTGCTTAGTACAGTGCCTTACACATAGTGAGTAGTCAGTACCACTTGCTGATAAATGAAAGTTAAATAAAAAGAGGCTCATTTGTGGCTCAGAAAGGCAGTTTCATACATATTTATCTCTTTCCCCTTGAATCCCTCTGAAAATAAACAGGTTTTTAAAAATAATAATTAAAAAAGACAGTGGGGCTTTTAGTGGACAAGATAATTCAACAGATGTCTGGAAAACAGGAAGGATGGAGGAGTGACCATCAGTCCAGCACAGCAGGCACAGCCGTGGCCCGGAAGAGTGCCAGTCTGCTCCCGAGAACCACAGGAGCTCAGGTGCGGCCTAACCAAAGGCAAAAAGGGGAGGCATGTGAACATCTTCACACAGAATAGATGTCTGGAATGTAGGGATCTTTTTCCACACAAATAATTCATTTAGAAAGGAGGTTTTAGAAACCTCCTCAGAATAAATGATTGGCTCCATTCTAGCATTTAAGGGTATCACCTAAACTCAAATCATGCAGCTCCCAGTTGTCAGTGTATTCTCCGCTCTTAAATATGAACAGGCACAAATCTTGACTGGACGCTTGAGAAAAGATGACAACATCATGCAGTGAGATCAAGGTTTTTTTTTAAGTGATAGGAAAATATGACCATGAAGAAAACCGATTAAACAGGAAACGAAAACTTTAAAGGAAATAATAAGTGGCACCAGAGAGGCTATGCTATTCATAAAATAAGAGGAAAGGAAGGAACGAAGAGCTTTAGAGGATCAATCTAAAAAGGAATAGGAATTTTAGAAAGGTTAGAGACAACAAGGGGATGATTTACGTGTTTCTTCTTAAAGCTGAAATCAAAACATGTAGTTTTTAGGAGCCATGAGTTTCTTACACATTGAGTGGGAGAAGATGCACACCTGAATACATTATGAGATTTTGCAGTAATATAAGACAGGCCTAGAAGGTTACAGAGAGATTAAAGTAGAGTAGCTTCAAAGGAGTGAGAATCGGTGACTGTAGGTTTCTTATCATCGGCACTGGAGCAGTGCCTTCAGAGTTCTGAGTCAAGGGATGGTCAGCTTAGCCAAACTATCAAGTGTGAGGCTGAAGTATGCATTTCAGATACATAAAGACACAAATTTTCTCTTCCATACTTCGTTCAGGTGTGTTCCAGGAAAACAATTGATAACAGTGTGATCAACTCTGGCTAACTTAAGCTAGAAAGGAATTTATTGAAAGGATATTAGATAACCAAATTGCCAGGAATATTTTTAGAGAATCAGACTTGGAGAACAGGCAGAAACAGAAGGATCAATAGCCTGAACCACAGCCCAAATATCAAACCACAGCACAAGGCCAGTGTCCCTCAGTCCCTTCTCCCAGCCTCCCCAGCCATTACCACTGGGCTTCCTCACAGGAGCGACTCCAGATCCAAGTCCAGCGGGGTTTTGGACCTGCCTGTGCCAGCCGAGGTGCCGGCTCTGGCCCAGGGTTCAGGGAAGCTAAGAAAGGGCAATGGGGGCCTTCGGCTTCTGCAGTAAAAAGGTGGCTATGCCTCCCTCCCACCAAGACTGTCAAAGTGGGAAACTTCTAACAATAGGGGTGCAGGTTCAGAGGCTGGGCATTCAAATAAAATGACAAGTGTCCACCTCAGACATCAACACTACATGCAGTGAGGGAAAACTGTAGCAAGGCATCTGTGAGACAGGCTTGGAGAACAATCAGTCCCGTGTCTAGACAGCAGGAGGTCCAAGGGTTTCAGACAGCATTAGAAATGGAAAGTAAATAGAGTATTGGATACGATATGGAGAGTTGGAAAAGTGGAGGATGTGGTTAAGGCAAATGGTGCCAAAAATCAGGAAAGACAACTGGAAACTCCCAAGAACACAAACGAGCTCTGCGTGGCAGGAAATGCAATCTCAGTATACTATTTAACTCTGCGATGAATGGTATTTGTATAGTCAAAATGCACAGCACTTGTTTTCAATTTAAACAAGAATAATGATGTAACTATTGGGGGAAAGTGTGGAAGAGATGGTTATGGTATCATGAAGGAAATGTACATAAATAAAGAAAATGGCTACACCCAGAAATGGCTGTGTAAGCTTCTTACTTAGAGATACAGAGGTGACCCTGGGGAGGTAGTCATAAGCTCTCTGAGCTAGTTGATTTTTAAAAGTCGTATGCATTGATTTTTAAAATTGTTTAAATTATTTTTAAAACAATAAATATATGTAGAAGGGCAGTATAGGTAAATGACTTCTATTTCAAAAGTCATGATTCAGTTTGAGATTCCTTTTCCTTTAGAAGCATTCAGGTGCAGGTCTGTCTGAGAGAAGTCCAACCATTGTTAATTTAATGAGAAAGGTTGCCAGGCAGTCGAGGAGAGTGGTGTACTGGATGCACATTCGGAACAATGATGACCTCACTGTACTAGTTGGTGGGGGTGGTAGACACCGATGAGTGAATGTGTGTACTGTGTGGTCGTTGCATTCATAATGACTGAATGAGTAAAGCACTGAATCTGCATCAAATATAGTAGTTACGACTGGAAGGTAGGTAGTCCTTTATTAAAACCCTCCTGCCCTAACCTGCTGAGCTGGTGGCCAAAATCCAAGGGAGCCTCAGCTGTGGTCTGGGCTTCAGCTGGAGATTTCTCCTTTGGGTTATTTCACTAATGTGCTTAACCTGGTCCTCATTCCTTTTATTTAATTTCCATTTTTCTTCTATTTCCCTTCTTCCTCTGTTCAAAATGTCTGTCTCATGTTTGGCTTTGAGACAAAATGTATCATATATCTAGTTCTTTCCCCTGCCCAGATCTCCTACTAACTGGGCTGAAGGAAGTTTATTTTAGTGTTCACAGTTTGTTAACCTACAGCAGGCCGTGCCTTTTTCTTGAGTTGATTTTTTCCGGTGGCTCAGTTGAATGGTAGCTAAGAACACCACTTGCTTTCCCCCCGTGAAGCTGGGATGCTCTTTCTGGAGCACAGCCCATTTCTGTGTTGAATCCAGAGCCATACACAGTGAATGCTGCATGAGATTTTCAACAGTCTTAAAAAATAAACTACCAGTCTTGTTTTGTTTAACCTCAAATGGAAGCGATTTTTGTTTTTCTTGTAATGGAAGTAACCCACACTCACCCTAAAATAATTTAGAAATATAAAAAGCTAGGAAGAAAATAAAACCATAATCCTACCACACAAAGATTAATTCTCAAACTATTTGGTATGTATTCTTAGATGCCTTATTTCTGCGCATATAATTTCCCTACAAAAACACAATTTTACTACTCACACCTGCTTTTTAAAAACATACATAGATGTGCATCATTATTAATTGCATAACATTCCATTATATAAATGTACAGTAACTTACTGAATTATTCTTCTGAGATTGGGCATTTATGTTGGACTTATGTGGACAACGTAAATATTAAAAACAAACTGGCTGGCTTCTTTTAATGTATAAACCCTAGAAACAACATAAATGTTCTCAGAATATTCTCCAAGAATTGGAGTTGCTAGGATGTAACACATATATAGACACATCACTTTTAAAAATACAATCAAATACTGCAGAACTGTAAGCATGAAATTAATACCCCGTGTTTTAGTTCTCGGAGATTACCTCTGCTAACACTCAATGTGGATCTTTCCAGACCTTTTCCTTTATGGATACATGGAAATTTTATAGTGAGGTCTATAGTTTTACCATTTTTTACCCCTTTATGATCATGTTATGCATATGTTAAACTGCAACTGTAATTTTTCCTCTTTATATTTCTTGGAAATCTTTTCAAATACAGAGTGGGACAAAAGCAGGTTTATTGTTGGTCCAATGGAAAATAGTACAATAATTAATAAATAATAATACAAGAATAAACTGTTTCAGGTACTCACAACTATAAACCTGCTTTTATCCCTCCTTGTATATAGAGATTAAGCTCCAGGATATATAAATACATATTACATATGTATATATACATATGTGTGTGTGTGTGTGTGTGTCTTTTAAAACATTCACCTTGAAGGTTGGTAATGTTTGAGCTTTATGATTTACCTGCCAAGAGCCTTTGGAAATTTATTTCTTGATTCATTCAAAATAAATAGGTAAATTTGACTGAGTACATGCCATGAGCAAGGCTCTGCAGAAACTAAGCTGCTAAAGACTGAGCCTTTGGTCCAGTGATCATACAAACAGGTCTCCAAGAGGTATTTCAGGAGAGTTGTTTACATTGAGGAATACCTCTCACTGACCTCCTGCTTAAGATTCCCGGGTTCCGGAAGCTCATGTTCTTGCATCCTTGCTGTTTGGGATCCAGGTGGACCGTCTTGAGCAGGTAGTGGTAGAGTAGCTGCCCAGAGCCCGCCCTCAATGCTGGGTTCCTAGGGAAGTTAAAGACAGCCCAGCCAAGTACGTTCCTCACTAAGTAAACAAGCCATGGTATAGTAATACAGTGCTATGCAGCTGTGAAAAATAAAGTCATTCTAAGTATGGTGACAGTACTCAAACCCTGAAGTGTGTTGTAAGAATAGTATGTGGTTTGCTACCATTTGTATACAGTTTTTAAAGGTGTGGTATGTGTATTTACATAGACTATCAAAAAGCATGTCAAAGTAACTTAATAGCACTTGACTTTAAGAAAGGGAATTAGGGTTCAAGATTAGGAGAAAATATGTTTTCTATATATATCTGTTTGTACTGTTTGAGTTACCATGACCATTTATTTAAGGGAAAGTTTTTTTATTATGAAAATAAAAGTCTTTACATGTAATCCTAAAGTAAGATGGTATCAATATAATAAACTCTATATAAACTGGTTATAAGCATGGACTTTAGTATAGGCATGCTTACTGGCCACGTGTTCTTGGAAGAGTTATTTAAACACTAAACCTTAGTTTTCTCCTGTAAAATCAGAGATAATAATAACTACTTCGTGAAGTTGTATGAAAATGAGATAACAATTATTTGGAAAGCAATTAATGTGGTGCATAATATATGGTAAGTACTCAATGTTCATTGTGTGATAGTTAATGCTAAAGGGCCATACCTGTCCGGGCTCCTGGTTGCCAGGGGTAGTAATCTAACTCAGTTGTCTGCTAACACAAAAGGGAGGGAGTTTGTTGGCTGACACAGTGGAAGTCTAGGGTAGGACTGCCTTTGGGCATGGCTCTATGTAGCACCTCCCTTGAACGTACTGGGACTCAGCCTTTCTCCAGTGCTTAGCTCTGTTTTCTCCTATGTTGGCTGAGTTCCCAGGCAACTCCAGGATTATACCCTACTCCCTGATATCTCCCAGTGAAGAGAACCCAGTACTTCTCAACAAAAATCCCAGGATTGAGTGGTTCATTCCACTTTTTTCATGGGGCCTATCTCTAAACCGGTCGTCTTAGTTAAAAGACTGGAATGCACTGATTAGTAGGCTCCGATTACATCCTGTAACCAGGATGGGAAGGGTCAGTTTAAGATGTTGAGCAATATCAGATCTTTTGTTTTCAGGCTTGGAAACATAGCAACCACGTGGACTACATTCCTTCCCCAAGGGAAGAAAATGGAGGCAACAGATGTCAGGCAGGTGGAAACCATGGTGCTCCCTCCCCACAGCCCACTGCTCGACTGCCTGACCATTAATCCTGTTATTTTGTTACGAGGAATGTGATCTTAGTTGGGGCTGAGGTTCCAGGAAGGTGCCATGTGGGTGATCTGCACAGCATCTCCTCTGTGCAGCCTTGATTCCTGCTCAGGAGCCATGTAATATGAAAATCTGTTTATAAATCAAGTAACTCAGTTCAGCAAGGGGTTCACCCTAATAGTAACCAAAAGTTGAGATGACCAAGAGAAGAGATTTTTCATCTGCTCCCAGGGCAAGGGGGTGTAGGCAGAGACCACCTGCACTGTTTAAATCCACCCATCTAGTTTTTTGTTTCTGTGTATCTTACCATGGATGTGTTCTTGAATTTGCCAAATTAAAGTAATGCTGCTCCAAGCCCTGGCCAGGTAGTTCATTTGGTTAGAGTGCCCTCCCAACGCGCCAGAGTTGCAGGTTCGATCCTGGTCAGGGCATGTACAAGAATCTACCAATGAGTGCATGAATACGTGGGACAACAAATCAGTACTTCTCTCCTGCTCTTTCTCTCTCTTCCCTTTCTCCCTTCCTCTGCCTCTCAATTCAATAAGTAAAAAACTAAAGTCATTTTTTAAAAAAGTAATGCTACTCTGTTATGTATCAAAATTATTAGCGTTTGCCAAAAAGAGAGCCCAGTTATTCAGCCCATCCTCAGATCTAGGAACTGCAAGTTCAGCCCCCACTCACTGGACAGTAGGGGAAAGGTAACAGGGAAACCCAACAGAAAATATCCTTTGGAGGAAGAAAGTAACACAGGGGTTGCCTCCGTAGCACATCCTGTCCTCTCAGCACGAATGTTGGCACTTGGAGACTTGGTGGAGACCTCTCAATTCTATAAGTTCAATTCTGGCTTGTGGAGTCAATATGGCTACCTCGGATGCTACCCTCTCAAAGCTCATATCTTTGTGGTGTGCATTTATATGCTCGGTGGTTGTCTTAGTGGCTGAGACATCATGGACCTTTTGCTTTCTGGATATAAAGATTCTCTGTTGATACAAACACCTTTAAAATTTAGTAGATTTTTCTATCTAGTACGTAGATTTGCTGAACTCTAGAGCTTAGTGTTTGGTAACCAAAGTCACTCATCATGACTAGTCCTAGCCCTTAAAGTTCCATCTCAGTTTCTCAGCAACGGATTTCTGGCGAATCTCTAGTCTATCGGTTTACTGCTTCCATAGGCCTTTGCCTCAGAGCAATTTGAAACAAAAGCCTCAGATGGGGAAGCAAAACTAATATTGCCCAGGCTGCTGGCCAGTGGTTGGTTCTCTGTTGTGAAGGTTCAAGGAGAGTACAGCCTTAGGACCACAGAGTTGGGGGTCCCAGACTCTTTTCCCATTTGCCTTCCTTCTGTGGACTGTAGCACAGGCAGAGAATACGGCTGTCTACCTTCTTGGATTGCATTATACAAAGAAAAGGCCTCCATGACAAAGCTCTCTTCTTCTCTATCTTTAGGTAGGCCAGCCTCAAATGAGGCTTGTCTCTATCAGTGATCACTTCTTGAAGGCCCCAAGAAGGGACCCACACACTCGGCCACTCTTCAGCAGGGCTGCCAGCCCCACTGTTGCACCCTGCTCAGCTAATCCCACACACCACCACTTGCAACACCACACTTGCAGGTTCTCGACTCCAAGTGCTTTAAGCAAAAAGATTTTATTGACTAATGTAACTGAAAAGTCTGGGGAAGACCAGTTGTTGACCCCAGTGTGTGTATGGCCTGATCCAGAGCTTTGAACGGTGGCCTCAGACCCCTTTGTCTCCATCTCTCCACTCTGCTTTCCCCTGCAGAGGCTCCATTCTCAGGTAGCTTCCAGCTTCCACGTGTCAATTTTACTGGGAAAGTACACCATCTTCTTGCCATTAGTTACAGAAAAACTTCTGGAGTTGGTCTTTGTTCACCCAGCTTGGGTTGTGTGCCACCCCGACCAGCCACTGTGCTGTGAAGGGAAGAGGTACAGGAGAAGGGGCCACGATGACCAGCTAGGCCTGGGCCACCTGTCTGCAGCTTAGACTGAGGGGGAGGGGAGGTTACCACTCAAGGAGCTGTCGGAGCATTTGCCGGATGAAGAGGGAATTTTGCTGGGCCAGCCAAACAACAGGACTACACAGGGATTGGACACAACATTTGGGAGGGAGAAGTGAAGTTGAGAAAACAAACTGGTGAATTGTCACTCCTAGGCCTTTAGAGTAATGTTAGGCAATACAAAGGTGATCTGTGCCACTGATGTAATCCACATGGTAAAAAAAAAAAGAGAGAGAAAACAAGGAAAGAGGAGAAATAATAACTTTAATACTATCTTATTTATAAAGCCAACAAACTTATTTTAACATCATCAATATTAAAATTATTAAGATATTTTACCCTTTTTTTTGAACTATCTTCAAAAATCCAGTGAGCATTTAAAATTTATAGCCCAAGGCAGTTCAGATGAGTCACGTGTGGCAGCTGCTTACTGCAGTGGGCAATCCAAACTGCTGATAACTTTCTGTAGAGAAACCGAATGTTTATCATCAGCTGATAAGTTGTTACTTTCGTTTCTATTCATGGGAAGTTACTTTGCAATTGTGAATTTCCTCATTAGAAGAACCTGCGTTAAAATGAGCTGAGACACACACTTCCATGTGGAGCATCTAGTTGGCGCCACTTCTGTCTGAGCGCCCATCAGACCCACACGGTCAATACTCTGTCTTCACTCGGGGACTCTGTGCCCCAGGTAGTTTAGGACTCCTCTGTCTTCCTTCTGTTCCCCATGCCCAGTGCCCAGGACATAGAAGACACTAAGTGGATATTTTTTAAGTGAAATGCAAATAAATTTAAAACTAAGGTGAGAGCTTCTCATTTGCCAGGTTTGATGACAAAGTGGCAGGGGTAATAGTAGTAGTTGAAGCTGAAGATGGGGTGTTTGCACTATTTGTTATTCTGACGAATGACCACCTGTAGTCTGTGACTAGCTGTGTTCCCATTCAATCAAAGAGGGAGAGAGATTGAATACCTACAGAAACCCAGGCTCTGTGCCAAGCACTTGGTATACAAAGATAAATGGGAAACAGTCTCTGCCTGGAAGGAAATGAGAACCAGATTAGTAAAATAACTCATATCCAATAAGTGGTATGATACAAATAAACACAGTATTTGGGGAAGCACAAGGGAGGAGGTCCAACCAGGTCAGAGATGGAGAGAGGCAGCAAAGTTTCACTGGGGAGGTGATCATTTAAGTTCCTTGGTGCCTACTGTAGTATTCCCAGTGCCTAGCCCCGTGCTTGGCGCGTGTGTTGAATCAGCGAATAAATGAACAAAGTGGCTCCTGGACTTAATCGTAAAGGATGCTGGATTTGTCCATCTGAGTATACACAGATGATCACTGCAGATGAAGACAGAGTTTGCATGGCAGCTCAGCCCCCAGAGCCAGAACGCTGGCCGTGGGGGCCGGCGAGACCTGAGTGAGCGGCGCAGAGGTGTAAGAGCAGGTGTGAGCCTGCAGCGCTGAGCACTGGGCAGAGGCCGGGCTCCAAACAGCCTCACTTCTTGTGATTGTCCATATGATCGGGACGAATGATTGTACTTTCTCGTTCCAGGCCAAGCGAAGGCTGGAGCTAGGAGAAAGCGGTCATCAGTACCTCTCAGATGGTTTAAAAACCCCGAAGGGCAAAGGGAGAGCTGCACTGCGAAGTCCGGACAGTCCCAAAAGTAAGGATTCTTTCATCTCTGATTCTCTGTGGTGCAGGTTCCCAACTTTCAAAGCTTGTGGCTGGAAGGATGCCAAGGTGTGAATAATTTTGGCATGTTTTGTTCTTTTTCATTTCTTTCTGTGCCTATCCAAAAAATAAATACAGTGTCTGCAGACACCCAGCAGAAGGTTTACAGAATCACTCCAGTACCTAAATACTGGCTTAAGGGGAGGCCTCTTAAAATGTGTGCAATTTCATTTTTCAACTCAGAATACAAGCTCTTTGTTGTGTCCTACAATGAAATTTAATTCTAACTTGAACAGACATTACTTTAGAGACGGAGGTTAACTGGGTGTGGGCGACTGTGCCAGAGTCACCGATGTCTGTGTCGCCTACATCTCTAGCTCGACGTGAGGCAGCATAAGAATTGACTGAGGCCAGTGAATTGCAGCTCGTTTCGCTTTCCACTGATACAGTCATCATTTCTCCTGGGAGAGAGAGAAGTAGGTGGGAGGTGGCTAAATAGTCCTTTACGTCTCAAGCATTTAATGTAAAGGCTAAGAACTTTGTTCTCTCTCTCTCTCCCTCCCCTTTCTTGTAGTTTATGAATTAGGCAATCCACAGATTATATGTACTGCTAAATTAAACCTTTGACCTGTGACCTATCAGAGAATAGATATAATACTAAGTAAGAAATTTCATTCAAGAGGGATGGGAGATTTGATTAAAAGACTCTTCCAGATTCCAGAGTCTTCATCCAAATACAGCATGATTTGAAATATTGGTGAGTGAGTTATACACACACACACATACTGGAGCCTGAATGGCCAGTTGAAGTGGGTCTGTCTGCAACCCGTCACAAGATGCTGCAGAGATTTGTCACCTGGCCCATCAGGTTAGGTTCCTCACTTGTGGATCCCGTGGGACTACAGCACTTTTTCATTCATTCAACAGACATTTTTGAGCACCTGCTATGTGTGAGATACTTCACTAGCCCCAGGGAATAGGGTAAGCCAAAGTAGAAGCTACTAAGAAACTTATAGTAAAAGCAAACAGGAATTTGTACTGTCTCTTCCTTAATAAAGCAATTTCACAGCTTTCTCTGTAACTTCACAAAAACAACAGCAACAACAGCTTGCTTCCAGTACTAATACTCGGGCTGCAGTGGGAAAGAGGGCTTGCTCAACTGCAAAGAAACCCTTCATTTCTTTACCTTTCCCCCTATTCCCCACCGCTGGGTTTTTGTTTTTCTTTAAGCTCCAAAATCTCCCTCAGAAAAAACACGGTATGATACATCCCTTGGTCTACTCACCAAGAAGTTCATTCAGCTGCTGAGCCAGTCACCTGATGGGGTCTTGGATTTGAACAAGGCAGCAGAGGTGCTGAAAGTGCAAAAGAGAAGGATTTATGATATCACCAACGTCCTGGAAGGCATCCATCTGATTAAGAAGAAGTCTAAAAACAACGTGCAATGGATGTGAGTATGAGTCGCGCACCCACCCCATCCCCTGATCAGATGGGATCCATTCAAACATTGATTGTGCTTCCGCCCAGTCCCGACTGTTATATTCATACCTGTGCTTGATTTCTTAACTCCCCTACTCTTTTCTTCTGTCTCCTTCTCTCTTCCTTCCTCAACTCCTTAGCCACAGGTTCAAAGTCTCTTTAGGAAGAGACTTATTTCGATAGTGTCAGAGATAAAAGGGTTTGTATTCCATTAGCTTCAAGCGAAGGGACCCTGGGATTGATTAGGTCCTGCAGACGTGAAGTAGAGTGCTGTTCACTTGTGACCATGAGGTCCATGTGTGTAATTTCAGGGACGCTTGCACATGTCTTAACTCCAATAGGAATTTGGAAATTAACTGTGGCTGTGTATCGACACATCTGTGTGAGTCCACAGTCACCGAATATCTTTATCCATGCTTCTAATAGCAGATTAACTCACTTTCCGAATAAATGAACACAAGAGTTAAATGCCTCAGTTCTTTCTAGGAAGCAGAGATGATAATGCTTATCGCCTATATACCCGCATGTGTGATTAAATTTGTGAATTATGAACAAGCACCTGAGCAGGCAGTATTTTAGAAGGAACTACTAAAGCGTATTGGGAGGAATAAGTCTGTTGTGAGGGTTGAAAAAATACTACTCCAGACCTGAGAAGATGGTGTGGCCTGTGGTCTGGGAGAGGCCCGCTGGGAGTTCTGTGTCGTTGGGTACCGCACCTGGATCTGTTTCCGTGCCCTCCTTTCCCTCGTCAGTTGTTGGTGTGAGACCCTCAGAAATTACCTAGGCCTTTTGTGCTTTTTGGATGATGTTTTGTTGAATTTTCAATCATTCTGTCTCTCTTTCAATTTTTCCACTTTTCTCTGTTTTCCTATCTGCCTTCTCCCCCCAGGAGGCATGTGGCAGGAAGGAGCTTTGCCCTTCAAATTTGAGCCTTCTGAATAAACAGGCCTCCTCTGTAGGAAAGAACCCTGAAAATAGCAAGGTTTTTTCACTTAATTTCTATGGTGTGAAAAGTGAAGGACTGAGTATATTAAAAAATATGTGTAAATGTTCTAATTTTAACACTTGGCAAACAAACAATGTGACCTCCTATATCAAGAGGGGGCGTTTACCCAAGGGATCATTTCTCCCTGCCCTCCCTCGATTGTTCGTTTTCCTCCTCCCTTCGGCCTCTCCAGTAGCCATGAAGAGTCTGTGTTTGGGTTTCTAGGGGCTGCAGTCTGTCTGAGGACGGGGGCATGCTGGCCCAGTGTCAAGGCCTGTCAAAGGAAGTGACCGAGCTCAGTCAGGAAGAGAAGAAATTAGATGAACTGATCCAAAGCTGCACCCTGGACCTCAAACTGTTAACCGAGGATTCAGAGAATCAAAGATATCCTTTGTGCCACCTGGTCATCGGGGGTTAGTGTCTTCTAGGTTATTTCCAGAACTGACAATCTTTGATGCATGCACAAGGTAGAATTTTACTCTGGTTTCATGTTCATGTGTCTATGTTGTGTGCGTGTGTGTGTGCATATGTCTTGAATCCACTTATTTTTACATTAAAAGTCAGTGTTTATGGAAGGATAATCACCTGTTATATCTATTTTATAGCAAGGAAAGACCTGTTTTTTAAGTCATTTTATTCATGTGTGGTTGGCGCATATGGAAACACTCATAGCGTAAGGCAACACTATTATAAGATATGTGTGGTGTCAGTATTAATATTAATGACAACATTCTGCAGATTCATCTTTGGCTTTCCAGATTTTGGGTGGGTGTTAGCTGTCACTGTTGGGGTTCTCACATTCTGTTTTCTTTTCATCAGATATTGGAGCAATTGGAATTTGTTGAATCTGTCTGATTGAGCTACAGTTGAGAAAATCCAGAGAGTATAAAAAATTATTCTATAACTTTTAAAGAGCACTATGCTGATTCACAACACTAAAAACTGATTTCAGAAGCACTGCAAGGCCTGAGAAATCTCAGTATATCCACTCATCTGCAAATATTAGTGCTTGGAAATAAATACACAAAAACCATGTTCCTATTCTCAGTAGGCTGACAGTCTGTTGACCATCTCAGGACAACCTGCTGTTCATCATGCCACTTAAGACAAAACACTTAGGGAGAATACTTCACTGTTTTGGCAAGAAGAGCTTGTAATATTCTGAGTTATTAGTTGAAGACAAAAGCAATATTTTAAGTTGTCCCATCCCTAACTTTGCAGTTCCAAGCTTAATTGTTCCACATTTACCTTTGTGAGAAAGTAAAATGTGTCCTTCCCAGTTTCTTTTAGTGTCTCCTCTCTAACAGGCTTTCCCTCAGAGGGTATGGGGACATTTATTTTCCAGTTTGGGCCATTTGTTGAAACTGCAATTATTCATTTCCTGTTGACCAAAAGTTGAACCTCGTCAGCTGATGGTGAATGGAATGGAAACAGAGGTGTGCTAGTGTGCAGCCCCAGGTGGTGGGCAGAGTGGGTGTACAGGGGGAGAAACAGGAATAGCCCCAGTTGGGCTGTTTGAGTCGTCGTTTAGTTTGGAGCCCCAGCAAGAAGATGTGCAGTCACACATGATTGGCAGCTTGTGGCTTATGACATTGTCACCTACATTAGCTTTCTTTGGGGCCTTTGTTGCAGAAAATGAAAGCTTCCTTGCAGGGGGCTGCTAACCCAAGAAGCAAATTCAGGAGGGAGCCACAATGGAAGCCCTTTTTAAGATTAGAGAATATATTTGCACAACTTATTTCAATTTGCCATTCAGTTCCGAATTTGGTACAGCTTGTTCACAAATGTGTTGAAATTTTCTTTCCTGTAGCATGTTGAGTAATTGTAGATGAGTTTTTATTTTAATGAGTTCTTGTCACATAGCTTTTGACGGTGGGCTGTGGTGTAAGTACCTGATCAGTCTCCCCAGTGTTCTCAGTAAAAATTCAGAACTGTCAGGCCTTTTGGAAGGGTACCAGTTGGCTCTCCTGATGAGGTAAATGGTGGCATAAAACCTGGACTGCTGGTTCAGCTGTCCAGTCAAGCTCAACACTGTGGGCTGTTGTCTCAACTATTGAAACTTAAAGGAGATAGCCTTGATAAATGCCCTTAAATGTGTGTGCAGATTTGGGGTGGATGTGTTTGTTTTCCCGAGGACTAGGTTCTTAGCTTCCTTCAATTTCTAATAAAAAGCTACTATTCTAAGGGACATTATTTCCTCCAGGCTCTCTAAGTCCTATTTCTGTGTTCAGCATATTAGATCAGAGTCTATTAGCCACATTATATTACCTGTAGAAATGCCTTCATTGAGCTGTGATTTTCTGTTTCATCATAGGCATTTTTTGTGGGTTTATGAAAGAAAAATGCTGGCTAAAGACATTGTACATTAATTGTGTTACTCCATGTCCCTTATATAAGAAAGCCATGCAGCCTGTTCTCTCTTAGTGCCAAGTGAAAGCTTATCTCTCCAGGCAAGCTTGCATGAATACTTCTATCATAGAATAGTACCATATTCTCATGATACCCTTTTAGGTTTGGCTGCCAGCGCACTTAAAAGAGGTGTTCAGTGCTCAGAAGTAACTACCCAGAGTAATATAATGTTACTCTCTTTTCCTAAATTAGTGTTTCTCAAATTTATGCAGGTTGCAGACCATCTGGAAACCCCTTTCCTCCTTGTGAACACTGAAATAGTGATAGAGTTAATAATATCATACAAAGGATAATTTTCTAACAGAGAAAGACTGACATTCTTACCAGTAGACAATAGATGATCACAGCCAGCCTAGGTACGCTTAAGGAAACATGTTGCCTGCCTGACCAATATTGTGTTCTCCCATTAATAAAACTATTTGCTACTAATTCATTCATTCATTTGGGTGGCTGCTGGCACTTTCTAATAATCAGGTAGAAAGTGGAAGTTATTGAAATTTCCAAAACATTACACTTAATAGAGCTTTTTCTTCTTTCCTATAAATTGCGGTCTGCAATCATTCGATTTGAGTGACAGCACACTTCATTGGAGTTCATGGAATACTTGTGTTCCAGCGGGATCTGGTCTGAAAATCCCTGACCAAATTAGGCTTTGGTTTTCTTTTGGTAATTTATTTGACCTATTCTGTTTCTGTATTTAATTTTTTAGATAGCCATGGACTTTTTTTAAATGTGCAGGAAAAAAACTATACATTTCTTTTGTTTAGAATCACCCAGAAAACAAGATTTATGGGAGATCCCATATATTTAAAGATCTAGAAAGCAAGACAGATATAGTCTTAAAAACTCAAAATATTTCAAGAATTCTCCATGCGTCTCTTTGTTATCTCCTCACAATGGTTACATCTGAGTCAATCAGTTGGACGACTTCCTTAACACTCATTACGTTAGCTTATGTTACATATCAAGATATCCGAAAAATTAGTGGCCTTAAAGACCAAACTGTCATAGTTGTGAAAGCCCCTCCAGAAACAAGACTTGAAGTGCCTGACCCATTAGAGGTAAGGAGACGACACATCTTTGTTCATCTGCAGAGATCTTTGTGGCATGCTGGGTGTTAAAGAATCGTTCATTGAATGCATGGTTCAAGTTTGCACCTTCCAAAAAACTTGAAAGTTCTTTCCCCATCTATTGTACTGAATCCTAACTTTAGAAGCATTTCACCAGTTCAGTATGATGTATTGAGTGTCCCAAAAGTCTAATGTTAATATTAACAGGGCGCTCAGCTTGAAGTGGCATACGGTTCCATCCCTTCTGTGCTTCCTTTTTTACATAATTTGTTGCTTCCGATCAATTTGAACTTCTGGGGAATTTTATGTTGATTACTCTGGTTCCCACCACAAATAGATATACAAATGTTTTAAAGTATCTCCCTAACTTACCACGTTTAAGAATTTATCATTTATATTATGTTTACTTTTAAGGATTGAAATGGGACTTTGGGTTATTTGATAGACTAGAATATTGTAAGAAAGTAAGGGCATATTTTCATGATTGATTTCAGACATTTTTGATAATAATAGAACTAGACTTTAACGCTAAGGTAAAGAAATGTAGTGAAAAGAATATGCATAGAAAATTTTAAAAAAGTGAAATTTGCAAGCTCCCGTCTAGGTAGAGTTCACCTTAAGTGATAATAATAGCTCTGTGACCTAGATGAAGCAGAATGTTAAATATTAGTGTGCTGCCTTCTCTTACTAAACTCAGTTCCAGTGATTATTAAAGTTCAACACAAAAATGCCCTTCCATAAAGGAATAATAATGTGGAAATATTGCATTTGGAATACTAGAAGGACCTTTTAATAGTTTGCAAAAGAAAAGAATATATTTGGAGAGCATAATTCACTTCCTTTAGGGCAGAGGTCAGCAATTTTTTTTAAGGGCTACACAGTAAATATTTTTGGCTTTGTGAATCATATGGTCTCTGTTGGGACTATTCAACTGCATGACTGTGCCATTATAGCATGAGAAATAAAACAGCCATGGGCAATGCATAAGTAATGGGAATAAACATGACTGTGTGCCAATAAAACTTTATTGGGTTGGCCAAAAAGTCCATAAGATTTTTTCTGCAAAATGAAAAACACATTTTCACCAATAACTTATTAATTTGGATATTTTGAGTGTGTCGGCTATCTCCTGTGTGATATAATGTGATTGTTCTCAATTAATGTCTGAATTTCATCACTATCAACTTCAACTGGTGTACCCAGCGGTGGTGCATCATCCAGCAAAAATTCTCCAGCATGAAACTTCACACACTACTTTTGACATGTTTGATCAGTCACGGCACCTTCTCTATACACTGTACAAATCTTTCTTGTGCTTCAGTTGCATTTTTACCTTTCTTGAAATAATAAAGCATAAGCATAATATTTTGCATAATGTGCCCAAAAATGTTACTTATATTCTTCCATCTTCAATATTAAAATGGCTACACAAAAATTCACCAATTTTGATGTTTTTTTTTCAAAGCATGCTGATATGACAGCTGTCACAATACAGTCTAACAAAATTGTCTCAAATAAAGTTAAAGACAACTAAGTGCTATGAGAGCCATCTTATAGAAAAAAAAACAAACAAACTTTCTGGCCAACCCAATACAAAATCAGTTCGTGGACTGGGTTTGGGCCTTGGGCTATAGTTTGCTGACCTGTTCCCTAGAGGATGACAATCACTGATAAAGGTAAACTACCTATAAAAAAGCAAAGTGAACTACGAAAATTACACTTACCTTACATTTTTAGGTGAAAATGACTATAGCTTTCATTTTCAAAGAACTTTCGCTTTGAACTCTTCTCACTCTTTTCTGTTCGTAGAGCCTACAAATACACTTGGCAAGCACCCAAGGACCCATTGAGGTTTACTTATGTCCAGAAGAGACTGAAACACACAGTCCAGTGAAAACAAACACCCAAGACCACAATGGGAATATCCCTAAACCCACTTCCAAAGGTAAAAATTCCATTTGTATCATTTGGAAACTATGTTTGAAATGAAGGTGACTATGAGGATCCTATATCAGAACCACAAGTCTAGGCAGGACACAGAATCTTCTGTTATTATTGTTATTAAGGTAACATTTTTAAAAAGGCATTCTGAGTAGTTTACAGAATAAAATAATGGTCTCAGGCTAATGACTCCTCCACCCGCTAATGGAGTCCCTCAGGCTCTTGCTATTGGCAGAAAGCATTTCCTTGCTGTGTTTGGAAAACCAGCCAAAGTGGGAGTGGAGCTGGGTGAATGAATCATCAGCAACACTTAGCCACACACCTTTGCATGACACCACAGAGATCATTAGAGAGAGAAATGAAAATAGTTTGTAAAAGAAAAGCCTTCTATCAAAGAAGTTTTGTCTTGATTTCCCCTCCCTCCCTTCAATGTGATGGGGAAAGGATATTGGCGGAAGCCCCCAGCAAAATAATTCTTCTTCCTCTACTGTCTCTAGAGCAAAGGAAGATATTTGTAATTTTTTTTTCAGTTTCTGATTGGGGATGTGTATTTAGTTTTTCCCCCATCTCCCAATATAGCAACAAGAATTGCAATGATTTAAGTGAATAGGTCTGATTTAATAACGAGCAAAGCCCTACAGTTGATGCCGGAGACTGGGGGCAGTGCCGACCCCGTACAGTAGACCCTTGAACAACAACAGGGTTAGGGGCACTGAGCCCCCCCCACACACACACAGTCAAGTCCACATATAACTGTTGACTCCCCCAAAACTTAAATTGTCCCTCGATAACTAAGAGGGATTGGTTCTAGGACCCCTGTGGACTCCCAGCTGCTGATCGACAATAGTACAAGTATTTATTGGGGAAAAAATCTGAGTTTACATGGACTCATGTTGTTCAAGGGTCAGCTGTATATACTGTTTTTTTCCCTAGACATACATACCTATGATAAAGGTTTAATTTTTAAATTAGGCACAGTAAGAGATTGACTACAACTATTAATAAAATAGAACAATTATAACAGTGTACTGTAATAAAAGTTATGTGCCTATGGGCTGTCTCCAAATATCCTGTACTGTACTCACCGTTCCTCTTGTGATGATGTGAGATGATATGGTGCCTGCATGATAAGATAAAGAAAGATGAATGAAGGCATTGTGAGGTAGCTTTAGGCAGGATGAGGATCACTTGAACACATACTGCAGTACCACACCAGTCTACCCAGTAACTGAGATGGTTCCTAAGTAACTAGCGGGCAGGGAGCGTCTGCAGTGTGGAGATGCTGGATAAAGGGATGGTTCACATCCTGGGCAGGATGGAGCAGGACAGCTCAAGATTTCATCACCCTATTCAGAACAGTGGCAACTTAAAACTTAGGAATTGTTTATTTCTGTAATCTTCCATTTGATATTTTTGGACCGTAGTTGACTATGGGTAATTCTGAAACCAAGGAAAGCAAAACCTCAGATGAGATGGGACCACTGTACAGCACGTCAAATAGTAAAACAAAAGACTGTTTTTCCCCATAAATATTCAAAGTGAATATGTCTTGTTATTTGTACTTTTTCAAGGTATCTTTAATAAGCCATTGTTCAAAAAAGAGTAAGTTGAAAGCAGTGAGTTTCTACTAGGGAGCGCACTTTACAGTATGTGGGGGGGGTCAAAAGTAGGTTTACAGTTGTTTGTATGGAAAATAATACAGTAATTAATAAGTAGTAATACAAGGATAAATTCCATGTTTTGAGTACTTACAACTGTAACCCTCCTTTTGTTACACCATGTATATTTCCTTAAATAATGACTAACATCAGAGAGAAGTGTTTTCACCTGTTAACCTCTAACCTTTGGAGGTTTTTGCATTCTTGTTTAACAGCAGGTACTTTAAAGGATGAGTGAATATGCCAGAACAAAGCAAGACTTCCTAAGGCGAACTGCATCATAATGTTGTCTAGTTGCTATTAGCAGAGGGTGAATGCTTTTAAAGCAGCAACCTGTATATTCTAACAGAAAAATCATTTTTATTTTCTCCTAACTTATTTTTGTGTTTTTGCCAATGTTTTCCATTCAGACTTGGCTTCAACCAACTCAGGACATAGCGATTGCTCTATTTCTATGGCAAACCTTTCTCCTCTGGCCTCCCCCACCAACCTTTTACAGCAGACTGAGGACCAAATTCCTTCCAACCTAGAAGGGCCATTTGTGAACTTGCTGCCTCCCCTGCTCCAAGAAGACTATCTCCTAAGTCTTGGGGAGGAAGAAGGCATCAGTGATCTCTTTGATGCTTATGATTTGGAAAAGCTCCCACTGGTGGAAGACTTTATGTGTAGTTGATTATGCTTTGTGAACTCCCCTTATAAACCAATATTTTTTTATTATGGAACCAGAACACCTGTCATGCAGTGTTGTCCCTTCCTACCTTCTTCCTCCAAGATAGTATCATGAAGTAAACTACAAACTTCAGAACAAAGCTGACATTTTAATGATTTTTGTTTTTTAATAATAAATTGTCTAAACGCACAGTTGCAGGCTCCTTGGGAAAACCCTGCTTTTCCCCAGGCTCCAAAATCTCCTGGATGAGTCAGCAAGTGAGAAAATGTGCAATCAGGTGTCTCTCACCCATACTTTTCCTCCCTCCCACCTTTCCTCCCTCCCGGATTGGCTTGCTGTGCCTGACGGATGGGCTGTAGAATGGGGTCTGGCCACCTGGCCCACTGGAATACAGCAATCTTCCTTAATAGCATTTCAAGCCGTGCCTTCTCTGCAGAATGCATGTCTTTGGGGTCTGCTAATATGGAATGGAACTGCAGGAACTGTAAACTTGAAGTCATGCAAAAGTATGAAATGAATTTCTTCAGTTCTTCTTAGGAATATTTAAATTACTGTCATAATTCAGTGTAAGCTATGGACTGTGTGTCCCACACTAGAAGGTCAAGGGAACCTCCACAGCCTTTTGAATGAAGAACCTGTTTTCAAATACTTGTTGCAGATACAGAAGAATAGTCAAGTTCTGCCACTCTAAGCTGTTGTGGATTTTCCTGTCTCCATAAACCACTCCCACTCCCCTGCCCCCAATGTGTTTGTGAGTTTAAAGTTGATTTTTAGCAAATGCCTACTTAAGAGTTCTTTGTGGATTGTTTTAAAGTTGTTGTTGGTTTTTTTTAGCTGCCATTTAAGCATTCCTGTGGCACCCATCACCATTTCGATTGTTTACTTTCAAGCAGTTTTTACTAATTCAAATTATTTAAGCAGAGGTGGAGAACCTCTCTGATCAGAGCATGTAAACGTGTGATCTAAGGTTTAATAGCCTCTGCGAGAAGCATTGCCCCATCTGGCTTCCTTCCATGGAGGGGGAGCTTGGAGCGAGTTGGTCTTGGAGCTCGCTGACATGGGTGGCCCATTGGAAAGGAGAACCAGGTCAGATGACATAGCAATCCCGAGGAGCAGCAGGTGTGGATCCCTCTGTCCTTGGGCTTCCCCGGGCCCCGCGACCCGGGAAAGGGCTCTCTTACACTGCACTCAGGGAGACCACTTCTCAGGATGGGGTCAGATGGAGAGGCCTCTAGGGAGAAAGACATCCCATTGTGTGAGCGGCATCCTATATCAGTGGCATTTACTCAAGCCGGTGAGAACAGGGAGCTCCCACTTTGGGGGGGCTGCCATACCCCTGGCCAGAACCCCTCCCCCTTCCTCTATGAAGGATTAAGTTGGACCAAGGGAAGTGCGGACGTGGAAAATGAAGTGATAGAATGCCAGGGTGTATCCCCGCTTTACTCTTCAGGAATGGTGTCCCAAGTTGGAGGCTTCATGTGAGCTGCAAATCCCACCAGTTATGTCCAAGATAGGCTCTCCCATTGGTCAGGGAAGATGGCCATTGCCCACCAGGAATGTGACACAGTACCTCAAATCCATTCCTTGGATGCTAACGGGAATGAGGGAGTCTTATAAAAAAACAAACAAACTGAAATGCTGTGTGCCTGGCGCAGTGGTAGGCACATAGTAGGCACTCGATTCATGTGTATAATTGAACTAAGAATATCCCTTAGGAAAAATACAAAACACAAAACCACAAACTCTAGGTAGATTTCCACAATATGCAAAGTGGTGGTGGGGTCAAAACCATGACACCAGCACTTTAAATGATTTGTGTAGGTATGTGTGAGTGTGTGTTTGGGAAGAAAAACAAAGGTGCAGATTACCCCCCTTTTTCTTCTGCCTCCATCCCCAGCCTCCTCCCCTCACACACACTGGACTTGGTACAAATATCATGTGGTCCGAGATGAAGCTTTGGGGTGGGGGAGGGAGGGAGGGAGAGCTTTGTGTCAAGTGCCTACTGGAAATGCACTGTGGGGTTTTTTCCTGTATGGGAAACCATTTATGCCAAGCTTTTCCCCATTTTCCCGTATTTATCTCATCTGGTTAGCTGCCTCTGCTTCCAGCTTTGTGTGATTCTCTTTGCCAGCTGCACGGAGCTGACTTTTTCCCAAAGTCTGAAGACTGAGCTCACCTGGCTAAGTTGTTCTGTGTTTTGTTGAATTTCTCGTTAAACCTTTCGTAATATAATGCCGTATTTATTTTTTTTTAATGAAAGGAATACTAATAAGTCTTAAAAGTTCCTTCATGCATAAGATATCTCCAGTTAATGGGCTTAACTGGTGCACATTAATTAAATGTCCATGCTGTATTCTGTTCGCGTCAGTCCTTTTCTTTCTGACACAGTATCCGGCACACAAAGTGGGTTAGTTGTCCAGTATTTGTGTTACTTTAAGTCAAAGTATGCCGGTTTCCTGGTACCATTGAGTTGCTGCTATTAAAGCTCACACATGAAATGGCTATAAGTTACAAGTGTGCAAATTATGACTGCGTGAGCCTTAGAAAATAAACTGTATAAAGGGCAACACATGAGCTGTCAAACAGTGTTAAGGTGTGTGTTTATATGTACAGACTTGTGCATAGCAATGGTTCTATTTAAGTTGGTATGTAGTCTACTCACATTTTCATTATCTAGCAATTTTGTACAGAGATAGCAATTAATTTGTAAACACTGCCAGAATATTTTCTAGCTGGTTTGTAATTTTTTAAGAGTGTTATATTTTGGGTTTTGTTGTGGTTCTTGTTTCATTTTTGTTTTGAGTGTAGATCTGTAAATAAAACTGCAGTATTTAAAGCTTTAGCTTTCAGGAAAAAGAAGGAAGCACTCAGCGTGTGCATGACAACTCGTGTGCGTGAGAGCAGGGGTTTGCGGGAAGACGCCTTGTGGAGCGAGTCGGGTGGTAATTGTCCGATTGTGGGAATTTCTTTTCCTCTGGGGTACAAGATTTTGTCAAAAGGAAGTATTTCTCCCAAAATTGGGAGAAGGCAAACTACTAATCAGTTTAGCTTTGTGTTGTATGCTAGTTTGAAAAAGAAAATGTGTAATATAATGTAAAAAAAAAAAGGCTTTTATGATGGATTTTGTAAATAGATTTGTTACAGGGTAACCTGTTCTCTAGCTGTGATCTTACCACTTCAAATGGGTGTAATTTGAATAAATTTTGTATGGTAAAGGATCAATAAAATGATTTTTTTTAAGAGTTCAGACTTGTGAATGGATTTTCTTACTGTGGTCTTCTGCTCCTGTATTAATTTCATGCTTAAAGACCTGATGTAACAAGTTAAGGAGGAAATTTGAACACAAGCTTAAAACATTGTATGCCTTGCCCCCTCCACTTGGGACATCGGGAACATTGAACAAGCATTTGTGGAGCACCGGTGGGGTGGCGGGTCCCCACTTTGGGAAGAGCAAGAACTGGCTGTGTCTCTGGCCTTCTGCAGAGGCCACGCTGGCATTGAGGGCTTTTTGCACGGAGACAGTGGCAAGTCAAGTTTGGTTCTCCATCAGGAGCATGAAGCCAATGAAGTTTCTTTCTCAATACTGGTAATTATTCTGTATTTCTTGTAATGCCATATTAGGACTTTTTTGCCTGCCTTGTCACACACTTAACTCTAAGCTCATCTAAAAACTTCAAAATGTATGCAAGAAAGTAAGCTATTCCCTGCGCTCCTCACTCTCCTCACCCCAGAGGTAACCACTAATTTCACTTTTACTCACCATCCTATTGTTTACTGCACTTATATAAAAACGTATGTGCCTGGGCGTGTGTATTTTAACAAAGTATACCAAATATATGCTTATGTAGGTCTTTTTTTTTTTTTTTAACTAACTACATCTTAGACATCTTTCCATGTGTGCTTATAGATCATGTTCATTCTCCAAAAGCCTCATAGCATTCCGGTAATTAAAAATATATTTAATAATGTATTACTCTAGGTGATTTCATATTTGAGCGATTTTTGTTTGTTTTGCTATAAAGTAATACATAATATTGAATGCTTACATTATACCAGGTACTACTTATATCATGCCAGGTAGAGCACCATTAATGACAGCATTACTCATTAAGGACGTTTAATGCATTCACAGTGTTGTGTAAGATCACCACTATTTCAGACGTTTTCATCCCAAAAGGAAACCCCATACCTAGCAAGCAGTCATTCCCCATCTCCTATTCCTAGCCCCTGGCAACCACTAGTCTGCTTTCTGTCCCTGTGGATTTGCCCAGCCTGGATGCTTCCTATAGATGGAATCATCCAGAATGTGAACTTTTGCATCTGTCTGTTTTTACTTAGCATAATGTCCTCAAGGTTCATCCAAGTTATAGCATGTATCAATATTTTCATTCATTTCTATACCCAAATAATACTCCATTGTATGGTTGTACTACATTTTTATCCGTTAATCAGTTGTTGAACATTAGGGTTGTTTTCACCTTCCGGCTCCCAGAACTCTAGGTACTATTTATTGTAAGTGCTTTATTGAGCACTCTTGTCAAAGCATACACCACTTGCTAATGTGTTGTCTCCTCCTCCAGAATGTATTGTGCCCCCAAGTGCTTAGGATGCATCCTGGCTCATAACACCTATACATATTTGAATGAATTATTCCCATATTGTAGACAGAGTTTGAGGTTGAAGAATTTTTTTCTAAAAACAACCCAACAGTGCTAGAATGAACACGCTTTTTCACCTGTGCTGTCATCTTCCACATTTTGTGCCTTGCACTGGAATTATTATTTTACATTTTTGCCTTCATCCTTAGTTCTGCCTAGAGTCCCGTGAATCCCAGAATTTGGGGACCTGATTTTGTCATCCAACATAGGTACTGTCTACCCAAGGATCTGCATCTTTGGTCAGCATGTGTTCTATAGTCAAGCCAGGGATAAAATCTGAACAAAATGATACAGAGATGTATCCCTTCTTGCATTTGGACTACTGAAGGCAGGAGGTGGTCAGAGCTAGTAAATAAAACAAGAATTGCCCGTATACAAAAGGAGTGGAAAATGGAGACAACATAAATGTGAATCAATCATACAGGGCTGCATCCTTTAAAAAGATGCACGTATAACTGGGATGTGTAAATATTTTTTTTAGATTTTATTTATTTATTTTTAGAGAGGGAATGGAGGGGGAGAGAGAGAGAGAGAAACATCAATATGCGGTTGCTGGGGGGTCATGGCCTGCAACCCAGGCATGTACCCTGACTGGGAATCGAACCTGTGACACTTTGGTTCGCAGCCCCCGCACTCAGTCCACTGAGCTACGCCAGCCAGGGCTAGGATGTGTAAATATTTTATGATTCAGAACTTGAGTATTTTTTTTCATAAGTGGCCTTTTTCTATTCTGGGAATAATTTAGAAATCGGTCTCAATAATATTAAGAGAGAAAATGAAGCCATTGTAGAAGAATTAATTGTATTCATTCACACAGTGTCCATTATGAGAAAACCAATGTTCTGTTATTCATTCTACTCTTGGAACAAGTCTAACGTGATTACTCTATGTCAGGACTGCTCAAAGTGTTGGGGTCCAAATGGAAAAAGTCACAGTCCTGACAGCAAGAGGAAGCTTACAGTCTGTTTGGGGGAAAACAGATTTTAGCTAGAAGAAGCAAATACTGAGGGCCAGATATTAAATAAGTGATTTTTCTTTCTGAAGCCATGTTTGAAGACTTGGAAAGACAGATGGTTAGATGCGGAAATGGAGATGAAAGGAGGATGAAACCTTTACAAAGCAGGAGAGATTCTGGTCTGAGTGGTTAGGGACCTGTGCATCTGGATGCAAAGTGCCTGCAGAAGACTGCCAAGTAGACACAACTCAGATGTAAACCAACAGATGCATTTTCTAGAACCTAGGGAGCTGGGGAGCCTCACTCTGCATCTGGACTACAACCTGATTTCATGAAGGAAAATGACAAGAGTAAATGATTGTGCATTGGGGTATTGCTGAGAATTCCTGCATTGGCTACTTAGAATGTATCAGCCAGGAGTCAATCAGAAGTTAAAAGAAGTAACATTCATAGCAGGAAGTTGAATGCAAAAAGCAAGCTTTTCATTGTGCCCTTAAATCTGGGACTTGAGGACTGAAAAGACAAATAGAACAAAGTATTATAATCTAATGTTTATAATACTAGAAATTAATATGCTGTGTGTGTGAAGAATATTATCAAAAAGTTCTGGAGTTGCATCTGCTGGAGTGTCTGGGAAGTGCTGTGGGGCACGGAGGGACAAAGCCCTGTGTTATCAGGGATGTGCCTCAGAAGCAACTCGGAACTCCAGCAGTGCTTCCACTGGAACATGTTGGGACTTGGGGACTTACCACAGGACAGAACAGATAGTTCCCAGAGGAAAGGGAAGACGTGTGCATCCTCTCTTTTCTGTATCAACTGCAGTGGCTGACTGCACACAGTCAGAAACACAGAAACATGAGATTAAAACCCCGGGAATTAAGATAAACAAATAAACCAAAAACATTAACAAAGGCCTAGTTTTTCAACTCAGCCAAAGCCTTGTCAACTGGCAATGATCATAGAATCACTGAATTTGAGTTGGAAGGCAACCTCATATCCAACAAGACGCTGGTTTCATCATATGACAATCGGTTATCAATTTTTCTTTCTTTTTTTTTTTTTTTGAAGAAAACAGTCTCCAGAATCCTAGTCCAACACTCTTTCTGCTGTATCTACAAGGTCCCTTAGCTCCCTGCTCAGATTCACTCATCAGAAAACCGCCTCTTCCCAGTCTCAGCCCTGGAACCATACATAGCCCGGCTGTCACGGTCCATTCATCACTTCGAATTAGTATAAGACTCTGGAAGAAGAGCCCCATCATGTTGTCTGCTAGCTAGCACCATAGTTCTTCCCACTCCATACCACATTCCACGGGTGCGTGCCATCCTTACCCTCTCTCTGTGCCTATGTTGGGCACAACAAATGGGGAGAGATGGAAGCTGTGGGAAGTGTACGTTTGGAGGAGTTCTCAGTGATGTTTTGTCTTCAGTCTTTGATGAAAATAAATTCAATCCATTTAAATAGAGGAAGAATCAAATTGGCAGCAGCTCCTAATAGGATGTTCTTTTTCCCCTATAAGACTCAGGCTTCTCTTCCTATACAGACCACTTTTTAGTTTCAGAAGCTCTTAAAATACTGCATCTCACCTCTGACTAGTCCTTAGCATTGTATAGGGCTTTACAGTTTACATAGTATTTTCATATCCCTCGTTTCTTCACCTAAAACTTTTTGTAACTGATGGCAACAGCTGCAGAAGTAACTAATCAATCTACAAGTGACAGAACTGTGTGGGCAGTGATATAAACAGAGGAAGAAAAGCAGTTAGCATCAGACCATGCTCTGGAGACCCAAGGAGCAATTCCACAGAAGAGAACTGAAATAATAACATAAGTAAATAAAAATTAAATCTTGTCAACAAAAAGAGCTTGTTTAAATGGGTTAGGGATAGGAATAGAATGTGTGTGCTTAGAAATGGGAGGGGACAGAAGGAGATCCAAGATGCTCAAAAAGAGCCACAAGCTAAATTCTGTCATTGGCAAGAAACCAAAGAATGGGTGTTTCTTTAGTTAAAGAGAAAGTGCCATCATCAACTCAGAGTTTGGGTATATATTAAGGGATAAGGTGGATGCTAAAGGCAAGAATAGGCATAGGAGTGTAATGAAGGAAAGGAGTAGGTAGAACTTACACAGTCTTTTTCAGAAAATAGAAACAGAGGGAATACTTCCCAAACCATTCTATGAGGCCAGCATTACCCTAATATCAAAACCAGGCAAAGCTATTACATATATGGAAAACTAGAGACCAATATCTCCCAAGAACATAGATGCAAAAAGGCTCAACAAAATATTAGCAAATCAAATCTACTAAAATATAAAAAGAATTATTTACCACAACTAAGTGGGATTTATTCTAGTATGCAAGCCTGGTTCAACATTTGCATATGAATTAATGCTATCCATACATAATATCAGCAAGTTAAAGAAGAAAAATTATGTCAGTAAATGCTGAAAGAACATTTCACAAAATACCTCTTCATGATAAAAACTCTCAGAAAACTAGAAATAAAGCAAAACTTCCTCAAATAGATACAGAACATCTATAAAAACCTTACAGCTAATATCATACTGATGAGAAACTAGATGCTTCCCCCCTAACACCAGAACCAAGACAAGGGCATCCCTCTCACCACTCTTGTTTAACCACATACTGAAAGTCCTGGGTAAGACAAGAAGACAAGAAAAGTAAATAAAAGGCATACTGATTGTCAAGGGAGAAATAAAACTGTCCTTTGTAAGTGACATGATTGTTTATGTAGAAAATTCCAAAAAAGTCTACAAAAAGCCTTCTAGAACTAATAAGTGATTATAGAAATATTACAGGGTATAATGTTAGTATATAAACATTAATTGTATTCCTTTATACCAGACATAAAAAATTTAAATTTAAAGTTAAAAACACCACTTACATTAGCACCAACAAAAGGAAATACCTAGGTATAAACCTAACCAAATATGTATAAGATCTACATGAGGAAAACTTCAAAGCTCTGATGAAAGAAATCAAAGATCTAGATAAATGGCGATCTATTCCACGTTCATGGACAAAAAAACCTCACCGTATTTTTGGACTATGAGACACACACCCCTAATTTGGGAGGAAATGGGGGTGCATCTTATAGTCCAAATGTAGCTTACCTGGCTCACTGGGTGGGGGTGGGTGGCAGTGGAGTGGGGTCACAGGTTATTAAATAGTTTACCACATTTTTTGCTTCAAAACTTTTTTCCTATTTTTCCTCCTCTAAAACCTAGGTGCATCTTATGGTCCAGTGCACCTTATAGTCCTAAAAATTCAGTAATATTGTTAAGATGTCAGTTCTTCCCAATTTGATCAGTAGATTCAACTCAATCCCAATTAAAATCCAAGCAAGCTATTTTGTGGATACCAACAAACTGATTCTAAAGTTTATATAAAAAGGGGAAAACCCCATGGTAGCCAACATAATACTGAAGAATAAAGTTGAAAGACTGACACTACCTAACCTGAAGACTTTCTATAAAGCTATAGTGTTCAAGTCAGTATGGTGTTGGTGAAAGAACAGACAAAGAGATCTGTGAAATGCAATAGAGTCCAGGAATAGGCCCCCAAAATATAGTCAACTGATCTCTGAGGAAGGAGAAAAGACAATTCAATGACGAATAGTCTTTTCAACAAATGGTCATAGAACAACTGGATACCCACATGCAAAAAATCAATCAATCTAGACATAGCCTTTACATCTTTCACAAAAATTAACTCAAAAGGAGTCATAGGCCTAACTGTAAAATACAAATCAAAAAGCTTCCAGAAGATAACATAAAAGGACATCCAGGCCAACCTGAATTTAGTGATGACTTCTGACATACAAAACAAAAAGCACAACCCATGAAAAAATACTGACAATTTGAACATCATTTGATACAAAAATATTGTTGACTTATTCTTAAGTTAGGCGGTGAGTTCACAGGTACTCATTTTTTATTAAGCCATCTAATTTTACATTCATATTACATATCTTTCATCCATGAAATAATTACACAATTAAAATTTTTCTTAAGTTTGGGCCCTAAAATACCAGAAGGATACAGGTAAGGAGTCGATAGGTTCCTTGACAAACCAACTGGCTTTTAGATTTCTAAATGTGATGTTTCATTGCCCAGTATTGCTAACTAACATTAGAAAAATAACACACCATACATTGAGTTCTCTTGTGTATTACAGCAAAGACTTCTAATGAAGAGATAAGAATAGAGAATTGGGTAGAATTAATAGAAAGTCAATGTTTTACAATTCATTGTTTTATTTTTTTTTATTATTTTATTTATTTATTTTTAGAGAGGGAAGGGAGGGAGATAGAGAGAGAGAAACATCAATGTGAGGTTGCTGGGGGTCATGGCCTGCCACCCAGGCATGTGCCCTGACTGGGAATAGAACCTGCGACACTTTGGTTCACAGCCCGCGCTCAATCCACTGAGCTATGCCAGCCAGGGCTATAAATAAATAAAATCTATAAAAATAAAACAAGAAAGCCTATAAATAAATAAAATCTATAAAAATAAAACAAGAAAGCCCTGGCTGGCGTAGCTCAGTGGATTGAGTGCGGGCTGCAAACCAAAGTGTCCCAGGTTCTATTCCCAGTCAGGGCACATGCCTGGGTGGCAGGCCATGACCCCCAGCAACCTCACATTGATGTTTCTCTCTCTCTCTCCCTCCCTTCCCTCTCTAAAAATAAGTAAATAAAATCTTAAAAAAAAGATTTTATTTATTTACAATTCGCTATTTTAAAAAAAAGCCCAAGAATTAAATCAGAATAAAAAACTTAGAAGAAAAAAAGCAAGGAGAAAGAAAATGTAGAGGTTTACTAAAGCAGAACTACCAAGTACTTTACTTGTGAAGAGCAGATACACACGTACTGAATGCCAGGACCCACCCTTGATTAAACAGGCTTTTCCTCCAGGCCCCTTGTCCAGTTGTGTTCACTTATTTTCTCCTTAAAGGCCCCAGGGACAACTTGTTTGTGGTTAAGAGTCAACAGGGCTGGGCCTGTAAGAGCAGAAAGAGCTGAGGAGGAAGCCTCCACGGATTCTGCACTGGGAACCTTGCCCCTTTTGGAGTAATTTCACAAAAATACTAGGGAAAGAAAATTGGAGTAAGAAAGACCTTTCTGAACCATTCTTGCTGATTTATTCCTTCTTGCCTGTCTCACTTCCAAATTCCACAGCTTATTTTGTATCTTCTTTGCTTTCTCTTTCCTCTCTCGGGTCCATGTTTGTCAGGCTATCACAACCAGTGCAAACTTGACTTGAATGCACTTGCCCAGCACTGACACCCCCACACCACCAGCCAAAATCCCCTCCTACCACCCAGGCTTAGTGTGTCGCATCTTGGGACTTACTGTTCTAGTTCTGGCTATCACAGCATGCAATTAATGAAAGAGCAGAGGCAGTAAAACAATATTCTATTAAATACTTTCTGGAAATAGCCACTCAACTCTTAAAATCTTCTTTAGGACCTTTTAATCCTTTAATTATTTAGTCTCTTAAAATTACAAAGGTATTCTCTCCATGGTAAAATTACCAGTTTTTTCCTCTTTTAGTTCTTCTGGTAATTACTTAGCATAACTGAAATACACAGTACTAAACTTTTAATGAAATTCGGTGTCATTTAAGAAAACTTTCAGCCCTGGCTGGTGTAGCTCTGTGGATTGAGAGTGGGCTGCGAACCAAATTGTCATAGGTTTGATTCCCAGTCAGGGTACATGCCTGGGTTGCAGGCCATGACCCCCAGCAACTGCACATTGATGTTTCTTTCTCCCTCCCTTCCCTCTCTAAAAAATAAATAAATAAAATCTTAAAAAAAAAAAAAAACTTCTCTTGTTTGAAGATGACTATTTTTCTTACCAGGACAAGGAGGTGACATGATAATAGAAAAGGAAATGGAGACCATTCTCTGGCCTCTTCCTGTTTTGGTGTCTATCCCTTAAAGCCACCACACGCTGGACTGCTTGCAAGGTACCAAATGAAGAGTACATGGAAAGCCTCAACCCAGAGTGAAGTATAACAATAACTTCCTTTGCTTCAATGATCAAAAATATGGTGATCTCAGTGTAACCTTCCAAACTTAAGTATACAGCAGTATAATTAAGGAGACTTTTCCAGGTTGTTCAGAAAAGTTCTAATGCCAGCCATATTTGTTGAACAGATTTATATATAATTACAAAGATGCTTCTCTCTGTTCTGTTTTTGCTCCCAACAACTCTGTCTCATTTTCCCTCACTTTTCATCTCTACCACCACTAGGCAAAGAGCCTTTTCTAGAAGTCAACATGTTTTTAAAAAAGAGCATATGTTTTAGGACAGTAGAATAACAGCAGTGTAAGCTGGTTTTTAAAAAATGCCCGAGGTGTTTTTTTGTTGTTGTTGCAGCACCGAGCACTTGACTTTCATCTTGCTTTAAATGGTAAGGTATTGATATGTGCTGAGTTTCTTTTACATTTCTCAACAGGAATGCTGAGTGGGAGGGATATGGGAATCAGATCACATGATGACTTGTAAAATTATATAACCTGATCATTCAGAATCATTAAAAATGAAGAAAGCTGGTCTTTGCTCTATGAAAAGTAGATCAAGAACTTTGACAAGTGTTTGCTTTCTTTCTATACCAATTGATACTCTTTCCATACAGGGTGTTAAATAAAATAAAAGCAAACTACTGAGGGGACCCCATATGCGCTGCTGGTGGGAATGTAAATTGATACAGCCACTGTGGAAACCCGTATGGAGGTTCCACAAAAAATTAACAATAGAACTACCATATGACCCACCAATTCCACTTTTGGGTATTTATCTAAAAAAAAAAATCACTACCTCAAAAAGATGTCTGCACCCCCATGTTTATTGCAGCATTATTCACAATAGCTATGACTTGGAAACAGCCTAAGTGTCATCAAAAGGTGAATGGAAGAAAATGTTATTTTATATATATTTTACATATATAATGTTATTTAATATAGATATATGTGTTAGTTTATACATACAGGGTCCACAAATAATGCACTTTTTTCATTACATAAAAAACTTTTATGACAAAATCATAAGCATGTAATTCTATAACAACAATATCACACTCAAGCACACCATATGACACTTTAGGTAAAATGTTCAAATCATTGTCCATCTTGTGCAAGACATTCACGTACCCTGCCAACCACATTCAATGGCATTAACTTCTGCTGGTTGCTCTATATATTAGAATGTTATTGAGCTATTTTTTAAAAAAGGAAATCCTGCCATACAACAATATGGATGGACTTCCACGGTATTATACTAAGTGAAATAAGACAGAGAAAGACAAATATTGTATGATCTCACTTATATGTAGAATGTAAAAAAACAAACTCAGAGATACAGAGAACAGATTGGTGATTGCCAGAGGTGGGGAGTGAGGGGTAGGTACAGTAGATTAAGAATGACTAAAAGGTACAAACTTTCATTTATAAAATAAGTAAGTTTTGGAGATGGAATGTACAGCATGGTGACTACGAATTTTTAAACACATAACAACCTCCTCCAAAACAACACAGTAAGGCAACTAAGAATACAAAAATTAGCCCTGTGGCTCAGTGAATTGAGCACTGGCTTGTGAACCAATAGATTGGTGGTTCCTTCCCAGTCAGGGAGCATGCCTGGGTTGCAGACCAAGTTCCTGGCTGGGGGTATGTGAGAAGCCAACAATCAATGTTTCCATTGCACATTGATGTTTCTCTCCCTCTCTCTGTCTTGCTCCCTTCCCCTCTCTCTAAAAATTAAATGAAATCTTTTTAAAAAGAGAATTCAAAATTATAATTGTCTTAAGGTTAATATGGGAGTGAGATTAGTGTGCAAAATGCATTAAAGTTGTCTTTTTTAACTGTATTTTGTTGATTATGTTATTACAGTTGTCCCCTTTTGTTCCCCTCTGCTTGGTAACCCCCATTCCCTCCAGCAGTCCCCCCCTTAGTTCATGTCCATGGGTCGTGCATATAAGTTCTTTGGCTTCTCCATTTCCTATACTATTCTTAATATTCCCATGTTTATTTTCTACATATCAATTATGCTTTTTAATCACTGCACCTTTTCCCCCATTCTCCCCCTTCCTGCTCCCAGCTGATAGCCCTCGAAGTGATCTCCATACCTATGATTCTATTCCTGTTCTGGTTGTTTGCTTGGTTGTTTGCTTAATTGTTTGTTTGTTTTTTCTAAATTCAGTTGTTGATAGTTGTGAATTTGTTGCCTTTTTAATTTTCATGGTTTTGATCTTTTTCTTAAATAAATCCCTTTAACATTTCATGTAATAATGGCTTGGTGACGATGAACTCCTTTAGCTTTACCTTGTCTGGGAAGCACTTTGTCTGCCCTTCCAGTCTATCCAGGTAGTTTTGCTGGATAGAGCAATCTTGGATGTAGATCCTTTCCTTTCCTGACTTTGAATACTTCTTTCCAGCCCCTTCTTGCCTGCAAGGTCTCTTCTGAGAAATCAGCTGATATTCTGATGGGAACTCCCCTGTAGTTAACTAACTTCTTTTCTCTTGGTGCTTTTAAGATTCTCTCTTTATCTTTCACCTGTAGCATTTTAATTATGATGCGTCTTGGTGTGGTCCTCTCTGATTCCATCTTGTTTGGGATCCTCTGTGCTCCCTGGACTTGTATGTCTATTCCCTTTGCCAAATTAGGGAAGTTTTCTTTCATTATTTTTTCAAGTAAGTTTTCAATTTCTTGCTCTTCCTCTTCTCCTTCTGGCACCCTATGATTTATATACTGGCATGTTTGGATATTCCCCAGAGTCTTCTTATATCATCCTCATTTTTTTTAATTCTTATTTTTTCTTTCTGTTCTGGTTGAATAATTATTTCTTCCTTATGTTCCAATTCATTGATTTGAATCCTGGCTTCCTTCCCTTCACTGTTGGTTCCCTGTAGATTTTTCTTTATTTCACTTAGTAAAACTTTCACTTCTTCCTTTATATTGTTGCCATACTCAGTGAGTTCTTTGAGCATCTTGATCACCAGTGTTTGGAACTCTGCTTCTAATTGGTTGGCTATCTTCGTTTTGTTTAGTTCTTTTTCTGGGGTTTTGTTCTGTGTTTTCATTTGGGCCATAGTTCTTTATCTCCTCAATTTGGTAACCTCCCTGTGTTTGTTTCTGTGTATTAGGTAGAGCTGCTTTGACTCCCTGTAAAAGGCACCTGTAAATTGTGTGGGTTGGAGCCTGAAGTAATCTCCAGGGTGAGGAAACCTGCTTCACTGCTTTATGGCTCTGTGTTGGGGGAGGGCTCAGAGAGGGTCCTGTACTTCTGCCTGGCTCCTGGCAGTTTGCCCAGCACTTGCCTCATTTCCAGTCACTTCATCCACTTTCCTTATGCAAACTGGCACCCTTCCAGCTGTACCCCAATGTTGAATCCCTGAGTGGGTGGGTTTGCATGTGTTTGAAGACTGTGCAGACCCTTTAAGCAAAGTTTCCTGCAAATCTCACAGTTTCTTCTACTGTCCCAACCCCCACTGGTGTTTATAGCCAGAAGTTATGGGGCTTTATCTTCCCCATGCTGGAACCCTGGGCTGTGTGTTCTGGCCTGGGGCTGGAATCACTCACTCCCTAGGTATCCCTCCCAATTTTTATCCACACACAGGAATGTGGGACCACCCATGCTTGTTACACCATGGCCACCACCTCTCCACAACACACCCTGTCTCCTTGCCTCACTGTCCCGTCTCCATGTCTCTGCCACTCCTTCCCCTTTGGATGACCATTGCTTGTTTAAATCCTTGGTTTTTGAACTTCCACACAATTCAGTTTTCTGACAGTTCTGGGTGTGATATTACTTGTAATTATTTTATTCTTTTTGTGGTTGCATGAGGAGATGAAGCATGTCTACCTGTTCCTCTATCTTGACCAGAAGTCATGCATTAGAGTTATCTTAAAGATAATATATATAGCAGTGAGATTAGTGTGCAAAATGCATCCATAGACCACTGCACATTTGGTGTAAAAGAAACACTAATTCAACTCCAATGTTCCTCAAACCAGCATGAACAGAGAAACCTGACCATCTATATGACTCAGGGTTCATTGGATGAAACAAAGCAGAACTCAGGAGAAGGTCTAACTATTCCTGGTTCTGAAATCCCAAATTCACAGTTTCTCTGAGAATCTTCATAGGAAGAACACCTTTTAAATGTATTAAACAACAAAAATTCTTGAATTCAACAAATATTTTTTGAGTATCTGTGATGGTTAATTTTGTATGTCAACTTCGCTGCACTATGGTGCCCAAACATGCGGTCAAACATTTTTCTGGACGTTTCTGTATGTTTTGGGATGCGATTAACATTTAAAGTTGGGGACTTTGAGTAAAACATATTGCCCTCCCTAATGTGGGTGGGCTTCATCCAATCACACACACACATACACATACACACACACACTCACACCTGACAGATTCTGTCTTCTGAAGAACTCTGACTAATGCAGCATCTACATAGTAGAAACCTTTTCAGCATCTACCCCTCCTTCATTTCCATGATCACACCATAGGTTCACAGGTGGACCCTCTGTTATTACATGACCCTCATTTCCTAGACTCAGCTGATTGAACACAGTCTCTTTCCCATGAATTTGAATTGGCATTAAGAGAAACTAGTGTCTATATCTTGAATGGAGAAGATTAACCATTCAAGAGTGTGTATAGCCATCTTTCACATAAACTGAGGAGCAGAGAAAGCCATGGCAATCCGAGAAAAGGGGACCTCAGGGGTTGAGAAAAGCAGAATTGAGAAACAAAGAGAGCAATGAGTTCCACATGCTCTGAAGCCAGCTGCATTCTTACCCTGGAATTCTCCGTATAATAAATTCTCCATTGTTTAATTGGGCTTCAGTTTTGTTTGTATTACTTGCAACCAAAAGATCCTTACTAATATAACCTAGTATGTCAGACAATTTGTCAGCTGCTAGGGGAACAGAGATTTTAAAAATATATATGTATTCTACCCTACTACCCCAACTCCCCACTAAAAAAACATGGTTCCTTACTGCAAGGAATTTTCATTACCCGAGGGAGGGGTACTCATTAGCAAGTGAGGAGCTATTTAGTGTGGCCAGATTAGAAAACAAAAACAGGATGCCAGGTTATATTTGAATTTCAGATAACAATGAAACATTTTTTTAGTATGTGTTTCCCAAATACTTTATCTGAGAATCACAGAGATACAGTGTATACAGATGTTATAGAAGGGAGACTTAAACCAAACTGAGGTGTCTCAGAAATTTTATTTTGTTTATTTGATTAGTTCTTTCCCAGACAAAAGAATGTGTGGGTTAAGTTTTGAGGAATAAGTAAGTTTTCCAGGTGAACAAAAGTGGGGAGAATATTTGAGTGAGAAAAAGAAAACAGCACAACCAAAGGCTCAGAAGCATAATGGGGCAGTGTTGTAGAGGACTCAAGCATTCCTGTAGCACTAAAGCTCACAATGCCAGGCAATGAGATTAAAAATGCCAGTAGTGGTACTTTCCAGTCAAGATGGCAGCATAGGCAGACGTGTCTTGCCTCTTCAAACAGCCACATCAAAATTACAACGAAAATAAAGAACAACCATCAGAACCATCAGAATTGAGTTGAATGAAAGTCTGACAACTAAAGAACTAAAGAAACCACATCCCTCCAGACTGATAGGAGGGGCACAGATGTGGAACGGGCTGGTTCCACATCCACATTTTGTAAAAATTTGGGAGGGCTATCTTAGGAGTGAGAAGTCCCAGCCCCACACCAGGCCTCCAACACAGGGTTCCAGTGCCGGGAAGATAAATTCAACAATTGTGGCTCCAAATACCAGTGGGGATGGAGTTCAGTGAAAGAACTGCTGGAGCCCCAAGCAGTTCCTCTTAAAGAACCCACACACAGACTCACCTACTCAGACTTACTCCCTCTGAGCTCCAGTGCTGCAGAGCACTGAAAGGCAGCTGCTTGAAAGGCACCAGTAGCATAAAGGGAGCAAGGGAAGTGTCTGGCATCAAGGTGAGTAGAGGTCATTGTCCCTTTGCTAAACATTGCCCACACAGAGCCAAAGAACTGGCAAGCTGGTGTCATATTTGAAACTCCATCAACCTGGCCAACACTGTTTAACCTTCTTTGGAGATCCCCAGAGAATCTGCCCCACCCAAGTTGCTTTTCTATATGAATGGCTGGTCTTGGCTCATGCTTTACAACTTCCTAAATCCTCTCAAACAAGCAACAGCTGGACTTAGTGAGCACCATCCTGGTACTGGCAGCAGCCAGTCTAGATTCACAGGTTGGCTTTGACTGGGAATCTCCAAACCCAGCACAAGTAGCAGCCATCTCAGATTGCTTTATAGATCCAGCAGGGTGGCCCCGGGCAAACTCAGGTTGGAGCAGACCTTGGCCTGCACCACCCAGGAAACCCCAGGGCCAGCACACTTAATGGACAGTTATAGACTGCATCGGAGCACCACCACCCTGCCCCTGCACAGCATATCCTCCACGGAGGGTGAAGGTTGGTGGTCAATGGTCACAGACAATCCTTGCAGCTGACTGGCCTGGGTAAATCCCTCCCATTGACCTGCCAACAGCAACCAAGTTTCAACTAAGAGAAGAGGTTGTACTCAGCCAACACAAAGGGCATACCTCAAGTACCCAGTTTGGATGATAGGGGAGACTGTGCCACTGGACCCTACAGGACACCTACTACATTAGGCCATGCTACCAAGACACAGAGTCAAAGCAGCTTTACCTAATACATAGAAACAAACACAGGGAGGCAGCCAAAATGAGGAGGCCAAGAAACATGGCTCAAATGAAAAAAAAAAAAAAAAAGATCAAAACTCCAGAAAAAGAGCTAGCCAAAATGGAGAGAAGCAATCTATCAGATGCAGAGTTCAAAACACTGGTTATAAGAATGCTCCAGGGACTTAGTGGGGACCTCAGCAGCATAAAAGAGATCCAGCCAGAAAATAATTGAAATAAAGAACAATTGACATGGAAACAACAGCACAATGGATGAAGCCAAGAATCAAATTAATGATTTGGGCCATAATGAAGCAAAAAACAACCAATCAGAACAACAAGAAGAAAAAAGAATACAAAAAAATGAGGACAGCATAAGCAGTCTCTAGGACAACTTCAAGAGGTCCAACATTTGCATCATAAGGGTGCCAGAAGGAGAAGAGAAAGAGCATGAAATTGGAAATATATTTGAATGAATAATGAAAGAATACTTACATAATTTTGTGAAGAAAATAGACATACAAGTCCGGGAAGCACAGAGAGTCCCAAGTAAGATGGATGCAAAGAGGCCCACTCCAAGACACATCATCATTAAAATGCCACAAGTGAAAGATAAAGAGAGAATCTTAAAAGCAGCAAGAGGAAAGAAGTTAATTACCTACAGGGGGATTCCCAGAAGACTGTCAGCTGATTTCTCAAAAGAAAGTTTGCAGGCTAGGACTGGCAAGACACACTCAAAGTCATCAAAAGCAAAGACCTGCAGCCAAGATTGCTCTACCCAGCAAAGGTATCATTTGAATTGAAGTGCAGATCCTGGCTGGTGTGGCTCAGGGGATTGAGAGCCAGCCTGAGAGATGAAAAGTTGCCAGTTTGATTTGTGTCCACTCAGGACACACATGCCTGAGTAGCAGTCTAGATCCCCAACTGTGGGCGTATAAGAGGCAACTGATCAATATCTCTTGCACATCAATGTCTCTGCCCCTCTATTTCTTCCTCCCTTCCCCCCATAAAAATAAATAAATAAAATATTTAAAAAAAAAAGAATCGAAGGGTAGATAAAGTTCTTCCCTAAAAAGAAAAACACTAAAGGGGCTCATCATCACCAAACCATTATTATATGACATGTTAAAGGGACTTATTTAAAAGAAAGAAGATCAAAACTATGAACAATAAAATGTCAAAAAAAATTCAACTCATATCTATCAACAATTGAATCTAAAAATCAAGCTAAGCAAACAAGAACAGAGACAGAATCATGAATACGGAGAGCATTTTGATAGATGCCAGATGGGAGGGGGGTGTACGGGAATGGGCGAGGTGATGAGGGGATTAAGAAGTACAAATAGGTAGTTACAGTATAACCATGGATTGGAAAATACAGTATAGGAAATAAAGCAGCCAATTAATTTATATGCATGGCCCATGGCCATGAACAAAGGAGGGAAGATCACCAGAGGAAATGGAGGGTGCTGGGTGTAGGGAGGCAAAGAGGGAAAAACTAGGACAATTGTAATAGCATAATCAATAAAATATAATTAAAAAACCAAAAATGCCAGTAGATGTACTGAGATTAAGCTGACATGTTAACCACAAATAATGATTTCCTTTCCTGTGCATATGCCTATTGGAATGTCAGGAAAGATATTTTAAAAACAGTAATTCATAATGACACCGTAAATTTAGAAGGGCTGTAGGCAGCAGATAAAAGAGTTGAGGAATTCCTGGAAAATAGAATATTTATAGCATCAGATTAGCAAAGAAAGAAGATTAAGAAACTGTAGCCAAAACACAAAATGGGAGAAAAATCTCTTCTATAATATTTCAAGGGTAAGAACAGATTTTTCCTTAAAAAAGCCCAAGTTCATTGTATGTCAATAGAAGAAAAGAGAAGCCCAAATGCATCATTACGACAATTATAATGATTTGACTTGGAACAATGGCATCTGTTGGCTCCCCCTGCACCCTCCCATGTGCTAACCCACAGTTTGCTCCCAGAATAAAGCCTGGAGAATGTTATTTTTTTCTAAATATGACAGGGAAGGCCTTAGTTAAAATTATCATGGATAGTTGGGTCAGAGAGCTAAGTAAGGAAGAGCCAGAGGTAACTCTAGACTTCGGCAAAGGTGAAAAATTCCAAACTAAAGTCATAAGTACTGCACTTAAAAGAGAAAGCAAAAACAGTGTTTTAGAAGATACACAGGGACCCTGGTAACAGTAAGGTGCTGCCATAACCGCGAGGCACATTTAGTCTCTGTCTTTGTCTCTCCATCTCTCTCAATAACCTGTCTGGATATTCTATTGATGGGTCAATCATGTTCATATATTTTAAAAATCTATAATTCATAAATTATATATTTATTCTATAACGTTTATTTCTCTTGACCATTTTAGCAAAATCATTAATTGTATTATTATAATCAAAAATTTCATATAATTGTGTTCTATTGACAGTAATTATTGGAGGGAATACAAATAAAATCTCATTATATTTAAAATGTACAAAATTTAAATTGCTTTTTCAAAATGTATAAATTAAATGTGAAAATTATTTCTCATATGTTTTCAAAAGTGTTTTCCTTCTAAAATATTGAAAATTATTAAAGTTCAATAGAAACTCAAATTACAGTTAATGAATTTAGAACATTACTATTATATTTACAATTACAATTAATATTTACAATATTATGTTTTTAAGATAGAATGTAAATTTAATATAAAAAATTTTTATTTAAGATCCCTGGCTGGGTAGCTCAGTTGGTTACAGCATCATCTGTATACACCAAGGTTGTAGGTTCCACCTCTGGTCAGGGCACATGCAAGAACCAATGAATGACTACGTAGATAAGTGGAATAACAAATCAATGTCTTTCTCTTTCTCTCTCTCCCTTCCTCTCTCTCTCTAAAGTCAATAAAATAACTTTAATGTTATTAATTTAAAAATAAATACACTAAATGCTAGTCATAAATTCAGTTTTCATCATCCATCTAGTTGCCAATAGAATCACCATTCATGCTATGTGTCTGTTATGTCTAAATATAAAAATAACATGAATTATTTAATATTGCAAAATTTTATTCAGCTGTCATGTACAATTACTTCATATATTGAGCTAATTCAAAGGAATCTTCCAATCCACAAAGGCAAACAAGAAAATAGAGGCTCAGCCATCTTAGAAAATAATCCTTTATTATGCAAGAAACTATGGCATTCATTGAGAGGGATGATTTAGCAAAATAATTGATTTGTATTTTCTCTTTCTTCAATGTTTCTGCCTCTCAAATCCTTCCAGCTGAAACGATACCCATTTCTGAAACTGATAGGGCACAACTTGCAAACCTTCATGTCCTTTGACAGGATTGTCTTGTTCTTTTTGTTCGTTTCTGGGCCGTGGACATGGGATGAGGAAACGTGCTTCTCTGGGGCTCGAACAGTGTTAGTGTGAGAGTGGGTGTTTAGGGAGGCAGATCCCACTGTGCCAGGACAGAGTGCCTATCCTGAGTGGAAAAGGCATCTATGTATTCTTTAATAATTCACTTTTGTGCAGAATTTTTTATCTGCAGGTCTCAGAGTGTGAATGCCCTTACTCTTCACCTTGATCCAGTTCTCACCTGCAATAATCAATACTGGCTTTCTGTGATCAACACTTGAACCCATGAATAGGGGACTAGAGTCTCACTTTGAGCATAGAAATAGCTGTTTAATCTAGACCCACGCAGCGAATATTAACAAGAAAGGAAAAAAAAAAACAAGAACCACCAAACACCTAAAGAAAATCAATACTATGAAAGGGAGGCACCAAACACAACAAATAAGGGAATTAAGACTTGATACACAGCGTCAATAAGAGGAGAGCCAGGCAGTGGGCAGCTCCTGACAGGTCTTACAGCGCATCCTAAGGAGACTGGACTTTGTAAAGCTGTCAGAGGGCCAGCGAAAGGTTTTCACCTGGGAACGGCTTTACCGTATTTGTGTTGTAGATAGGTCACTGTGGTGTGAAAAACCATTTCAAGTGGAATAAGATTAGAGGCAGGAAACAATTAAGAATTTTTTTTAGTACTCTAGATGGGAGTTGATGGAGTCTTGAAGTAAGGCAGTGGAAGTAGGGATAAAGAAAATAGTATCAAAGTACATAGTAGATATAATTATTAGAACATAATGGTTGATTGGATACAAAGAACAAGAATACAGTCTGTCAAAGATAATGTCCAGGTTTCTGATGTTTTGACTGTCTAGATCATTTTGTTACCAATTAATTTTGAAAAACATGAGGAGAAGCAGATTTGGTTAAAATTAAAATAAAAAAATAATAGTGTAACAACAGCAAATAATAATGATGATGAAATTAATTGAGTTTCTACTACAGGCTGTCTCTGAGTCCATTTTACTGTTGAAAATATCTACATCTATCATTACAGTTAACGCTATAAACATTCTGAAAAATAGCTATTGTTAATTAGCCCCTTTAAAAATCTTTTTTCGTTCATTGATTTTAGGGACAGAGAGAGAGAAAAACGTCAGTTTGTTTTTCCACATGTCCACGCATTCATTGGTTGACTTTTGTGTGTGCTTTGACCAGGGATCAAACCCACAACCTTGGCATACTGGGACAATGCTATAACCAGTTGAGCTACCCGGCCAGGGCATTAAAGAGTCCCTTTTGACAGATCAGGATACTGAAGTGTAACAAGGCTAAGTAACTTGCTCAAACTCACAGACTAAAAACAGTGTTATTGTTGTAGCTAATAGTTGATTATGAATGTTTCCTATAATGTCTGCTTTAACCTATTGCTGCATAAAAAATTACCAAAACTTACTGGCTTAAAACTATAATATATATTGATTATATCATACAGTATCTGTGGTCAGGAATGTGAGGGTAGCTTATTTAGGTAGTTTTGTCTTGAGGTGTCTCATTAGGCTGTAATCAAGATGTCAGCTAGGCTGGTGGTCATCAAAGGCTTGAGTGGTTGTGGAGGATTCGCTACAACTTGGTTCACTCTCATGGCTGGTATGCTTGTGCTGGCTGTTGGCAGAGGGGTTCAGTTCCTTCCCAACTGGACCTCTTTAAAGGGCTGCTGGAGTTTCCTCATGACATGGAGGCTGACTTTCCCAGAGTGAATGATCCAAGAAAGAAAAAGACAAAGTTACAATGTCTTGTATGTACTAGCCTTCAGAAATTACACTGCCATACCCTACTGTGTATACAGATCAACCAGATGCAATGTGGAAGGGGCATATATAAAGGCGGGATATATACATATCATTGAGGTGATCTTGGATACTGGCCACCACATGTCCTTTAATTTGGCCTTGTGACATTAAATCATAGTACCTTTCCATAAATGCATTCTAGCTCTCAGCGCCTCTAACTTAACACAAAGATTTTTAGAGACAGCCATGCACTCCATACGCTTCAGGCAATCCTATATTAATATTGTATCTGTCAACCAAGATTTAGTTAATATTGAGCATCAATAAAGTTGGCATTATAGTCCCTGACAATTTCCTTGAGGCCAGACAGCCACTCTTTGGGTATAAAAGGCCTAGCATGGCTGGTCTCAGCCTACTTCTGCAACAGGTAATATAAAATGTTTCCAAAAATTGCTCCATGGAGTCAAGCCCTGCTGGGACAAATTGCTCCATCAAGGTAAGCCCTGCCAGAACTATGGCAGTTATGACCAGGAAGCTATAGAACAATGGCGCAGGAACTACTCTGACTCCTTATAGGTTTGTTTTTCAGATCTGAAGCCAAGCCATGTTCCTTCCTGCATCCGATAATAAGTGCTGCAGAATCCCTTGCTTGGCTGACATGCACTAGGACATCAGTGTTTCATAAACGGAAGTGCTTGCTGACCCACACCATGATCATTTGACCCCATCAACTTCCATGTTCCCAAGGAATGAAAACCCCGAGCCCCACCTTCCAGAAGCAGAACCTGGGATGCTATCTCAGTGTTCTCATCCTCCACAGGGCCTCAGTAAATCCACCTTTGCTTTTATTAGTGTCCCTGGTCTAAATTCTTGTATATCAGGAGACAAGAACACAAACTTGTTGGTAACAATTTCTAACCCTAATCTCAAGCCACTCTCTCCAGTTAATACATTCCAAATCCACCAACACTTTTTTCTATTTTGGAGCTTTTGGATTTGCAGTTCCCTCTGTATGGAATGCATTCCTGCTTCCTCACACCCTCTCTCTCCCATGGCCACTGCCAGCTCCAGGCTTCGGCTTCCAAGTCACTGCCTCAAAACTTCCACATGGGTGGGACTCGAACAGAGTGATGGCCTCTCGGAACAGGGGACCCTGAGCTACTTATGTCCTGTCACGAAGGAGATGAAAAGAAATCTGTTCTGCTCAGGAAAGCAGCTCCATTAGCACCCACATGAGGGAGAAAAGACACCATTTGTGCTTGTTGTTATGAATAATAATAAAGGCATCTACTGCTACCGTTTGTCTGTACTTAGCAGCTGTATCTTTGTCCTCATCTCCTTCAAAAATTCACTTGAATTGAAAACGGTAGTGATTAAAAGGAACTTTACTAAAAATATCAAGTGAAGAGTAAGAGGGAAGCAGTCTGGAAAAAACATGTCTCTTAGACATCCCTGTTCCACAGTGATGTCCCCCACGGCTCTGACAGGGACGTTCCACACAGTGTTGTGCTGTGAACGGTCAGCAGGCCACACTTTGGAGGGGCTCATCTGTAGAGCTGCCACCTGCTGTGGTGCAACTAAGCTCACGGGTGCAATTTCATATTGCCAACACAATGTCACTGAACACGGCACTGGGAAGAGGTGCCAACAATCAGCCCTTGGGAGATGATGCCCTGGCACACCCTAATGCCCCTTCAACACCACCCTCATTGACTATTTTTTAACGATTTTATTTATTTACTTTTAGAGAGGGGAAGGGAGGGAGAAAGAGAGGGAGAGAAACCGATCGGTTGCCTCTTGCATGTGCTCTTACCGGGGCCTGGGCCCACAACTCGGGCATTTTCCCTGACCAGGAATTGAACTGGTGAACTTTCACCTTAAGACGATGCCCAACTAACTAAGCCACACCAGTCAGGGCCATTAATTCTTCTTTCTCACAGAGTTACCCCATCTCTCAGGTACTAACTATCAAATTTTGCATATCCAACTTCTATTCAACATTCAGAGAAACAAAAGTCCTTCAGAAAGGCCTTCAGTTAACAGGATTCCCCTTTCATAGAAGGCAGTATATTCTGATAGCAGAGCTTGACTCTAGGGTCTTAGTCTAAAGGAGCACGTCAAAGCATTTCTTCTAAACTCATGTACTAGGTCACAACACTAATTCAGGAGAATGTGATTTTTTCTATCTTCCTATATGTATGTCACCTCATTTATCATCTTCCTATTAGTCATTGGGAATATTATCTTAATTTTGTAATTAGGGAGTTGAAGTTTAGGGAACTTAAATGACTTTCCCAAATTTACTGAATTAGAAAGTGGTATAACTGGAATTCGAAGCTAGGGCTATGTGACTCCATGTCTGGGCTCTGAAGTCTTACCTACCTCAAGGGCACGTGTGAACCCACACATGCCATTGAGCCTGACTGGGAAGTACTGGTATAGTCATTTCCCAATCAGACATAGAGCCTTCCCAGGATGTTGCTTGAGAATTACAGAATTAATATTAGGACTCAAATAAATGAAGTGAGGTATTTTTTTCTTTTTTCTTTTATTGATTCCAGAGACAGGGGAAGGGAAGGAGAAAGAGAAGGAAAAAAACATGGATGTGAGAAACATCAATCAGTTGCCTCTTGTACACACCTCAGCTGGGGACTGAACCTGCAACCCAGGCATGTGCCCTGACTGACCCACGATCAAACCAGTGACCTTTCATTTACAGGATGATTCCCAACCAACTGAGCCACACTAGCCAGAGAACAAAGTGAGTTTTGAATAATGAAATTCATAAAACTTTTCTTTTGTGTCAACTATGCACAAAACACAGAGCCAAGTAGAATAGTGGATAAAAACTTGGGACTTAAGGCATTTTCAACATCCGTAGAGAAGCAACAAATAAGTTATTTTAAGCCAAAGCCCATGAAGTGCTGCATTTTGGGGATAATCTAGAGTAGCTGTTAACTGTACAAAGCTTTGATATGTCAGGTAGGATCCTTATAAAATCGGTTCATACTAGCCAGGCTCAGTTTTTGGTGGCCAGTACTATTTACCACTCTTTTAACAACAGTGCCCATTTTGCTCTGGGGAATCTCACCTCTGTGACTTTCAGTCTAGGTGCTTTAGATGGTGTTCATGCCATGCTCTGTTTCCAGAAAAACATACCCTGTTTCCATGGGCTGAACTTTGGGTTGAATTTTGGGTTCAACCCAAAGTTCAAGTGGGTTGAACTTTGTGGTATATGAACTATATTTCAATAGAGCTGTTATTTAAATAGTGGAATTCAGTGCTGGCTGGTGTGGGTCAGTGGATTAAGCTCCAGCCTGTGAACTGAAAGGTCGCTGGTTCAATTCTCAGTCAGGGCACATGCCTGTATTTTGGGCTAGGTCCCCAGTTGGAAGCATGTGAGAGGCAACCAGCAACCGACTGATGTATCTCTCACACATTGATGTTTCTCTCCCTCTCTTTCTCTCTACCTTCCCCTGTTTCTAAAAGTAAATAAATGAAACCTTTAAAAATTATTTAAAAATAAATATATAATAGAATTCATGGTGACTCAGTTTGCCTAATTACAATACAGAGTGGAGCAAAGGCAGGTTTATAGTTGTTCATATGAAAAATAATACAGTAATTAATAAATATAAATAATACAAGAATAAACTCTGTGTTTCATGTACTCACAACTGTAAACTTATTTTTGCCCTATACTGTATTACATTTTCCTGGCTACAGAGAATTTGTTCGGGGTCAGTTATGTAATCTAATCAAGCTAATAAAAAGAAATAAGATTTTGCTGGGATTGCTGAAAGACACACTTAAGTTTTGTTTCTTTATTGAATTGAATCTGGGAAGATAATTTTATAGACAGCCATGTTGTTACCCCATAGAGCCAGAGAACAAGACCAAACCTTTCAAGACAAGAAATTGAGGTATTTTGATGACATTTTTTGATTAACCTTCTTCCTAATCCAATCTTGATTGAAGCGAGATCTTAACAAGACTTTTTAGTAACATAAGCCAGTAACTTATCTTTATTTTAAGCTAATTTGCATCGTGGTTTCTATTGTTTGTGACTAAAAAGGAGTCTAAGTTAAGAGTAGTCATCCAAGTTAGGAGTAGTTTCAATAAGAGTGAAGACCCCCCTTTCCTAGGCTGAGTTTGTAAGTCTTAATCCTTAATATGAAGTATGAAACAGCTGGTCAAATGACTATCTTGTACTTTATCTTGGGACTCAGACCATTTATTGACAAAAGATGGAATGTTAGAGAATACAGTTGGACAATGTCAAAATTTTAGAGTGTGTTGGCTATTTCTTGTGGTCCATGTTATGGTACTCCAAAAAGGACAGCTTAGGTTGAAAGGGCTGAAATCTGAAATCTAAGAGCTAGCATCAATGCTAAAAACACTCTTGATCCTATAGGTCCCATCCAACCACCTCCCTTAATGTACTTCTGCCTGGCAAAGGGGGCAGTTACCATTTACAAAAATGTGGCTGAGCTCCAAGCCTGGAGCAGATTAGCCTCGCCTACTTGCACTGAACGTCATTTTGAATGACTCAAGACAGATGTGAAGATGAAGGCCATTAAGCTAAGGGTTATTGAAGAACAATAGAGCACTGGAGTCTGTTGCTAAGAAACAGAAACCCATAGGTCCAGTACTAGACTCAACTTTTGTCTGACTTTGGTTATTAGTCCAGAGAATTCCATGGAAGCAAGAACTAACTAAACTCCAGGCCTGGCAAACAAAAACTAATGATTATTTCATCGTGAAAGCTCTTGCCACATGATTAGTAGCTAAAGGGGTACAACCTCAAAAAGGGAAATCCTCTGTGATATCCACATTAAATGTGGCCACAGAGGAAAAGGGACCAGTTTGAATGATTAAGAAACTTGCTCTATTGCCAAGGTTGAGGACATTGCTGGTCCTGCCTCACAGTATATGATTTATACTATAGATTGGAAATCACTGTTTTTTCCTACTCTTCTCTGTTCCCAAGAAGAGTTGTTGGAGGCTATTGGGAAGCAGATGCTGATGCAGTTAGGAGTGCAAAAGGTTTATTAGGCAGCGGCAGAAGAATCCACAGGGGAAAAAACCCAACATTATACTACTCTAAAAACTCCTGGGAGTAATGTCTGGAAAAGATAAAGGTGCAGCAAGTTGCATTGGGTAGGGAAAGCCTTTGGTGAACAATGCAAGTCATACAAGGCCTGGGTCAGTGCAATGGAGAGTTCCTTAGCAAACATTGCAGTTACAGTAGCTTCACTGGACAGAAATGGCTAGATATGAATAAGCCTGTCATGCCTAATCATTGCCTGGCTGAGTTACCCAGGAAGGGCATGACCTCAACTGACAAGCTGGGGTAGGTCCTAGAGGTGCTGCTGATGGAGGCTGTTAGCTAAATGCACTCATAGCTGAGCAGCATATTCTGAATTGAGAGCAGATGGTTGTTCTTGTATGGCTGCTATGGTGTAATGACCGGTTGATCTGACTATCCAGGAAATCTAGGAAATGTTGGGGGTGGGGGGGTGTTTGTGAGAGAGAGAGCCTGATCATTTAAATCGGGCTTTGCTAGAAAGTACAGAATTATCCAAAGAACTTAGGACATGTATTTCAATGGAACAGCTAGATAGGACTTTGAGCTGTCTTATTTTGAGAATGAATGGATGTGTTTTGGTTGCGTAAGTTATTTCAATAGGGAAGTGGACATGTTTTAAGACAGATGTATAGGAAAATGGGTATGTGGGAAAGTTGAGCTTTCAAAAGGAATGAACTGAGTAACAAAAATCCATTTTACTCCCCAGGGTACACTCATCATAATTCTGCCAAAAGTAGTCCAATTTTCCTCTTTGGAACCACCATGTCCCACACAACCAATCCAGGTGCACTAGAGAGCTTATTCCACCCTTGCCTCCAGATGTGGGTGTGGCTCAGCTTTAGCCAATTAGTACATTGCATTCTCTGTTCCACAAAGATTTTGCAAGGATAAGCACAAGACCCAGTCAGAGCCAATGGCATACAAGGAAGTTTTTTTTTTTAATTATTGAACGGAAAGTAAAGTTTTGTTTTGTTTTTCTTTCCTGGATTTGAATGTGGAAATTGGCCTGGAAGCTAACCATCTTGATACGTTGTAGGTCTGAGAATAAAAATGAGGTTAAAAATGAATGACAAATCCAAGAGATGGAGAGAAACGGGTCCTGGGTGAAATTATATGAGGCTCTAAATCCTCTTTTGCCTGAAGCATGATCCATCCTAAGATTTAAACAACCCCTTTTACTTTAGATACACACACACTCACACACACATCACCCCCACATACTTATTATGTATGTACACACATATGGTATATGCACATGCCATTCCATTTATATTTACTTTTATGTATTAAGAATGAGTTCACACTGACATCTTTGATTCAAATTCAGTACCACAGGGTTTATTCTTATTTTCTTTTTTCCCTATTTATAATTCTTATTTGACAGGAGGAAACTTGGCTCCTATTATCCTCAGTATATTAACATATTTGCTTAATCCTCCTCTATGTAACTAATCTCTCACTTTGGCCACTATGACTCCTGTCATAGACACCCTCCTCACCCCACTTGGAATTTGACACAATACACTATACCCTGTACCACCCACCCGGCTTTGTCAGACATTAGTCTTACTCTGCCTGGGCTTTAATACTTTGCACAAGGATGGTACTGGTGCCATCCTACACTGATACCCTTTTCACTCAACTCAGGCACTGACATCTTAAACTTGGTCACCACTCCTGAATAGCGTCCATCGTGTGGATGCACCATAGTTGAACCACTCACCTACTGAAGGACATAGTAGTTGGTTGTAGTGCAGGGTATTACAAATAAAGTTGCTGAGTACAGTTGCGTACGTGGTTTTGTGTGAACATAGATCATCGGTTCTCCGGGATAAATGTCCAGGAATGTGATCGGTGGGTCATATGGCAAGGGCATGTTGAGCTTTTTAATAAACTGCCACACTCTTTTTCAGGGTAGCTCTACCACTGTACGTTCTCACAGCCTACTGGTTTTTCACTGAATTGTTCAGGAAGGGCAGAGGGGTAAGGAAACGGAGGAAAAGAAGACAAGTTAAGGGAAGGAAAAGAGGAAAAGAAGGAAAAGAAACCATTACTTATATTTAGGTCAGAACTATTACCTATACTTAAGTCTACTTATATCAGTGCCATACTATTGACACTTTTGAATTTGTGTTGCTGTGTAATATTCTATTGTAAAAGCAATTTTCCCTCTTATTTTTAATATTATTATTTAATATTTTGTCCAATATAATTTTTAAAGCAGGTTTATTGAGGTACAATGTGTATAGAATAAATTTCACCTTTAGTGCACGGTTCTGAGTTTTGACAAATGTACAGAATCATATGACAGCCATCTCTATCAAGATACAGAACATTTTTAACACCTAAAATGTTTCCTCATGCCAATGATAGACAATCCTTCCCCCACCCTCAGTTCCTGTCAATTAATGATGTGTTTTCTGTCCCTATAATTTCACCTTTTAGTAAATGTCATGCAAGTGGAGTCAGACAGTAAGTATTCATTTAAGTCTGACTTTTTTCATGCAGCATACTTTCATATGTGTTAAAGAGTTCATTCATTTTTCTTGCTGAATAATATTTCATTGAATGTATGTCCCAAAGATTAACTTTTTACTAGTTGAAAGATTTTGGACAGTTGTTTTCAGTTTTTCTGGTATTTTTGAGAATAATTTATATAAACATTTTGTGACATCTATAAAAATTCTTTTATAACATTTCCTTTATAATTTTTTATTACTTTTGATTTGCTTATATCTGCCTCTTGTTTCTATTTACTGCGTTTTACTGTGTTATATGTGGCATTTCTTCATTATATTAGTTTCTTTAAAAAGCAGCTTTTGATTTCATTTTTCAAGTGCATTTTTAATTTCTAGTTAGCTTTGCTTTTAGTGTTTTTTATTCAAGATTTAAAATTTTTCCTTTTCTATGGTCTGAAATTGAATGTCTATTTAATTAATTGCCTATTAGTAATAAAATGATTTAAGAGCATTATTTTCTTCTAAGGTGAGTTCTCCTGCATTTCAAGAATTTTGAGAAGTACTTTATTAAAAAAAAGACTTTTATTGTGTTCTTAATTTTCTTGTTGATAAGTCTGTTATTTAGGATAAATGAAATTGTTTTTATGTAAGTTTTTTATTTCATCTTTTTGCTATTTATTTCTGTTTTTATTGTCACTGATAGCCTAGAGAACACTTGTATGCACTATAGAGTTCCTCTATCTCATTTAACTTATTACAGATATCATCTCTATATTTGAAGATATCAGGACCTTTCATATAATGCTTCATCCACTCAGTCTCTCATATTGACACCGAGGAATTAAATTTCCAATATAATTTGATTCTGTCAAGTGCCTGTATTTCTAACAAACACACATACACTGGGGTTTTGACACTTGATTCACATTCTTTTCTACCTAACTTCTGCTGCTTTCATTGATATATTATATGCTCTACTGCTTAGCGTCAGAGTTCCTTAATCTCTATGCTAACTCTTACTTCCTTTCAACAGACCTCTCCCCCACTCATGTCCTAGATCTTGTTACAACTTAAGATTCTTCGACCTCTTATATCTCACTCTCATGCTGCATCCTTCCTCCCACTTTCTGACTCCCACAAAGTAGCAAAGCATCTAACACTGCCCGCCAGTCCCTCAGCTCTTTCCCTTCTCTAGTTGGGTTTATTCCATTTTTGGTTTCTCTTTCTTCTCAATCTCACTTGACCTTCATTTCAGCCATTTGAACTTTGTTCACTTTGGTACCTTCAATTTCCTTCTCCTCTTGTCTTTCTACTCTATCTGTCCTACAGATTCACAACCCTGGGTCATTATACTCATCTGCATTCTCTGCTAGCATGGCACTTTCAAGGGCTGCAGAAGTAGTACAGTTTCTTTATTAACAATGAGAAAACAACTGGAGCCAGTTTCAAAGAAACAAATTAACATGAAGATTCAAATTTTACCCTCAGAGAACTAAGCCTAGTCTAAATGAAAAGAAGAAGGACTTTTCTCCTCATTTTTTTATCTCTGTTTCTCTCTCCCTGACTGCTTCTTTCTTCTCTCATTCTCTCTCTCTAGAATAGCTTTCTCTTCTCTCACACTCACACAAAAGACCTGTAATATACAACTCCTCTGTCAGAGAGATGTCAAAACTGGCCATAGACTTTCTTAGTCTCACCTTTGAAATCATGGAGAAAGGGCTGTAACTGGCCCAATTTTGGACAGGGCTCAGCTCTAGATCAGTCAACAAAGTCCATGAGGGTATGGTCATATTTCTTTAAAAAATGGCAGCTGGAGCCCTGGCTGGTGTGGCATAGTGAATTCAGTGCTGGCATGAGAACAAAGGGTGGCTGGTTCCATTCCCAGTCAGGGCACATGCCTGGGTTGTAAGCCAGGTCCCCAGTAGGGGGCACGTGAGAGGCAACCACATATTGATGTTTCTCTCACACATCAATGTTTCTCTCCCTCTCTCCCTCCAATCCCCTCTCTAAAAATAAATAAATAAAATCTGTTAAAAAATGGCAGCTGAGGAGCCATAGTTATTACCTTGTGCTCATCCATGAATCTATTGCCAGTAGGATAGGATATGATGATGCGGCTTGCCCAGATTATATGTATTCATCAAATCTAGTAATGTAAGTCAGAGAAATACTAGTTCTGATTGAACTGGTCTTAGTCAGTTGCTGAAGTAGTCCATGCTGGCTGAGCCATATAGAATTAGAGTAAATTCTTCTGAATAAGGAAAAGCAATGACGATCTGAAATAGTTGCTAAGTTACAGATAAGTAAGCTGAGAAACTCAATATGTTTTCATTGTTTTATTTGAAGTTTTTTAAAAATCTTAGAATATTAAAAAATATCTTCATTCATTCCTAATACCATACAATATTTTTTCAAAGTCAAATACTAATGACTTCAGGTTGTTTTGGATTAACCACACCATTGTTTCCTCCCATTAGCCAAGATAATCAACAATCAATTAAATAAACTTATGTGGGTCATTTGCCTAATATTACATCATAAGTATGTGAAAACAAATCAACTTTAGGGAGTGCAGTTTTGCTTTGGGCAAATTCATTTAGGATATGAATTCTGTCCATATTTATATGTAACATAAATATATGCTTTGAAAATGTTATAATTATTCACTGAGTACCTTTGTACTAAACATTTTTCTACTTCCTTATAAGTCATTTCTTGAGAAATTATAGAGGGAAAATATGACAACACAACCAAAAATAAAGATAAAAAATCTTGTTTCCTTTATTTTGTCCTAGTTGTTTTTCTTGTGGTCTTTGCTCTTACTCTCCTATTGAAAGGGTAAAACCATAAAGAGGGTCTTTGAGAAATTTAGAATAACCAAATAAATCAAACAAACCAAAACCGAAAACCCTCCTCCCCTCCTAGCCCTGGCAGTGTAACCTGGTTTCTCTATACCTTCAGGGAGTAAATTCCCATGAAATCAGCCTTGAGGATTGTTCTGTTCTGTGAGAGTGTCTGACTAGTGAAGAGCCCTTGCCAGCCTTTGTTATTGCCACCACTCACTCTCAAAGAAATTTGCTCTCAATAGAATTGCAAATCTCTAAATTTCCCCTACAGGTTTACCACTTGCAAGAAAATATTTGGAAAGAATCCAGTGAGAGATGTGGCTAATAGTGAGCATTTAATGAATGCATTTTTTAAAAGCCACTTTAGTGCCCTATGGTTAAAAAAGAAAAAAAGAAGAAAAGGATCATCTCTTTCCACATCGTCCTGGCAGTGATCACATCTGCTATTGCCAGTGAACTATTGTTCCAGGATAATATTTTAGGTGACTCTTGATAGTCACTGCTAATGTCTTATTAGAAAGCTCTAGTTTAAAAAAGTCACATTTTAAAAAAACATTTGATTTTTAAAAATAATATCAGCTAAATGTACTTGAGGTTTTAGTTGCCATTCTTTCTCAGGGATATCACTTCAATAGTTTGCTCTGTACTTTATCAATGAACTTCCCCATCTCCATGGGATTGTTCTATTTTGTTGGATGATGTTTTCTAGAGAGGAAGAAAGCAGGGATGGGGGAACACAGAGAGAGAGAGAGAGAGAAAGAGAGAAAGAGAGAAACATTGATTTGTTGTTCCACTTATTTATGCATTCATTGGTTGCTTTTTGTATGTGCCCTGACTGGGGAATGGAACCTGCAAACTTGACATAATGGGATGATACTTTAGCCAACTGAGCTGACAGGCCAGGGCCACATTGTTCTTATTTATAATATAAACATGCTCACTCTTGCTTCTTGTATCTTAAAAAAAAATTCCTGCAAAGGATGTTGATCTGAATAATTAAATAATAAATGTATTAGTGAAAAAAAATCCCATTTTTTAAAACCCGCATTCTCCACTGCTGCAGTTCCATATCAATGCTACTCTTTGTAGTAAATCTTCAAATAGTTATGTGTGTGCTATCTCCAGTTCTTGTCTCTTTTTCACCCTCGAACCAACTTCATTCAACTTTTACACATACCACTTCAAAACTACTTTCAAGTTGCTCAATCCAATGATTAATTCTCAGACTTCATTTTACTTCACCTGTCAGCATAATTTGACACTCCCTCCTCTGTGATGTACTTTAATGATTTGCCATCTGGGATACCCTATTCTTACTTTTCTTACTACCTTACTGGTGCTCCTCCTCAGTTTTGTTTGCTGGCTTTTCCTCTTCTTTCTCCCTCATCTTGACATTGGAGTGCCCCAGGCCTCAGTCTTTGGTCCACTTCACTATTTATATTCATTCCATAGCTAATCTCATCTAGTGTTTTGGCTTTATATATCATCTATATGCCAGTGACTCGCTAATTTATATCTTCATCCCAAACTTTTCATCTAAACTTTAGATCGATAAATCTAACTGCCAAGTTAACAATCTCATTGGATGTCTAATAGACATCTCAAGTTTAACAGGTTTAAAACTGACTTCCTGAAGCAATGCCACCCAGCAGCAATGAGCATACGTGGTGATAGTATCTTGGTTTCTAAATACCATTTTCCACTAAAAGGAACCATGACTCCTTAGAGAACTGCCTGATTCCTGGCATGGGTCAGAGAAAGTACAAGATGATCCTGAAGCATATTGTGGTTCCAGAAAATAAGAAAGTGCTGAAAAGAAAGATGGTGGGGGCGAGACTTGTCAAAAGAACACAGAAGCCAATGTGAAGGTCAGTGACCAAATATGAGATAATCTGAGCATCAAAATAATGCTACTAGTAAATTATAAGCCATAGAATAAAATAAAATTCCATACTAATATACATTGTTGAACAGATAAATAAATAATTAGAAGGGACAGCTCATGTAATAATAAAAGTAAAAGGAATAATGGAAAATTACCATTTGGTGAACAGCATGGTAATAATTGTTGCCTACGGGAATCTTGAATGGATGCAAAAATTAGTGGGCAAATACATGCTGAGAAACAAGATACTTATATAGTCTTAGAGTATCATCCCACAAGACCCTTACTAGTAACAAAGGGAAAAATTGTAACTTTACATTGGAGAGAAAGTGTTCAAAGTACATTACTGGTAATGAGACATATCAACATCACATACCTCCTTGATGTAATGGGGTAAGAGTAGCATGGCATCACTTCTGTAGTAGTATGGCCAAATATTCATAACCAGGGTCAACTCAAATTGAGGGACATTTTATAAAATAACTGGTCAGTGTTCTTAACAAATATCAAGGTTATGAAAAACAAAGAAAGGAGAAACTGCCCTAAATTGGGACAGTTACAGCATCATATAAATGTTAATTTCCTGGTTTATAATTATACTTTGGTTTTATAAAGTGTTATAATCTGGGGGAGTGGGGTGAAAGTTGCACACAGATTAACTGTAGTATTTTTGAAAATTTTTAAAAATCTAAAATTATTTCAAAATAAAAAATAATAATAAGTAAAAAAAAAGAACACCTCTAATTCATTATCTGTCTTTTAGTGATCTATCATATTTCCACTGAGGCAATTTCATTCTTCTTGTAGTCCAAGTCAAAATCTTTGAAATCATCCTTTCTCTTTTCCCCCCTCACATCCTCAATCTATTCTACACAAAACTTTAGGAGTGCGTCTCTAAATATGCTCAGAATCTAATCATTTCTTATCACCTGTACTGTAACCTCCTTAGCCCAGGTGATACCATCAGTGCTTGGCTGGATTCTTGCAAAAGCTTTCTAACTTAACTTCTTGATCCATTCCTCTTCTTCTAACCCTCAAAGGATCCCATTCCAGAATAAAAGCCAAAGTTCTGACTATGGCCCAGGGGCATATATGATCTTGTTTTATTCATCTTCAACCTCCTTTCTTATCACTCATTCCATTCCAACAACTCTCATCTGCCTGCTTTCTGTTGACCAAGCCAAGCCTGCTCCTTTATTAGTGACTTGCTATTGGGTGTGTTCTTTTTCCCTAGAATTTCCTCTCCCTCACCCACATTCCCTAGCTAATCTCCTTATCTTTTTCAAGCATAAAGATCCTTTTTCAGTAAGCCTACTCTGACCACCATCTTTATAAATTGCAAACACTCACTCTTGGTTCTTCTTAATTTGCTTTAATTTTTTGGCTATTTTTATAACCTTTGAATCAAAAACATAATTTTATTTATATCAAATTTATTATATATTGTTGATCTATATTTGCTAGCATATAAACTCTTAAGAGGGTAGAGATATTGGCCTTTTTTTTTCTGAGCATTAACACAGACTTTGTATGCTGTATGCACTCAATAAATATGTTATTATATGACTCAATAAGTTTGCTACTTGATTCATATATTACTGAAGGACAGAAAACATCATATGTCTCCTTCCCACTTTCCATACTTATAGGCAATCAGAGAGTTAGAAAACAGATACAAGTTATTTGTTTAAAAGTCAAAATAATATGTAAAAATAAGTTTAGCCAGAATTCTTTTGGTAGCAAATGAAAGAGACCCCCTCAAATTTGCTCGAGGGATTAAAAAGGGAGTAATATAGTTGTTTACAAAACTGAACATATGGGATGTAGGGGGCTGAGTTGTCTTCAGAACATACTGATTTCTCCCTTTTTCACTCAGCTCTACTTTCCTCTGAAGGGGCTTGAGTCTCAGGCAGGTGTTCTCCACAGGGCAGTCCTGGAACCGCCCCAACCACGGGAGGTTCTCCCTGGTGGGTGAGAACCTAGAATTCACTCTGGCCCGCCGTGGGCTCCCTGCACTCTGGTAGAGGAATGTGGTGCTCTCATTGCTGTGGCCTGGGCCCCAGGCACAACCCCAAACCAGTTGTGCTGATGGTGGGAGAAGGAAAAGTTGAAATTAATTACAGAATTGAGCCAAACCAGTGTATATACATTTGTAGTATTGGAGAGCTGCTATTAGAAGTATGGTACCCTGACCCCTAGTGGTTAGATTACATGGAGAACATTTAGCAATTAGTCCAAAGGAAACAGCAGGTTCACTTCACATCATGCTTGTATATTATTTTTTTTTCCAGTTTTTAAAAGAACATCAGTGTCCTTCTCTTCCATTCTCTACGTTGAAGCTGACACCAATTTGGGGCAAATTTTCTTTGCCATAGTTCTTTCTCCCCTATCTCTATGGTCACCATCTTTCTTCTTGGCTTCATATGTAAACTGCTGTGATAGTATCCTAACTTATTTCCTCATTTTCAGTACTTTAGGAAAAGCAATACTTGAAAAATCTTCCTAAAAATTGTTTTAGTTATACGGTGTCCATCTGGGGAATTTACTCTGACAAGTTATCAATTGCAATAAAAATCCCTGCGTCTACCATTAACTGTCATGTTCCCCAATCCTTCTTGCTTGAGAAAACACAATTAGCTTTCTGTCACATGCAGTGGGAAGCTTACATAAATAACAATATGCTTGCATAATACATATGCTTGCATATGCTTGCATATTGACCTGTTGAACTTTAAAAATTGAGAACATTGTCCTGTCCCATGTGTCTCAGTTGGTTGGGCATCATCCCGCAAAGTTACAGGTTGCCAGTTTGGTCCCTGATTGGGTAATGTATGAGAAACAACCAATCAAAGTTTTCCTCTCACATCAATGTTTCTCTCCCTTTTTTTTCTCTCCCTTCTCCTCTCTCTAAAAATAAATAATTAATTTTTTTAAAAATGTTGAGAACACATTACTTATACTTTTCTTGCCTTATATAAGAAGATTAATCCATTTTGAATTTCATTCTATGAAAGTTCTCTAACATTTTACACAGGAAATTCCATGTATACTTATTTTTATTATTTTTTAGATTTTGTTTATTTATTTGTACATAGAGGAAGGGAGGGAGAAAGAGAAGGAGAGAAACATCAATGTGTGGTTGCCTCTTGTGCACCCCTCATTGGGGACCTGGCCTGCAATCTAGGCATGTGCCCTGACTGGGAATTGAACCAATGACCCTTTGGTTTGCAGGCCAGCTCTCAGTCCACTGAGCCACATCAGCCAGGGCTGTTATCATTTTTTGAGTGAATTAAATGTCTAATTTATTTCCCATAAAAAGATATTTGTTGGTACAAATTTATAAGCACCCTGCTAATTGCTCAGATCATAATATGCTAAATCTAAAATATATGTTCTTAAATTATTATAAGTTTCATAATTTCTTCTTTCTTTTTTGGTTGGTGGCTGAGAAAGTAAGAATTCTCTAACTTCATTATTATTCACATTTCTCTTCAATTTTCATTGTCAAGACTAACAGAAAATTGAATCAATCACTCTGAAGGCTTATAGATTTTATTCCTCATTCCCCTTATCATTCTTTTACCTCCAATGTTTTTCTCTAATTGCATTTTTTAGTGAAAGCGTGCAGTTTTCTTCTTCTGAAGTATTCCCATGGAGTTGTTTAAAAAAACTCCACTAGCTCTAGTCAAGATGGCTGCATAGGTAAAATGTGGTACTTGCATTCTCCCACAACCACATCAAAATTACAACTAAACTATAGAGTAACCATCATTTCGAGTTGACTGAAATCTAGCTGAATGTAGATCCTACAACTAGGGATTTAATGAAGAAGCTACATCGAAACTGATAGGAGGGATGGAGAATGGGAACAGGCTGGTCCCACACCCACTTGTGGCAGACAAAAATCAGAAGAAATATCTTGGCTGAAGAGGTCCCCCTGAAGATTGAGGGGTCCCAGCCCCACAACAGGCCTCCCAGCCCAGGGTTCTGTCTGTAAAAACCAGGTGAATTGAGGCTGAGAAAGAGTCCCAAGCAGTTCCTTTTAAAGGGTCCACATGTGGACTTACTTGGACTCACTCCCTCTGAGCTCTAGTGCGTGGGTAGCAGATTGAAAGGAATCAGGCTAATGGCTGGGGGATAGGGGCAGCTTTCTGCCAGAGAAAAATGTTGGCAGAGGTCATCATTGCTTTTCTGAGGCCCCTGCCCGCCATCCAACAAAGTCAGCAGGTGGGGAGCTATATCTGAGTCTCCATCAAATGGGCTTATACTGTTCATCCCACCCTCATGATTCCCTGAGACTCCATCCTACCCAACAAGTGGGACCACCCAAGCTGTTTCCAGTGACTTTTCCATCTGAATGGTCTGGTTCATGCTTTACCATGGGGGTGTCAGAAGGAGAAGAGAAAGAACAAGAAATTTAGAAAACTATTAAAAAAAATAATGACAGAAAGCTTTCCTAATCTGGTAAAGGAAATAGACAGACAAGTCCACGAAGGGCAGAGAGTCCCAAATAAGATGAACCCAAAGAGGCCCAAGACACATAATTAAAATGCCAAAGGTTAAAGACAAAGAGAAGATCTTAAAAGCTGCAAGAGAGAAGCAGTTAGTTGGCTACAAGGGAGCTCTCATAAGACTGTCAGCTGATTCCTCGATGGAAATTTTGCAGGCTAGAAGGGAATAGCAAGGGATATTCAAAGTGATGAAAAGCAAGGTTACGATACCCAGCAAAGTTATCATTTAGAATTGAAGGACATATAAAGTGCTTCCTTGAGAAAAAAATAAAACAAAACAAAAACAAACAAACAAACAAACCCTGAAAACTAAAGGGGCTCGTCACCATCAAACCAGTATTGCATGAAATGTTAAAGGGTCTTCTTTAAGAAGAAAAACAAAAAATATAAATAAAATACCGATAAATACACACCTGTCAACAGAATCTAAAAAACCAAAATAAATGAACAAACAGAACAGAAACAGACCCACAGATACACAGAACATTTTGACAGATAGGAGGGATGTTGGGCGTAGGTGGGTGAAAAGGTGAAGGGATTAAGAAGTATAAATTGGTTCTTACAGAACACTCGTGGGGGAGAAGGAAAAAGGACTGGTGGATGTGGACAACATATGGTGATTGCTGGGGGGATGGGATATAAGGGGATAAATGGTAATGGAAAAAATACAATAAAGATTGAGTTTTAGAAAGATTGGAAAAAAAGAATAGTGACAGGGATATAAAGTATAGCATAGGAAATATAGTCAACAATATTCTAATAACTCTGTATGGTGTCAGAAGGGTATGAGATTTATCAGGATGATCACTCAGTGAATTATACAATGTCTGATCACTGGGGTATATACCTGAAACTAATAAAATGTATATCAATTGTAATTGAAAAATAAAAAATAATAAGAAAACTGAACTCAAACTGCCTAAGATTCAGTTTTTTCCTTTGGAAAAGAAAACAAAAACAAAGGATAATGAAAGGAAAGAGTACTCCTAATTATCAGACTATTTAGTCAGTTATTGTGTTGAATAAATTTGATAATTCACAGAAGGCATAATATAGTTACTGACAAGCATTTTTAAGTTGTTAAACATGACAACTCTTACTATTATTTTGTAGATTCACTTGCATTTTTAGTACTATATACCAATTGGGCTTTTTTTTTTTACTACCAAACATTCATAAAATATTTAATACTATGTAATGGGCTAAATCCATTAACAATATGGGGTGTCAATTCTTGTGAAGTTTACAACCTTATCTGAGAGACAAAGCATAAAGACTTAAAATTTGTAAACAAAATGTGGAATAAACATACAACAGAATGTTATTCAGTCTTAAAAAGGAAGGAAGAAATTCTGACATGCTACAACAACATGAAAGAACCTTAGATAACTCTAAGTGAAAAAGACACAGTTAAAAAAAGGACAAATATTGTAAGGGGTACCTAAAGCAGTCAAATTCACGCAGACAGAAAGTGGAACGGTGGTTGCCAGAGGCTGAGGCGAGAGAGAAATGGAAATTGTTTGATGGGCACAGAGTTTCAGCTGGGGAGGCGAGAAAGCTCTGAAGATGCAAGGTGGTGATGGTCGCACAAATATTGTGAATGTGCTCAGTACAGTTGTACTGAACTGTATAATTAAAAATGATTAAAATGGTAAATTTCATGTTCTGGATGTTTCATCACAATAAAATACTTAAAATTTATATATTCATAATAAGGAAAATTAAAGTTCCACACTACAATGTAACAGATAAACTAGTAAATTATAAATCATCAAATGCCATTTTAACTTTCTTAATAAAATGTATTCATTTATTTTTTGAATAAACAATACATTTGCATGGCACAAAAATAGGAGTTCTGGCCAAGATGGAGGCATAGGTAGATATACTTCACATCCTCACACAACCAAAAAAAGGATAAAAAACAATTTAAAAACAAAAAATAGCCAGAACTGCCAGAAAATCGAACTGCATGGAAGTCTGACAATGAAGTAATTAAAGAGGAAACATTCATCCAGACTAGTAGGAGGGGCAGAGATAGGAAACTGGAGTGGAGAGGATGCAAGGCAAGGTGGACAGTGGCAGACCAGGCAGTCCCACATTCACGTGTGGATAAACCAGGAGAAACAACTGGGGAGCAAGACAGACCTTGCAGCACAGTGTTCTAGCATGGGAAACTAAAGCCTCAAAACCTCTGGCTGTAAAAACCTTCGGGGGTTGCAGTGGTGGGGGAAACTCCCAGTCTCACAGTAAAGTCTGTTCGAGAGACCCACTAGGTCCTAGAACATACACAAGCCCACTCACCTGGGAATCAGCACCTGAAAGGGCACAATCTGCTTGTGGGAAGCGAGGGAAGTGATGGGAAGTGGGGTGAGATATGAGCAAGCAGTATTGTTCCCTCTTGGACTCCTTTCTCATATACAGTGCCAACAAGGAAGCAATGTGGGTTTTCCCTCCCTGGCGAATTTCTACAGCTCTACCTCTTATAACATAACAGCTGCACCAAGACAAAGAAATATGGCCCAAGTGAAAGAACAGATAAAAGCTCCAGAAAAACACTAAGTGGTGAGGAGATAAACAACCTATCAGATGCAGAGTTCAAAACACTGATAATCAGGATGCTCACAGAAATGATTGAGTATGGTTGCAAAATAAAGGATGAAATGAAGGCTACACAAAGTGAAATAAAGCAAAATATACAGGGACTCAACAGTGAAGGGAAGGAAACCAGGACTCAAACAATTTGGAACAAAAGGAAGAAATAAATATCCAACCAGAACAGAATGAATAAATAATTCAAAAAAACAAATAGAGGCTTAGGAACCTGTGGGACAACTTTAAACATTCCAACATCTGAATCATGGGGGTGCCAGAAGGAGAAGAGGAAGAGCAAGAAATTGAAAACTTATTTGAAGACATATTGAAGGAAAATTTCTCCAATCTGGTGAAGGAACTAGACGTGCAAGTTCAGGAAGCTCAGAGAAGTTGGATCCAAGGAGAAAGACACCAATATACATCATAATTAAGTTACCCAACATTAAAGATAAGGAGATAATCTTAAAAACAGCAAGAAAGAAGGAGACAGTTACCTACAGAAGAATTCCCATAGGGCTATGAGCTAATTTCTCAAAAGAAACCTTTCTGGCAAGAGAAGCTGGAAAAAGTATTCCAAGTCATGAAAGGCAAGGACCTACATCCAAGATGACTGTCCAGCAAAGCTCTCATTTAGAATGGAAGGACAGATAAAGTGCTTCCCAGATAAGGTAATGTTAAAGGAGTTCATCATCATCAAGCCCTTATTATATGAAATGTTAAAGGGACTTACCTAAGAAAAAAACATAAAAAACTATGAACAGTAAAATGACAACAAACTCACAACTATCACCAACTGAACTTAAAAAAACAAAAACAAAAACTAAGCAAATAACTAGAAGAGGAAGAGAATCAAAGAAATGGAGATTACATGGAGGGTTATCAGTGGGGAGGAGGAGAAGGGGAAAATGGAGGAAAATGTACAGGGAATAAGAAATATAATTGGTAGGCACAAAACAGACAGGGGGAAGCTGAGAATAGTACAGGAATGGAGAAGTCAAAGAACTTATATGTATGACCCATGGACATGAATTAAGGGGAGGGGGAATGTTGGAGGGAAGAGGGTATAGGGCGGAGGGGAATAAAGGGGAGAAAAAATGGGACAACTGTAATAGCTTAATCAATAAAATATACTTAAAAATAAAAGGTACAAAGTGTTATACAGGGGAAAATAGATCTTCCTTTAGTCACTTAGTTCCTTATCCTAGAGATAACCTCATTACCAGTTAGTATATGTTCTACCAGAGATACTATCTATCTGTCTTCCAGTGAGTATAGTCACCTATTGCATATATTCAGTGAGTATATTCACCTATTGTGTATGTGGTTTCAACTTTCTTTTTTCACTTAATAATGTCTTATCACATTAAATGCAAACTTGTTCTTTTTAAAGGGCTGTGTAGTAGATATAAAGACAATATATTTGACCAATCTCCTCATTAGAAGCCAGAGAGGGTTTCCAGTCTTGCTCTTTCAAGCAGTTTCAAAGAATAATCTAGCACATATGTCATTTTGTTAATTGTGAGCATTTCTGTAATGTAAATTCCTGGAGGGAGGGTCACTGGCTTTTCATATCATTCAGAATATGTCCCTAACTAGACAAAATTCACTAAAGTGGTATTGGTGTTTCTCATTTTATGCAAAAACTTGGAAACATCTTTGTATCATTTGCTGTGGCACCTATCAATTACCAAATCTTGCTAATATTATTTCCTCAGTATCTTTTCTGTCCTTCCATTCCATTTACAATTCCTCACGGTTCCAGCTTAATTTAGGCTTTCAGCATTTCTTCACAAATGAAGTGTTGTATTCCGCCCATCCTCCTGAGAGAAGAATTTGCCTCAAGCACTTAAATTCTTGTCTCTATTTTGGCAAACAAGGTTCACCTTAATCTGGTCCTTGTACTTTGCCTCTCCAGCCTTCTCTAGTACTACCCAACTATTTTTGCTTTTATGATGTACAATAATAGTTCACAGTTTCAGGCTTCCATGAATTTGCTTTTTGTCTTCTCAGCCTGGACTACCTTTATCCATTTCCCTTACTTCATCCCTGTGGGAAGTCTTGACCTCTCCAGGCAAGAGGAGGAAGCTCCCCTTTGTGATCTACAGGTCTGCATTCATTTTCCATGATGATTGCTATTCTCTACTCAAACTATTTCCTTGAAGTAGACTGAAATAGTAGTGGAAGTGATCTTTTCTAGTTCTAGCATCAAGCACAGTATTTGATGTCATGTGGTGTGCAGAAGATAAAATTTCTTTAACTGAATTTAACTAGAGCTTGGGGAAAAGAAGTGGAGCCGTTCATTCATTCCTGTTAATGTTAAGTGGTGATTATGTGCTATGCAGAGGGACTACAGCCAAGAAGATTACCTAGGGCCTGCTTTTTGGGGTTTAGTGAAAGAGACAACACAAACATACAGTTATAATTCACTGAATGAGGACTGCAGTGGGCCCCTGGACATAGTTTAGATTCTTTATGGATATGGATGAGCGAAGGGTGGCATTTTAATTTGAGGGAATTGCACTAGGAAAGGCATTTATAAAGTAAGGCAATTCCTCCAAAGCACTGTGAAACCCATAGTCAGACATATAGCTCATGATTTCTGACTTTCTGTTCATGGCTCATGGCCTCCACTTTCGAAAGTCTTCTGGGGAACAGAAAGTCAAATAGTGCCTTGGAGAAAAAATAAAGTGAGATAACACGTGTAAAACACCAGGTCAGAATCAGTATACTCCACGGAAGTTCTCTTTCTCTGTTCAACTGCTTTACAGTTTAGCTGCTAACTTGCTTGGTGTTTAGTGACCTATATTAAATTTAATCTACCAATTTTCTTTCTCTGTCCTTTTCTATTCTCTTCCCTAATATGACCTCTTTTCACAAAAGGTTGAGTAAGCTAGAAAATGTAATGAAAAAAGTAGGTTCTTTGGGAGTCAGGAAGAACTGAATTCATCACAAAGGTATTACTGGGGGAGTAACTTTGGGCAAGTACTTAAACTCCAGTTTCCTCTTTTGTAAAATAATATATAATAATAAATAAGTCAATAGAAGATGTTTATGTAAAGCCCTTAACCTTAACACAGTGCCTGGCACACAGTAGGTACTGATAAGTTAACTGTTAACTGGTTCTAAGAATCCGATGCCTTGGGCGTGTATTTTTGCCTCAGCAGCCAAAAGAAATGTAAGCATAATCATTACTAAACTAAATTAAAGCAGAACTCGCGCTTCTGCAGTGATGTAATTTGATCTCCCCGGGCCACCGTCGCCGAGCACGCGCAGTTGAACGTGGCGGGACGTATGTGTCATGGCGAGCTCCATCTGAAGTCTGTGCTGTTGCGGAGAGCGGTGAGTTTCTTTGGTCTGCTTTGTTATTTCTCGACTACTGGGTAAGGGTGGCAGGTGGATCAGTGTGGGGCACAGTGCGGCCGGAGCTCGTTTCATGGCGGAGCCTTGTTTCCCCAATTATAGTCTTCGCTGGTTTATTTCGCAGTTAAAGAGGGACCTGCCAGCTGGGATGGGGGAACGGGGAGGTTGGGAGTGCTGCCAAAAGTGAGGACAGGGTCCTTGGCCTCAGGTGGTGCAGAGCTGTACGGAGTGTGAAGGGATCTCGTTCCTTATTGTCAAGATAAACTTTACTCGTTCTCCCACTTTCTGAGTTAGTGATTGTGTAGGACGGGAGGAGGCTGTCGCAGTTATTTAGCTTTCACAGAGCTGTATCTCATTAAGAATTTAAGCTGGAGTCGTAAGAGTAGATGTCCTGTGTTTTCACTTTTCATTCTCGTTTAGTCATAAAATCAGTCTGCATATCAGGGCGACATGTGTCTTTCGGATGGAAGGTGATCTGGATGCCTACCTATTTCATTCCTCATTTCCGTTTGGTAGTTCTTGGTATTATTACTTGAATCACGCAGACTGATAGTGCCGGATAGTATTTCTTACTGTTGCCAGACGCTGGATCCTAGTCATGGCAAATATGGCAGACGTCAACACACTTGCTCTAATCATTAAGAAGTTGCAAGTAGTATGGGTCATAATTAACCCTGCTGTATAAGACAGTGTTTTATGGAGGCTAATCTCTTTTAGGTAATTTTTTTTAAAGAGTTCTTACTGTGGTTTTGTGAACTTGTTGTGAACTTGCTTTTTCCAATCAATTTTTATTTTCCAGACCAGTCTTTCAAGAGGATTTGAGACTAATTGCAGATAATCAAGGTATTCACTTATTTTAAATCTTTTTTTTGTTTGAGTGACATGTTACACATTATATAATATGCAAAAAGCCCAAGTTCTTAGTAACTTTACCACCATCATTATATGGATATGCTATGATCTCCATATCACTAAATCCAAGAAACATTTTCATTTATTTTACTTAACCATCTGTCTGTGTTAGGTTACACTGAGTCCACTGACATGCTCTCTGCCTTTGCCTTCAATGACAGCTGGTTTGTTCCCCTATGTGGTGGCTGCTTCTTGGTTCCCATTAAAAGCTGGTTCTCTTTTATTTGGCAGTTAAATTTGGAGTTTCTGAAGACTTGGCACTTTCCCCTTTCCTCTTCTCTGTTCTCTCTCTCTCTGGTTGTTCTAATCCACAGTGCTGTTCTCTGCCTTTTTGAATCTAGTTATCCTAGCAAGTGTGAAGTGATATTTCATGATTTTGATTTGCATTTCCCTGATAGCTAGTGATACATCTTTTCATGTGCTTATTGGTCATTTGTGTATCTTCTTTGGATAAGTGTCTATTCAAATCCTTTGCCTGTATTTTGCACTGGGTTATTTGTCTTCTGTTGTTGAACTGTGTTTTTTTTCCTACGTGTTCCAAAATAAGACTTTTTATCAGAAATATGATTTACAAATCTTTTCTCCCATTGTGTGGAGTTGTCTTTTCACTCTCTTGATGGTGTCCTTTGAAGCATAAAAATTTTGAATTTTGATAAGGTCTCATCTGTTTTTTCTTTTGTTGCTTGTTTTTTCGGTGTCATAACTAAGAAACCAGTGCTTACTCTAATGTCATGAAAATTTACACCTATGTTTTTTTCTAAGAGTTTTATAGTATTAGCTCTTAAATTTAGGTCTGTGATCCATTTTGAGTTAACTTTTTGTATGTGATAAGAGGTAGGAATCCACCTTCATTCTTTGCATGTGGCTCTCCAGTTGTCCATTTGTTGAAAAGGCTGTTCTTTCCCTCAGTGAAATTGTTTTTGCAACCTTGTTGAAAATCAGTTGACTAGGTAATGCATTTTTGACAAACATGCTTGATGGCTTTTATGACAGAATAACTCTAGGAAAATGATTCTTAAATTTTAGTGGCCATCAAAATTATCTGGAAGGCTTGTTAAAGATTACTGGGCTTTACTCAGAATATCTGATTCAATAGATCTAAAGTGGAGCTGGAGACTTTTCATTTCTAACAAGTTCCCCAGTAATTCTGGTTGTGCTGGTCTGGGAACCACACTGTAAAAAGTACTGGTGTAGAATTTTATTTCACAACTGTGGCTACACACATGAGAATATTGGAAAGCATTCTAGATATAGTGGCGAAAAACAGATGATGCCTTTGTCCTTGTGGAGCTTACAGTGTAATGAGAAAGACAGATGCAGTTGCATATATGGTATCAGGTAGGTTAGTGCTATGAAGAGAAATGAAGCATAAAGTAGGGTTAGAGGTTAGTGAGAATGTGTGGGGAATGCTTGGTCACTGTGTGGTTATTTCAGACATGTTGTTTAGGAAAGGCCTCTCCAAGGAGGTGCCATGTGAGTGGATAAGTGGGCAGCAAGCTGTAGGGATATCTGGGGGATGATATTACAGGCAGAGGAATAGCAATTGTGAAGGCCCCTGAGTCAGAAACTAGTTTGGCATACTTAGAGAATATCTAAAAGGTTAGTACAGTTGGTACAGAGTGGGAGGTGACAGAGGGGATAACTAGGGGCCATACTTTGTTAGATTGGATAGTCTACAGTAAAAAATACTGAGAACGAGCAATATGTTAGACATAGTTTTAGGCTCCCCCTGGAATAAAGCAGTGAACAAAGCACACAAAAACCTTTACAGACACAGAGTATATTCTAGTAGAAAGAGATAGATAGTAACAATAGAATGAAAACATCTAGCAGGTGATGAAGTGCCAAGGAAAGAAAACAAGGTGGGGAATGGAAATAGAAAGTGTATATATATATGTGGTGAGATGTGGGAGTTGCTCAGTAAGGCCTCACTGGGGACATTTGAGCAAAGTCCTGAAGGGGTTGAAGATATTCCAGGCAAGAATAAGATCCTGAGATGTTTGTACACCTGGTAGGTATGAACGGGCAAGGAAGCCCATGTGGCTGAGTGGAGTGAGGGGGAGATTGATAGGCAATTAAGTCAAGAAAGTAACAGAAAGTTGATTACCTAGGTCTTGCAGACTCTTGTAGTGCCTTAACTTTTTACTGAGGTAGAAGACATTGAAAGGTTTTGATCAGAAGCTTGAGATAAACTTAGATTTTAAAGGGATCCTTCCTGATTTCTATGCTGAAATGTCCTTTGGGAATTAAGGGTAGAAGCAGGGAGACTAAGTGAGCTAGGAAAGAGTTGATGATGGTTTGGACCAAGAATGTAACAGTAAGTAGGATCAGAGATAGGTTCTGAATATATTTTAAAGATAGAACCAACAGGATTTTGTTTGTGCAATGGATTAGGGAGGGGGTTCCAGGAGTTTTGGTCTGAGCGGGTAGAAGGCTGGGTTTGCCTTTACATGGGATGGGGGAAATTGTGGAAGGGTCTGGTGTAGTGTTTGGTGGTGGTTGCATGTAGGAAGCAAGTCGGGAGAAGATCAAGTGTTCTCATTTTGACTTAAAAAAAAGATTTTATTTATTTTTAGGAAGAAGGGAAGGAGGGAGGGAGAAGGAGAGAGAGAATGAGAGAGAGAGAGAGAGAGAGAGAGAGAGAGAGAGAGAGAGAGAGAGAAAGAGAGAGAAACAATCAGTTGCCTCTCTTAACACCCCTAAGTGGGAACCTGGCTTGCAACCCATGCATGTGCCCTGATTTGGAATCAAACTGGTGACCTTTTGGTATGCAGGCGGTGGTTTCTTTACTGAAAGCAGTTCACAGTCTTTGCTCTACTTATACATGCTGAGAATTTATAAGGAGGGAGGATTTCTATATTAATTTGACCACAGATCAGTTTTTTCAGTGATAGTTAATACCTCAAATGGAACCAATTTGAGAAAGACTAACTTAGTTCATTTCACCATACTGAGTTTGCTGAGTTGGCCAGAGCTCTTGTGTGCAAGAGCAGAAAACCCAACTCAAACTAACTGAAGCCATGGAAGAAATTTATTGGCTGACGTGACCGGGTAGAGTGGGCAGCATCAGGCTTTAGGCATTGGTTAGGTCTGGGTGCTCAAATAATGTCAGTATGGCTCCCATCTCTTCTGTTCTTACTAGTTCAATTTTTAGGTGGCCTTCTGCCCTGTGACTCACAGATGGTCTCCAGCATCATCAAGTTGACATCCTCCCAACTTAGCCACTTCAGTGAAAAGAGGAGCCATCTCTCCTGTTAGCTCAGCACAGAAGTCCTGGTGATGATCATGACCGGTAAGGCTTGAGACAGCCAACCCTGAACTGGTCACTGTGGTCAGGAGGATGGGCTACTCTGGCAGGCTTGGGTCACATCCCCTAGTCTTGTGCCTATGGAAGGAGGAGGTTTGTGATTGACAGCCCCTCCATGCCCATGTGGTATGCATTTTAACTGTAATTTAGCAAATCCTTGATTGATTGTCATTTTGGTTATTGGGTTATTGTGATCTTTTTATTTTGCTCTTACTAACTATGTAAAGCTAGCTGAGATTTGAACATAGGTTTGTGTGATTTACAGGGCATAATTTGTCATAGTTGTAAAGAGGATATTACAGTAAAAGGTACAGAATGAGCCTGGCTGGAAGCCACTCTTTTTCTTTTTCTTTTAAAATATTTTATTTATTTTTAGAGAGAGGGGAAGGGAGGGAAAAGGAGAGGGAGAGAAACATCCATTGATTGCCTTTTGCATGTTCCCAACATGGGACTTGGCCTGCAAACCAGGCATGTGCCCTGATGGGGAATCAAATAGGCAACCTTTTGGTTGGGTCAGTGCCCTATCCGCTGAGCTACAGAATCATGGCTGGAAGCTACGCTTACTTGAAAATTGTTAATTAAAAGACGGAAAATTGGCAAATGAAGAGAAGGAAAATTCATCAGAAAGGCTGAGACCAAAGGAGAGTATAGGGTTCTTTACAGTGGTTTTGGTGGCCCAGATGAGTGGTCACTCAGTGTACGTACATTGAGTAAGTAGGCAGTAGAGTGCCGCACAGCATATGGGCTCGGGCTCACCTGGCATGGAATGCTTGCTGTGCTTCCCTCGGTAAGTTAGCTTTTCTGTGCTTCTGATTGCTTTAAAATGAGGATAATAACACTGCCTAATGGAGTTGTGAATCGTTAGTGAGTTGACTCTGAGTACCTTCTTTGTGTCTGGATATAGTATTGGTGGTAGTGTTACCAGGAAGTGTACTTTCAAGTATACCTTCTTTTTCTTTCTTTTTTTTCTAGATAGTTTCTTTAAGAATTTTTTATTTTAACATAATTATAGATTCACTTACAGTTACAAAAATTATGTGGAGATGCTATACACTTTACCCAGCTTCCCCCAATTGTAACATCTTGCAAAACTACAATGTAATACCAGAACCAGGATATTGATATTTGTATAGTCAGGATATAGAATATTTTCACTACCACAGGGTTCTCTCATGTTGCCCTTTTATACTCACATTCACTTTCCTCCTAGCTGTCCTCTCCTTGATCCCTGGTAACTACTATTTTGTTCTCCATTTCTATAATTTAATTTCAATTTCAAGTATGTTACATAAATAATTATGTAAGCATATGACCTTTTAGGATTGGCTGTATTCACTTGCTCAGCATCATTCTTTGGCCTTTCACCCAGGTTGTTTCATACATCAACAGTACATCCTTCTTTATGGTTGAGTATGGACGTACCACAGTTTTATTTAACTATTCAACTTACTGAAGGGCATCTGGGTTGTTTCTAGGTTTTGGGTATTACAAAGAAAGTTACTATAAACATTTGTGTTCAGGTTTTTTGTGATTGTTACTCTTTACATCTCATGGATTAAGCCCTCAGAAATACAATGGCCAGGTTGCATGGTAGTTAAATAATTAATTTTTTAAAGAAAATGCCAAACTTTTTTCTCCAAGCAACTGTGCCATTTTATATTCCCATCAGGACTGTATGAGTGATTCCATTACTCTGCATACTCATCAGCATTTAGTGTTCTCACTATTTTTAAAAAGTTTTGATTTGAGAGAGAGAGAGAAAGAGGCACGTTGATTTGTTGTTCCACTTACACATTCACTGGTTGCTTCCTGTATGTACCCTGACTGGGTATTGAACCTACAACCTTGGCACGTCGGGATGACACTCTAACCAAATGAGCTACCTGGCCAGGGCCTCACTATTTGTTATTTTAGCCATTCTGATAGCTGTGTAGTAATGTTGAATGTCTTTTCATCTGCTTATTAGGCCTCTGTGTATCTGTAACTATTGCATTTTTTAAATTGAACATATTGGGGTGACATGTTTCAGGGGTACGATTCTATAATACACCATCTGTATATTGTCTAGTGTATTCACCACCCCAAGCCAGATTCCTTCCTTCACCATTCCTCCCCCACTCACTCTCTCCCACCTCTCCCCTGTGTATTTTCCTAGGTGAAATGTCTTTCTTTTGTTCATTTTCTAATTGGAAAATGAACAAAAGTATTTTTCAGTATTGTGTTTTTAATTCAAGATAGTAGTCCTTTGTCAGATTTGCAAATATTCGCTCCCACTCTGTACTTTGACTTTTCATTCTCTCAAAAGGGTCCTTTGCAGAGCAAAAGTTTTTAATTTTGATGATATCTGGATGTAATTTTTTTTATTGATTGTGCTTTTGGTATCAAGTCTAAGAACTCTTCACCTAGCTGTAGGTCTAGCAAATTTTCTCTTATGATTTTTTCTAAAAGTTACATAGTCTTAACATTTTACATTTAAGTCCATGGTACGTTTTGTAAGATGTGAGACTTAGGTTGCAGTTTGCAGTTTTGTCTATAAATGTCCAGTTGCTCCAGCACTAATTTTTGAAGTTTCTCTTTCCTCCATTGAACAGCTTCTGTACTTTTGTGAAAAATCATTTGGGCTTATTTCTGTAGGTCTATTTCCAGGTTCTCTGTTATGTTTTGTTGATGTGTTTATATTTCACCAATACTACACAGTCTTGATTACTTAATGAGTCTTAGAATTGGTCAGGCTAATTCCACCCACTTTTTTCTTTTTTTTTTTTTACCAGTTGTTTTAGATTTTGATAGGAATTTAATTTTAAACTTATGTCAATTTAATCTTCACTAACACCGTGGGTGGAGTAGGGTTTCATTACTGCTTCGTTGGTTAGTGTGGAAGTCCAGGGTCCCCACCTGGCCTTCTGTGGCTTGTCTGGAGGTGGGATTATAGTTTTGTGTTTTGTAGAGTTTTTTTTTTCACATGCAGAATAGTTATTGTCAAAATTTTCTGTGTTGGTAGGCTGCCCCTTTTCTGGTTCCTTGACAAGAAAACAGGCTTTTGTTGGGGGCTTTTATCATCTATGTGTGTTGGTACTTTAGGGTCACTGGCTTCTTTAGCTCTGTGCCTGGGGACAGGAGACAAAATAAACCACAAGGAACTCACCGTTGTGTTTTTTCTTGGATTCCAAGGTCCCTAGCCTGTTACTATTTTCTTTCCACCTTTCAAAGTCTTCTTGTGTTTATTTTATATATAATGTCCAGAGTTTTGGTTGTACTTATCAGGAGACACAGGGAAAAGAATGTCTACTCTATCTTCCTGGAAGCTGTGTCCACGTTTTCTTTTCTTGATTACAAAAATAGGATAATGAACACTAATACATCTTTTCCTAGAATTAAGAGTTGTAAATGTTTTCCCGTATATCTTAATTTAATTTTTATTTTAGTAAATTACAATGTAATGACATTTCACCTCCAAGTATTCAATATGATATTTTATAACATATCCAAAAAAGATATTTTATAACATATAAATAATGTATTCAGTGTAAAAAAAGTAAGATTTTTAAACATAGGGGCAATACTTTATATTTTATCATGTATAGCAATGATTTTGAACTGGTGTGCCTCAAGAGTTTTTAAAGCATGCAGTACCTTACTAGTCAGCACTGACCTCTTTTCTCTTAGATTGCCAAACAAAAAGAAATGACAGCAGACAACACAATACCCATCTGGTGTGAATGCCCTGTCTTGAACCATAAATATATAGGTCATACAATAGAAGTGCATCTTACTGGTCATGTTGCATAATAGGGATTGATTAATTCTTGGTACCAGAAATCCTTATATACAAGTATAGGTACCTGATTTTTTCAAAAGTCACTCTGGAGCAAAAAGAGTAGGTAATTACTACTATTATTATTTTTTTGTAAATCAATCAAAATTATATCTCTTTTTTGTCAGATCTGTAAAAATGTAATCTATTTTTTGGTGTGCCACAGAATTTTGTAATTAGTTTATGTGTGCCATGAGATGAAAAAGGTTGAAAATTACTGGTAAATAACATCATCCTAATGTTATCCGATACCCAATTCATATTCTTATTTCCCTAGTTGTTCCCCAGTTGTCTTGCAGCTGGTTGGACAAAGTAAGATCTAAACAAGAACATGCATTGCATTTAGGTGGTGTGCTTTTAAGTTTCCTTTGATCTTGAACAGTTCTCTTCCTTTTTTCTCCATGATATTGATTTGTTGAAGACGTAGTTCAGTTTGAGCCTTGGAATGTCCCACTATCAATAGGATTTGTCTGATTGTGTCCTTATGTTTCTTTATCTCTGCATTTTCTGTAAACATGAAGTTAAAACAAAATGCTTTATTGGATTCAAGTTTAGCAAGGATACTTTATAGGTGAAGCTATGTTAAACAGATTTTCTGAGAGACTCATAAGCTTGTATCATTTATAACTTTTTTATGGGGTGAAGAAGATGCCTTCTGCATCCTGTGATACACTAGTGGATGACATAGAAGATATTGTGTCGCAGCAAGATTCAAAGCCACAAGATAGGCATTTTGCAAGAAAGCATATTGTTCCAAAGGTGCGAAGAAGAAATACCCAACAGAATTTGCAAGAGGAAGAGAGTCCACCAAGTGATAGGTAAGCTTTGTTTTTTTTAATTCCATGTCATTCCCAGGGAGAAGCTGGTAGCATTGGTCTATGTGATATACGTAAGTTCTCTTTTAAAAAATCTTCAAACCTTTGAGAGAAAGTATGTAGATTAATTTTTTATTTGAATGTTTTTTAATTTAGCAATGTAATTGGTTAAAAAAAGGTCTTAAATTGCATGTTCCTTGAAGGCAGGGCTTAGGACAGTATTGGGTGTATAGATAGGATCCCACCCTCACCTTTTTGATATTACTATATCTGGTATGTAATTTTCTGTAACTTCCAAATTGAAATTTCTACTGCAATTTGTGGTTCTTATGATAGAGAGGTGGTTTGGACATTTGATTTTTGTTAGCAAAGTTACAAATACTTATGGTTCAGGTAAAGGCATTGGATACAAATTATTGCACTGTTTACATTATTAAATCTCTGGTGAAATTCTAATAAAACCTAGTCAGGAATGATTGATTATGCAGTTGTATAATTTAATATACTTATATTTATTTAGTATTGTTGGAAATTTTAATATACTTGAATTTGTTTGGATCATTAAACTTTTAAAATATATGAAAATATTTGCTTCTATTTTACTTATTTTTATAAAAGATTTCATTTATTTATTTTTAGAGACAGAGGAAGGGAGGGAGAAAGAGAGGGAGAGAAACATCAGCGTATGAGAAAAACATCAGTTGCCTCTTGCTTGTCCCCTACTGGGGACCTGGCCTGCAACCCAGACATGTGCTCTGACTGGGAATTGAACCGGTGATGTTTCAGTTTGCAGGCCGGTGCTCAATCCACTGAACCACACCAGCCAGGGATGTTTGCTTCTATTTTAAAAATAACTGATGTTTATCAAATTTGTCCTGAACCTATTCTTAAGGTAATTTCTGTTTAATTATAAATTATTAGGGCAATCCAAGTCAAAAGCCCTTTTATTCTTTTCCTAAAACTATATTTTTGAACTGTATTTTTATAGATGAAGTACTTTTAATAATGCCATAGGATGATAGTTTGTCCATTTTGATGCAGTTATTTATATCTCTAAGTTATAAAATAAAGATTGGAGTGAGTATATAGAGTCTCTCTTTGTGAGCAGATGGATATACTTGTTACTTTTTTTTTTATTTATCATTGTTAACTAGAACCATTTTCTTTGCTATTGTTACTTGTATGTACCATTTAAGAGTCAAACTTAATATCAGTAGTATATTAGTACTACTGAATTTAAAATACAGTTCAGAGAAAAAGGAGATATTTTTGTGTAGAGAGTCTTACCTTAGAATTCTGTGGTTATTTTACCTTGATTTTAGACTTTTGGTGTGCCAACAGATTATAGATTAAGTTGGTGCATTTAATGAATAGCTTGTGAATGGGATGCAGTGAGTGGTTTATGTTTTTCATAATATGCCCAGAAATCATCTAGTATGTTTTATTTTAAAAATCATTGAGGGAAGCTCACTTTTTTCTTTTATTGATTGTTTGATAGCACTATTCCTGGCATACAGAAAATTTGGATACGGACATGGGGTTGTTCTCATAATAATTCAGATGGAGAATATATGGCTGGACAACTAGCTGCTTATGGATATAAAATTACAGGTAATGGGATCTGTAATGTATTTATTGATTACATTTTTCAGAGCTCAGTTTTTAGATGTATGTATTCTAGTTTCAGCAATGAAGGGATATTTTAACATAGCTTTCGTATTTTCGGACCATAAGATACACCTAGGTTTTAGAGGAGGAAAATAGGAAAAAAATTTTGAAGCAAAAATGTGGTAAAATATTTAATAACATAAAATAATATTTCACCAATGTAAATGTAAACAGAACTCAACAGCAGCATTAACAACCATTATGCCTCCAGATTTGGGGGGCAGGGATAAATGTGTCTTATGGTCTGAAAAATATGGTAATGATTTTAAGGCAAAGCAAAGAGAAAGCTGTAATACATTGCCTATGCAACCGTGGATTTCATATATTAAAAAAGCTTTAAAAACTGTTTTGAGACAAGTTTAACCTTACACAAGAGTAGTAAAATTACAGAGTTCATGTGTCCCCTCACCCATCTTCCCCTAATATACAAAATTATAGTATAATATATAATTATAGTATAATGAATAAACTAGGAAATTAACAGTGCAATATTATTATCTAAACTACAAATCTTACTTGAATTTTACCAGTTTTCCCATTTATGTTCTTTTTTTGTTCCAGGATCTAATATAGGATCTTACCTTCCATTTATTTGTAATGTCTCCTTAGTCTTCCCCAGTCTGTGACAGTTCCTCAGTTTCTTGTCTTTTGTGTTCTTGAACTTCTGAAGAAAACTGATTAGTTGTTTTGTAGAATGACCCCAACTTGGGTTTGTGTGATGTTTTGTCACGATTAGAGTAAGGTTATGTGTGCATTTTTCGGCAGGAAGAGGACAGAAGTGTTAGTGTGTCCTTCTCAGTACATAATATTAGGGGATCGTGATGTCACTATATCTTATTACTAGGGCACTAACCCTTGTCTGCCAGATTTCTCCACAGTGAAGTTATTGTAGTGAGTAAGTATCCTGTTTCTCTTTGGCCTTTCTGTCTACTAATGTTAGCATCTGTCAGCGGATCTTGCCTGCAACAGTCATTACTGCATTGTTCGCTTAGTGGTGATTTTCTGTTTTCTTCTTTCATCCACATTTATTAATGGAATCCTTGTGTAAGGAAGAGCTATCCTTTCTCAGTACAGACTCACGGATTTTTTTAATTCTGTGAGATGTAGTCTGGTGTGATCACAGACTACATTTCTTTTGCTGCTCATTGTTCCAACTTTCGCCACAGGACCTTGTTCAGGCTGGCTTCTGGGTCTTCTCAACATGCCCTCATTCTTTTTTGAGCATTTTCTTATTTTCTGGCATGTGAAGATGTTCTAGTCTCATATTTTTTCTTCCTCAGCCTTGGAAGCAGTCACTTTTCCAAGGAGCCCTGGTCCCTTTCACTTAGAGAATGGTGTTTAAAAGTAGATCAAAGATTCGGACACCAGGTTTGCTCATTGCCGCTGTGAAGTGTCAGTGCTTCTAGGTCCTCTCATGTGTCAGGGCTAGGAAATAAGTATATTAAGGGGCACATATAATGTCTATATTTGTTACTGTGTCTGTCTGTATGAATATTAAATGGCACCATAATTTGAATTCTTTGTGACAGGCACTGGCCCAGGACTTCATATATGCTATCTTGCTTAGTTTTTGTGATATGAGGAAATATTGGCATCCCTACTTTAAAAGTGAGAATGGACAGGTTGTGTCTTATTTTAAATCAGACAGGCAGTGCATTCTCTGCCAGTTCAAAACACTGTTCTTAACCACTAGTCTGTACCTCACAGTTGCCTTTGTGTATATAATGGGCAAGTCATGGCTTCCGTATAGCATGTGAGGATGGGGCAGGACTAGAAACTTGCTCCCTTCATAGTTTTTTTTTTTTATTCTTATTTCAGGACGTGCTTATTGATTTTAGAGAGAGGGGAAGGGAGGGAGAGAGAGAGGGAGAGGAACATTAATGTGAGTGAGAAGCTTCTCACATTGATTGGTTGCTTCTGGTATATGTGCCCTGACCAAGGATCAGACCGGACATCTTTCCATTTATAGGTTTATGCTCCAGCTGAACCCCACTGGCCAGGGCATTATTGTTTTTACCAGCAACTGAATGGCCTTATATTATTAACTTAATGTTTTTGATGACATGTTTTTTAGACAGCAAAATTGGTCTTAATACTTTTGCTCTTTTGATAAAGTACTCAAAATATGGTTTTAGAATTACTTCTCTATTCATTAGTAATTTTTAGTGTAATTTAGCTTGAGCCTGCCTTAACACATTTTGATGGTACTAGTTTGAGTATTATGAATAAATAGCCCTTAAGGTAATTCCCTGAAACATAAAAAAAATCAGAGGTTGATTTTTTTCTGTGACTAAATAACACTTTTTAATTTAAATTTTAGTTCATTAGCACTTTGTGTTTAGTCTTATAACATTTACTCCTCTCTGTAAAGTAAGTCCTGATTCATTTACATAAGAATATTAAGCTTTGCTATGTACACCTAATTTTGGCTTGTTATTTGGGAATAAGAAGAAAGGGAGAATTATAGAACCACTGATTTGAATATGAAATTAATTTTTCTTGTTAATGTAGTATATTACTTTTATATACTTGCATTACTTGTATATATGTGTATTAATTTTATATGCTATTGATTGTCCACACTTTAGAAATGCATAGTGAGTTTTTAATTTTAGTCTGGCTTGCATGCAGCAGACTGTAGGACCTTTAAATCATTTGTCTAAGTTCTGTAGGCTGAGGAAATATGAGCAATTTTAGCTCTGTAAAACATTTAAGAAGAGAATCTCTACTGATTTTATATTTAGATTCAATATAAGATATGAATGATTTCTGGATTACCAATGCCAGTAGTCATTGTCATTATTGTAGAATAGTGGGACTTTTTAAGAGTTTTATTGCTTAATAGTTTTACAGTGTTTTAGTAATCAAATATAGACCTAAATATTTTCATTTAACTGTATAAGTGATTAAAATAGGTATAAAATATAGTTTATGTATAATGTATACGGAGATTATTGAAAACAGCATACAGAGAAATTCAAAATGAGCTCTCAATTACCAATAGTAGATATTTTTACTATTTAGAGAAGAAATAGATCATGTGGGTATATGCTTGATATTGCTATTTTTAACTATGTGATACTAGGAATATAATTATCTTAGTTAAAACCTCACAGGGGCTTACTTAGTGAGGGCTGTTAGAGCTTGTTCATTACCTCTTTCAAACCCTTTTTATTTTGAGGAAAAAGGTGGTTCATAATTTACAAATAGTGCCTGCTTGCTTCTCATTTCAAAGAATGAAACCTACTTGTACTACCAGACTAATGGGGTCAGTTCACCTGTGCGCATTAAGGCCCAGTCAACCTCGAAGAGGAGTGTGCCCCAAAGAAAGGGGAGCTTTGTTATTTGAGGAAATGGCACCAAGCCTGGAGTCATAGGTATGCTAGTGCTAAAGGTGCTGGCTCCCTGATGGCTCCCAGGGGATGGGTTACATAGGGGAAAAACCATTAATCATGGCAGCTAAAGGAGTTGGGGTCGAGGGCTCTACTGACTGGTTGGGGCCAGGTCCTGAGGTCAGCCATGGCACTGTTCTGTCTGGTGGCGTGAGGGTGTGGTCTGTGGGGCCCTTCTGCTTTCAGGGGCCTGGAGCTGAAACCCAACTGAAGTCAAGATGTTACCTTTAGCCTGACCGAAACTCTGCTTCTGTGGCCAACAGACGAGGCTTTGTTCTTAAGACAGTATGATACTAGCAAGAGCCCTATCGTTCTGAGGGTTTAATGATTAAGGGAGTGGACATATTAGGGAGAGGGAGGCAGATGAGTCAGGGTGCTGGGGGAGGTCAGTTTGGATCAAAAGGAGAGAAAGGGGTAAAGGCCATATTAAAGAAATAAAGTCTGCACAGTTATAGTACTCAAAAATGATGTCTTTACCTTAAACTCAGAATAGTTATATCATGGATACGTGGTTCCATGATACCATGAAATTAGTGTCACAGAAAGTAACTAAATTGACTCTGTAGGTACAGGGACTTTTTAAAGAAATATGTTTTAATTGCAGACATTTCGTGTCCTGGCTGGATGGCTAAGTTATTTAGAGTGTCATCCCATACAGTGCCCCCCACCCAAAACAAATGGGTTGTAGGTTCCATCCCCAGTCAGGGGATGTATGGCAGGCAACCGGGCAACCGATCAATGTTTCTCTCTCTCCTTTCCTCTCTCACTAAAATCGATAAGCATATCCTCAGGAGAGGATTAAAAATAAAATAAAATGAAATACAATAAAATGCATATATTCCATGAGTGTCTTCTTCAAGTAAGCATTTGTTTGTAGATTAAACTTTTTTCTAATAATGCTGACTTGATTATTGATACTTTTTGTATTATTTCTTTTTGAGATGTTGGTAAATCATTTTTAATGTCTTTATTGGTGGCAAATCTTTGTATCTTGAGAGTACATTTAGTGTTACAATGGTCACGGGTCATTTGAGGCCAACTCTGATTAATCAAGTATGTGATATGATATTGAACAATGTTTTAGTTAAACATAAGGCATTTTAGTTTCAAAAAATGTTTATAGCAGTGATTCTTTTACTTTTGTAACAGTGAAATGCTTCCCTGCTGTGTTGGCCTTCAGGCTAGTAGCTCCTGCTACAAATACGATAATTAAGTAGAGGAATTCTGCTTGTGCCTTGAGTTTTTGTGAGAGCAGCTCCTTGCCAGAGGGTGGCCCCCCTCCAGTGGTGGGAAATATGTATGAAATGATGACTTTACCAAAGACCTGCAGGAGTCTCCAGGACTGACTCAGATCAGCTGGTGTCAATGGACAGTCCAAGAACAAAGGGCTTTAGAAATTTTGTGCTTTCTTGCTTTTTTAAAAAAGGTTTTATGTATTTATTTCTAGAGAGGGGGAAGGGAGGGAGAAGGAAGGAGAGAAACATCAGTGTGCAGTTGCCTCTTGCACGTCCACAACCTGGGACCTGGCTCTCAACCGAGGCATGTGCCCTGACTGGGAATTGAACCAACGGCTCCCTGGTTCGCAGGCCAGCATTCAGTCCACTGAGCCACACCAGCCAGGGCTGTGCTTTTCTTTGGATTCCTTTTCGGTGACTAGCTGTCTATGGCTCCTCCTCCCCCCACATCTTGCTTCACCTATCCTTTCTTCCCTTGACATATATATAGGAGCCTGAATTTTGAACTCTCTAGATGGATTTGAGAATTAATTGTCCCCTAGGACTTCTAGACTAATAAACCTTGCCTTACTCCAAAACTCTGATCAATTGGATATTGGCTTTTCTTTTGAAGCATTGGGCATACGAACCTTGTGACTAACACTTTTTGGATCTCTTCAGAACTTCACAACTCTTGCCTAATTTCAGCAAAGAACTCTTAACCATTGCCTAGCCCAGTAAGTGAGGTATGGTTTCCCAAGGTGACTGCTTTAGAAACAACCTTTGTTTAGATACAGATATAGCAGGTATATGTTGGGAGGGGGGGAGGGAAGGAGGGAGAGAGAGAGGTGTATTTTGTAGTCATGTCTGCTTATGAAGGAAGATAGCATGTGCTTTTTGGTTAGTTGAGAAAAGTTCTTCACAAGGCCATCCACTGAGGTTGTAGTTCATAAACACATGAGAATAATGTGTGTTAGATATACTTGGGATAAGCTTACCTAAGTCAGAATAGAGTGTTTAGCTTGGATGTTTGTGGTTTCAGAGAAATCACTTTACATTTGTTGGGCCTTTACAGTTCTTGAAGTTTCTGTGTGTATTTGTGTATAGTTCATTCATTTGGGAAATGTTCTCTGCGTGTGATAGGTGTTACAGGGTACAGTGCTGGGAGGTGTGAAGATATGGAAATGAACACGACTTGGGTTCCAGCAGACAAGAAGTTTATTGTTTTTGACAAAGAAAAAGCCCTCAGTTGTATGTTAAATCTTAGAAGTTATTTTAGTAAAAAGTCAGGCTTTCATGTATTCTTTTTTTTAAAACATAATACAGGGAAGCAGGGCCTGCTTCATTAAAAGAACATTTCCAATTTATATTTTAGAAATGCTTGGTGATAATGTCAAGTCATATGATAACATCTTATGTTTGAGTTAAGAAAATTAATATATCTTTGTAGAAACAAATAAACTGTAGTTTATTGGGTATAGGAGATAGTATTATAATGGAATGCCTGTAATGTAAGCATATTTTCTGGACCTGGCCATTTAATTTGAAGTAGTTTTGATTTTTAAAACTGAGCTCAGTGGGGTGTATTAGATTGATAATATAGAAGTGTTTGTGTAAGGAATGCATCCAAGGACACACGTGTGGTTAGCAGAATTTTAAGGACATTAAAGTTACACTTTTGTGTTTGGACTTGGATTTTTAGATGTAACACTGCCCATAATTAAAGTATGAGTGCACATAAAGTTTCTTAAGTACAACAAGAACAATGCTTGCTTTCTATCTCAGTTTTAAGAACTGGTGACCACAACAGTACACATCAGTATTTTCAGTTCATTTTTAAAAGAAAATATATTAAGATAAGAATAGATTAATTTTGTGGGAGCTGAAATTGCAGTAAACTTGAACTCCTTCAAAATACAACTGAATGAAAAATGTATGGTATACTGTACTTCTCTTAGGTGATGATACTTTGTATAGGCTAGTTCTACATAAAATCAGGATTTTTGTACACATTTTCAGGGAAGGGAGCTGAATTGGTTAAAAGCTACTATGTGTTAGGCTTTTCCTGTAAATTATTGCAAGTATCAAATGAAATAACTTCAGTGTGAAGTTTCTGCATATTTCAAGACAAGTGGTGGAGACTGGGAAAGGAAGACACATGACCTATACAGTGTCGCCCTTATTGCTGTTTGTCACCACAGACTCTGCTTCTTGGCACTATGCTCTGTAGTCTCTCAAAGTTGGTATTTTCAAATCATTTTGATTAGAAACTTAATGACTTAAATTAGGTTTTTTTTTTTTGCTTCCCATCATTTTGAAATTTCTTTTTTAGAAGTCATTCATATATGACTGTTATTAGAAGCCTTTTTTTTTTTTTTTTTGAGGGAAGAGAGAGATGATATGTACTACTGGACTCCATACCTATACCACAGGAGCGTGCTTGGTTTATTAGCTTCAGAACTGTTAGGTGTTGGAAGTAAGCTGTTTCTGTTGTTATAGAGAGCAGTGTCCACTGAGAGCTACCTGGTTCCTCCCCACCTTCTTAATTCTAAGTGTGTTGTGATCTCCCAGTGGAACATAAATATATCATCATCTTGATTTTGTATTCTTTTTGAATCTAGTGGAATTCAATGAAAGAATCATCCACTACCTTAGTACAGGGCTCTTAACTTCCCTTCCATGTGTGCCTTTTTAATCTAGTTCTCTTGTTTTTCTACCATCACTGCGACTGTTGACTTATGTGTAGTGTCTTAATGGAGTTTGTACAGTATGTTCATATTTATTGCTAATTTCATATGGCTTGTATTGTACCTGAAAGTAAAGACAGAACAAAGGCTTTGTTAACTTAGGCTTTTAAAAAATTATTAAAAATATTGTGGTATTTATATGTATTAGTAATAAGTATTTATGAGATGTTTAGTTATGTGCTGAATAGAACATTTTTCTTAATGTAATCCAGAGTTTTCTTGCAGAAATTCTCTTTTTTTATAGCCAAAAGAGATGCTTTTTATATGAAGGTTCTGAAGTATATCTGAGTTATAGTGAAAATAAATTCTATTCTTATCATTTAACAGTGTCTGTAACACTAGTGGTGACCTTCAGTTTATAAAGTTGAATATTAGCATTTCTAAAGCTCAAATGTTAAACAGAGAAAGACTATATAAAGAGAAACAAAGCCTTTTTATATACATTAAAAGAGTAATAATATCTGTTGATTGTAAAATGTCCTCCTTATTGGGCATTTCAGACAAATTTTATAAGCCCTTACTATCTATATATATATCCTATCTGTTGGAAAACTATAGCCTTAAGATAATTTATTTTTTTAATATTTTATTATATTTTAGAGATTATGCTATTATAGTTGTACTGATTTTTCCCCTGGGGCCCCCTTCTACCCAGCACCCCCCACTCTCAGGCAGTCCCCACACCATTGTTCATGTCCATGGGTCACACATATAAGTTCTTTGGCTACTCTATTGCCTATACTGTACTTTACATCCCCATGGCTATTTTGTAACCATCTATTTGTATTCATTAATCCCCTCACCTCTTCACCCATTCCAGCACAACCCCCTCCCATCTGGCAGACATCAAAATGTTCTCTGTATCCATGATTCTGTCTTTGTTCTTCTTGTTTGCTTAGTAGTTTTTTAAGATTCAATTGTTGATATGTGTTTTTGCCATTTTATTGTTCATAGTTTTGGTCTTCTTTTTCTTAAATAAATCCCTTAAACATTTCATGTAATAATGGTTTGGTGATGATAAACTCCTTTAGTTTTTTTCTTGTCTGGGAAGCTCTTTTCTGCTCTTCAATTCTAAATGATAGCTTTGCTGGGTAGAGCAATCTTGGCTGTAGGTTCCTGTTTTTCATGACTATGAATATTTCTTGCCAGTCCCTTCTAGCCTATAAAATTTGTTTTGAGAAATCAGCTGACAGTCTTACGGCAACTCCCGTGTAGGTAACTAACTTCTTTTTTCTTGCTGCTTTTAAGATTCTCTCTTTATCTTTCACTTGTGGCATTTTAAAGATGATGTGTCTCGCAGTGGGTCTCTTTGCATCCATCTTGTTTGGGACTCCCTGTGCTTCCTGGACTTGCATGTGTATTTCCTTCACCAAATTGGAGAAGTTTTCTTTCATTATTATTATTATTATTATTTTTTAAATGCAAAGCTAAGGTCTGAAATTCTTTTTTTTTTTAAAAGATTTTATTTACTTATTTTTAGAGAGGGAAGGGAGGGAGTTAGAGAGAGAGAGAGAGAGAGAGAGAGAGAGACATCAATGTGCGGTTGCTGGGGGTTATGGCCTGCAACCCAGGCGTGTACCCTGGCTGGGAATCGAACCTGGGACACTTTGGTTCCCAGCCCGCGCCCAATCCACTGAGCTACGCCAGCCAGGGCTCTTTCATTATTTTTTCAAATAGATTTTTCATTTCTTGTTCTTTCTCTTCCTCTTCTGGCACCCTTATGATGTGAATGTTGGACCTCTTGAAGTTGTCCCAGAGGCTGGTTATACTGTCCTCATTTTTTTGGCTTTTTTTCTGTTCTGATTGGTTGTTTTTTTTTTCTTATGCCCCAAATCATTGATTTGATTCTTGGCTTCATCTACTCTGCTGTTCTATGCTTGTAAATTGTTCTTTATTTCAGTTAGTGTATCCTTTTTTTCCGACTAGATCTTTTGTATGCTGAGGTCCTCACTGAGTTCTTTAAGCATCCTTTTTTTTCCCTTTATCATGTTTCTTCTTGTATGTACCAAAATTCATACTAAACAATGAGTTATGGGTTGCAAAAGAGGATTTATTTTCTGCACCTGTACTTGAGCATCCTTATAACCAGTGTTTTGAACTCTGCATCTGATAGATTGCTTGTCTCCATTTCATTTAGCTCTTTTTCTGGAGTTTTGATCTGTTGTTTCATTTGGGCCATGCTTCTTTGTCTCCTGGTTTTGGCAGCCTCCCTGTGTTTGTTTCTATGTATTAGGTAGAGCTGCTTTGACTGTGTCTTGGTAGTGTGGCCTAATGTAGTAGGTGTCCTGTAGGGTTCAGTGGCACAGCCTTCCCTATCACCCAAGCTGGGTAGTTGAGGTGTGCCCTGTGTGTCAGCAGAGTACACCCTGTTCTTGTAGTTGAGCCTTGGTTGCTGTTGGTAAGTCAATTCAGGGATTTACCCAGGCCAGTCAGCTGTAAGGATTGGATGATGGCCACTGACCACCAACCACGGCCCTCCATGGAGGATCTGCTGTGCAGGGACAGGGTGGTGGTGCTTCGATGCAGTCTGTAACTGTCCAGTAGGTGCTTTGGCCCTGGGGTTTCCTGAATGGTGGAGGCCAAGGTGAGCCCCCACCTGTGTTTTGCCCAGGGCCACCCCACGTGAGCTGTAAAGCGATAGGAAATGGTTGCTGCTTGTACTGGGCTTGGAGATTCCCAAGCAAAGCCAAGCTGTGAATCCAGGCTAACTACTGCTAGTGCCAGGCCTGGGGCTCACTAAGTCTAGCTGTTGCTTGTTTGAGAGCACTTAGGAAGTTGTGAAGTATGCACCAAGACCAGCCATTCATATGGAAAAGCAGCTTGTGTGGGCCAGTTAATTGGGTGGGGTGGCATCTCTGGGGATCTCTAAGGTGGGTCAAACAGTGTTAGCCAGGTTGATGGAG